>NC_141323.1:18428100-18460600 GCF_037954235.1 Aulostomus chinensis | reverse complement strand
ATCCAAATCCTTCACACCGAGCAATTTTTGTTCCGTGTTCGTCTGTGTGTGTGTGTGTGTGTGTGTGTGTGTGTGTTGACGCAACCTGCTCTCATCTCAGGATGAGAAGTTTCTTTAATTGTCGCAGCCCTCATCACCTTTACCTGATTACATCATCATGTCAGCCTTTCTTGCAATTATGAGACGCTCAAAGTGACGTTCAAGGCACTTTAAACGGAGCTGTTTTTTTTAACTTCAACCATGACCTTTGCTGAATCATTTGTTGTTGTTTTTTTGTGCCTAGCTAGACTTTAGGCACAGCTGTGATAAAGTCATAAAGAACAACAATAAAAAGGATTGTTACAGAGCTTTTACATCAAAAAGATGTTTACAGTCTCATGACAAACTACTCAGCCACCACTTTCGTGTCCACATATACACAATTAGTCATGTCTGGGGGTGTGAAGCTGGACGAGAGTGTGTGTGTGTGTCCTGGTCACTGTGCTGGGTTGGTCCTCCGACACAAACCCCTGCTGAAGCTCCTTAACTCCTTGGTGGAAAGATTCTTCTGACAAGTCCATATGTGACAAATGAAGCATGTGGTGGTCGGTGATGCCTCCCTGAGTGGTGGGGAGGGCGGAGAAAGACGCACCCAGAAAAAACAAGGTGCCCAAAATAAAGAAAAAAAGACAAATTCAGGAGTTAACCTGCTGTGAGTGGTGCATTTGATGGCGCTACTGGCTTTGAGTTGGGGTGGTAATGCTCCTTGTGGCTCGTGAGCGCATAATACTTGGCTTTACGGTAAGGAAAGTTGAAGATCATGTAACTTAATGCAAACACGGAATTCTCTCTTACTGACATCACAATGAAAAGTCCCTCTAAAATACACTCAAAGGATTCGTAGTTCAGCTACAGCAAAGCTAAATGATCATGATTGTATACTGAAAGCTCACAGTTACAATGAAAGTAACAGAGTCAAATGGGACTGAGGGTGTGTTTAGAAGAGGACGTTGCTCCTCAACACTATTTTATTTTATTTTATTTTCTTATCCTGAAAATGAAAATGAAAAAAAAAACGTCTTTCCATCGTTTGTCTCTATGTCACGTATGTATATTTGTATCCGTGTTTTTTTTTTTTTGGTTCCCTTGCGCTCAGCTGCAGCGGGATCTGCACGCTGACAACCACAGCTGAGAGATATCAAGTTGAACAAATGTTGTGTTGGTGTTTTCTCTTGTCACTGGTTCCTTTTTTGAAGATTAGCTTTAGCAGCATCTGCTTTGTGAGATGATACAGAGCCGAGAGAAGGGATAACATAAGACATAATAAGATGAAACTTAGCCATAGTCCTCATGGGGAAACCGGGCCATGCATATTTCAGCAGAAGAATCCGAAGGAATTTAACACATAAAACAATAGTGCACACAAAGTTGCAAGAACGGGAAATACATAAAGAAAACTTCAGGGGCGAGAAATGAGGGGTTATACACAGTGTCTGATGAATAAAAAGATCAGACAGCGAAGAGAACACATTTCACATCAAAAACATGATTTGTTCCTACCTGACTTTTCTCTAATCTCTTTTGTCAATTACTGAATTATGTTCTACCCTTCGCTTTTAAGCTCATTCCATTAAAACAAGGAAGAAAACCGTCCCAAGGTGTTGCAGTTAAATATGTTATTGCGTTGTAATGTCAGGAGCTCACAAGGTTAGATTCCCTTGATCTGTTTTTATTCAAAGGACAGAAACCTGTTTCGGTGTTTCCTCTCTACACAGGAAAATTGAGTTGATGGCAAGTTTTGTGCGCCCGTATCTATAAGTAAGTCATGATGTTGACTCAAAGAGCCGCTTTGGAAATCATCAGACCCTTCACTTTTAATTTTTGTTGTAATATTTAATTAAAGTCAAATTGATTTAACTCATAAAGGCTGATATTTTAAGTCATAAGTCAGGAAAAATCTCCCCAATAAAGCCTTTAAAGGTACAATTTGTAAGCCACTTAACACCCCAAACCAACAGCATATTAACATAGAATATTGGTATCCACCCCTGAATAGAAGAGACGCTAACTTCCTTTGTATAAGTTGGGTGTGAAACTCAATTTAGTAATGGATTTATGTACCAACTTTTTTTTTTCATTTAAATTTAATGTTTTATTTTTAATTTTTTTTACATTGTCTTTGCCCAACACCGTGTCCTGCACCGTCAAAATGAACCGTTTTTTTTTCCACATTGGGGAAATCTTGGATGTCTCAATGGATGATGACCTGCAGCTCCTTCACACTACAGTGACTTGCTGGTGACAGCTTGAGGAAATACTGTATCGCTCCGAAAAAGAGACAACCCTGATCATGCGGCGAACCTCCTATTTCAAGACACAGTTTTTTGGATGAAGCCTTTTTAAAGGCCACTCTTGGAGACGGAGACTTTTAGGACCATGGTAAGCTTTTCTTTCCCTGGTAAAGTTTAAGACAGTCTTTTTGGGTTCAACTCTGTTACGCCGTATTTCTTGGCTGCTTAAGAGTTGTTTAATGACTCTGCTGTATTAAAAATTGGCATCATTACTTCTCCTCAGTTTCTGCCCAACTTTTGAGCCGCTCTGCTCAGGATGGTCACACTCCATCTTGCCAAACCCCTGGCACTTTAAGCTAGTTAGAAGCGCGGGTTGCTTCAGTCCTGGTGGATAGACTCCTTTCACAGGTATTTGGCACCACCTATTGTTGAGGGTGTATTGACACGGAAAAGTCTAATCCCTGATTAGGAGACTTCCCTTTTTTTTTTTTCTTCAGATGTCTTTACATGAAAAATTGTCATATTATAAACAATACGCTAATTGATATGACGTGATGAGATAAGGGCTGCGTGTTATTCCTGAGGTCCCCTTTTCCAGGATGGACAAACATGCAAAGAGACTTCCGTATCATTCTTGAGAATTTAGGGTATAACCTGTATGATAATCTAACAACTATCTCGTTTAAAGTAAAAATAACGGTCAAAACTTGAAAAATCATACCCCAACTCAACTTCTTGTTAACAGATGTATCCTTTTAAATATTTGTGGTTGCAGCTGTTTTGGTGTGTGCGTGTGTGCGAGAGTGTGAGAAAAGCAGATGTAACACTGTTTAATGAGTTTTGAGTCATACATCACGGTTACAGCATTGTGCATTGTTCCTCGGCTCCGTGTGGCACTGAATTAATGAAGATGCTATTGATTCATATGGTGACGACCACACTGAGGCTGCTGAGGGTTTCACAAATTGCAAGTTGAAAATGCAGGTCACATAACCTGGAGTCTGGAACATTCACTACTCTACTGCTGAGGTTTTCTTGATTGCTGCTCCACCCTTACTTGTCTCATCAAAAAAAGAAAAAAAAAACTGGAAGCAGTGACATCTTTTTGGTCATTTTCCATGCTTTGTATGTTGGAATGTCTTTTAACCTTTTTCTCTTCAAAGAGTCGCCGCTTCCCCCCCTGGATATTGATTGTGTTTGTTCATGGATAGTAATTACAGTGACATTATAGATTGGTGAGCCCTTGAGAGTTTTTTGTCTCCTCTTAAAACACCTTGAGTATTGCGAGCTCATCTTTGCACTGTACAATATTACAATCATACCGAGTGAATTCAATAATGTATGCTAATGCAAGAGGATCCCAACGCTTTCACATCAACACTTCCGCTAATGGATAGTGGCTTTGTCTGCTTCGTTAGTTGGAAGTCCTCTTCGTCTTCCAGTGAAGTGAAAAGGCACCCTCTCAGCCAGTGACTTTTGCTTGTTGTGTGCCAAAAGCCAAAAATGAAATTCAATTCATAAATTGATAAGTAGCAGCTCTTCCTTGGTGAGAGTAAATGGGATGACGTTGCCTTGGGGGATTGAGAAAACACTGCTATCACACACACGCATACACACACATACACGCAATACCGTTCTTTCAATCCATTCCACAAACACGCAAACACTCCTGTTTCATTTGGGGAGACAACTTGTTATCTCTGCATGCCGTGTGGGTTGCGTGTTCTGAGGCGGAGGTCAAGTCTTTCCCGTTCTCTTACGCCACCTGAAAAACGCCCATTGTGCTCTGAGCTGGTGGGCGAGCGCTTTGCACTGTAACTCAAGGATTGCATCCCACTAAGGCATGTCTTACATATGCGTGAGTTTATAGCGTGTATGTATGAGCAAGAGCAGCCGCAGATGAGCTTTCCAATTGCTTCCATAATTCAACTGTGCTCTCCTTGCTGTCTGTCAGGGGAATTAACTGCTTCACCGTGTGATCTGGCTGATATATTCATCTGCCTCTGTATTACCACAGCTATGATTGCTTCCCTGAGATCTGGTCTCTCTCTATCTCTCAGTCTGTTGTTTGTAGTGGATTCTGCTTCCTACATTGTGTGATAGCATCATTTCCACTCCCAGGAGGCACTTGGGCCTGTAGTCTGCAGTGTCCATACATATGTAAATCTATAGAAATGTGAGTGCGCACATATGTACATACATATGGAATCATACACGCTCTGCTAAGGTAATTACCAAGAGCAAATGTGTCAACCCTTTGCAATATTCAGTGGACCGGGGCTTTTGTGCTTGCATTTTTTTTGCGACTAGTTACTACTACTTAAACTCTGTACATTTAGCACGCAAGAATTAACTTTTGGTTACTTTAGTACAAAGTACACCTAGTACACATTTTCCATAACCATCAAAACTGCAACAACCTCTACATCGAGGTACATTGGAAATATTTCAAGTCGTGTAAAAGTTAATAATCTAATATGGATGCCACTGGCAGTTAGTAACAGCAGCTAGAAGACAGCTCGCTCTTGGGCCGTAGTCAAAATGATGAAACTTTAATAGGTCTCAGTGAAACAGTTTTTGAGCACTGAGCAGTGGCAGTTCCAGCACACTTCATTGAATTCAATGATGATTTGTAGTGTTTTTTTTTTGGGGGGGGGGGGGTCCTTGTACCACATGGATTCATGTTTGACTCCACTTTGGTGATACATGCTGGGCTAGTAACGCGTGTTTGCCTTCCAAGATAAGTCAAACAAAACTCTCCAAATCCATTTTGGTAGAAGCCCGGTATTCTTAGTCAGAAACAATTGCAAGATGGCTGTGAAGTGGCGAGATATACCTGGGAGGCTAGCGCTAGCGCCGCTAGTTCTGTCAGACACAGTATTCTTCAGGTCTTTGTTTATACTGTTCTTGTAGGCAGGAGGTGAGAGCGTTTCAACCATTTTCAACCATTTTCCACATTGAGGCAAGTAAGGCAGCATATTCCTTCCAGCGTAGAATGAAACGGTTCAAGGCTCACTGGTTGTGCGTCCCCCTCAACACCTGTAGAGCATGAAGTCAGGTGCCTCTAAGGGCAAGAGAAGGCGTGTGTTGTTCCAGAATGAAGGAAAATTGTTGAAGGAATGAAGGAATAAAGGAAATTGTTATTTTTGGTTGGAGGATTTTAAGAGGACACTAATGAGTTTTTTCTTGTTTGTTTTGGGGGGCAGATGATAAATTCTGCAGCATTTATAGATAATTTTTTGGACATATTTTGAGTCGATACTCAAAGATGGGCAGCACGGTGGTGCAGTGGTCAGCACTGTCGCCTCACAGCAAGAAGGTTCCGGGTTCGAGCCCCGGCTCCAGCACAGGATCTTTCTGTGTGAGTCTGCATGTTCTCCCTGTTCCTGTGTGGGTTCTCTCTGGTACTCCAGCTTCCTCCCACAGTCCAAAGACATCAAGAGGGGACGAGGCTGATTGATACTCTAAATTGACCATAGGTGTGACTGTGAGTGTGAATGGTTGTTTGTCTCTGTGTGTTGGCCCTGCGATGGACTGGTGACCCATCCAGGGTGAACCCCGCCTCTCACCCATAGCTACTGGGATAGGCTCCAGCCCCCCCTTTAGAGGATAAGTGGATGGATGGATGGATGGATGGATGGATGGATGGATACTCGAAGAGGCTTTACATAAGTTTAAAAAATGATAACCACACACATTATTCACAAAAGTTGGGTTGGACAACGACAGGTTGGTGCAGTCACAGATGAATTTGGGGTGAGAGAAGGAGCAGCGATAGGGAAGGCTCTTCATCCGTGGTCCAGTCATTTGTTTTCAGGGGTAGAGAAAGGAAGTTGGCATTAGAGGAGTGGAGGCTATGACCAATTTTTCTGATTAGGAGACATTATGTCAAGAAGAGGTCAGTGTTAAGTTTTGAAAAAGTCACTTGAGAGTAGGGGGGAAACACCTGTGGCCATTTGTAAAAAACAAAACAAAACCCCCAAACAAAAGCCTCTTCAGCCTGTGAGTAACAATCATTTTTGTATTCAGGCTGCAAGGACAATAACGGCTGGATAAGAAGGCAATTCAAATGCATTTGTGACAGATTTGTATTCATTCTCAAGGTCTGGTGGAGTTCAGCCTGTGGCATTGTCCTAATCCCGCAAACCGTTTGATGAAATAACATGAGAGACAGCGCAGCGGAGAAATGGCGTGAAGGAGACCGTGTTTCGAAGCTGAGAGATAGAAGAGAAAGAGCCCGACTCAAAGAGAAATGATTTAATGACAATGCAGGAGAAAAAAACGGATAAAAAAGAAAGATAAAAATACAAAGTGAGTTGAGAGACCAAGATGTCCTCCAGTGTGTAATGATGTGGTGTTGATTTCTGTCATGGAGGCATTAAGAGGGTGATGATAATGAAGCCACAGTGCGCACTGAACAGCAAGTAGGAAAACTCATTAAGACATGAGTGGGTCAGAGTTGTATGCCGAGTTGTGCGCACAAATGTCCCTTGCCTGTGCGTCGCTTTACTCCAAATTGTTGGCGGCGGGGAAATATCACCGCGGCTACAGACAGGCAGGACGCGATCAGCCAACCTCTACTAACGAAGGCAAGCTTAATGAGCAAATCGGTAATGAAGGGAGACTTAATTCTCCTTCTGAAATTATTTATTACTTTCATTTGTTGAGTGTTGCCTGGAGATGATTCATTTACAAGGACCATGTGTAACGTGTGAATGCTGAATAAATTGGAGTTGTTAGCAGCTGAATAGCAGACATCCTTTCATCTGAAAATAAGGAGGTAACCGAAAGTCAGAGGATTTCAGGTCTGATATACGGATTGAAAGACGAGAATTACTTTCAAACACTCTTCAGCTCAAGGTTCATGCTTCTTTCATGCAGTATAACTTCGTATAGATGTTTTTATCCGTTTCGGGAGTTTTCAATTTTTTTTTTTTTAGCAATCGGACATGTTTTTTTTTGTTTCCTTCGGTGTGTTTTGATAGACGTTTTGAAGTATCTCAGGAGTAAAAGTTGACAGAGATGGTGAAATTATCAATGACCTCCAATTTTGTAAAAAGAAAAAAAAAATCTTTTTTTTACTCTCACTTGAGGAGGCTTTTGCTTGTTGCAGTCCAGGTATACTAGCTGTGCTGTGAGTAAACCCCAACGCATCAAGAGACGCCCTTAGGTTTGAGCCTCCTAGCGCGTCCCCCTTGCATGCTGATGGTCATACGCTTGGGTGGAGGTGAGCTCGAGTGGTCGGCGGCGCTTGCACGACGCAGTTTACAGCCTGATTTAGCGAATCTGTAAATCACATGGCAGACCAGCTGTTTCTGCCACCACCATCTTCACAGATATTCCCAATCTTTGTCTCCTGAGTGGAATGAAAGAACAATTTCAACTAGTCCAGTTGAAGGTAATCCCTCAAGACCCCTCTCCATATTTCGCTGATACATGGCCCTTCGACTGTGACACCCATGCGTAACACTTTCTTTTCCGCTTTTTACCGTGACAATTTGTATTTGCAACACATGAGTTGATGAAAAGATGCCGAATGCGCATTTCCACAATTTGCTTAATTTAACTTGACAAAAGCAAATGTAATTTAAGTCCATAAATGTCTTCTTCAGGTTAAAGATTTGTGATTATTTTAATGAAAAATTCATTTCAGTGTGGATGTAGGTCCAGTGGACTATCACAGCTTGCAGTAAACCACCACCACGTTCGTGCTTGCACACGCGCACTCACTCACTCACTCACGCACGCACGCACGCACGCACGCACACACACAGCACATTAACATGTGTGTTTGCGTGTAGTAACTGTTACTGAAAGTTCAATCTAGTGCTCTGATGAGAAGCAGAGGGTCATTACAATTACAATTAATAAAACTGCTGACTGTGCAAGTGCTAATGTACAGGTGTATTTGACCGTGCGCATGCCTCTGTGTGTGTGTGCGTGTGTGTGTGTGTGTGTGTGTGTGTACTTGGCAGAGAAGGTTTTCCTGATTGGCTATAATTGAATGTGTGTGTGTGTTTTAGATACAGGGAGAAAGTAAAAGAGACAGAGACTGTCTGTTAGTGTGTGTGTGTGTGTGTGTGGGGGGGGGGGGGTGAGGACCATTGGAATGTGTGCATTCCAGTAAAGTGAAAAGAGATTCTATCTCTCCTCTTCTTTTCATCAGGTCGGTGCCTGAATAGAAGTTGATATGAGAGATAAGTGAAGCTGTGACCACATGCAGCAGTATCACACACCACTGCTGGACATGCAGACCTTTATATGGTGGCAGATTACAGGTGTATTCAGTGACATGAGTAATGTTCACCTTGAGTGTGTGTGTGTGTGTGTGTGTGTGTGTGTGTGTGTGTGTGTGTGTGTGTGTGATATTTTACAGATCTTTCTCACAGTGGACATTTTAATTAGCAAAGAAAAAACAGTCCGATTATAATGGTTGGATTTAACACCCAAATGGAACGTGCTTATTACAGCCAGGCAAAATGTCAGCTGTGGGATTCGTTTCATGAAAAAAAAAAAAAATCCCTTTCTCTGCTGTGATTCATCCTAATGTGAAGGAAAAGTAGGCAGCCTTAGTTCAGCCACATGACGTCCTCTGCAGTCGTTCTTATTTTGGATCTAAATCCTCATATTCATGTTTTTAAGTAAAGTAAAAAGCCAAAACCATTTAACACCAAGCAAATGCGGAATTGGGATATTTTGACCTGCTTTGTCCGCTGTCTCCCATCTCGTTTACGCGGGATTGTTAAACTCGTGCCCAATGACTTTTACAGCGACTGGAGAGTCATCAATCGACTATTGAAGATATTTGTAACGATTTGGGGTGGACCGAGGTTTTGTTTGGTTGACTACAGCCCGACAACCACAATGCTTTATTTCTATCATTAAATATCTTGACAGTGTTTAATAATGCATGCTTCATGAATCCCTTTTAGGAAAAGTAACAGGAAGAAATTGCAAAACTACTGTTGAAGGCCAACCGCTGCGCCAATGTCGAAAATCTGTTCGATAGGAGAGGGAGCCTACGAATACGCTGGAAAAAAATATTGGTGGAGAATATTTGACATTACCTTCTGTTGGTGTGCAACCAGTGTCTGATAATCTGGATACCTCATGTGGATAAAGGACTTACACATCACACAGGCAGCGTGCCTGGTTCTACGATTGCACGCCACAGCTCAAACACCAGGAAAGAACTCAGCTTGTCATTACAATACAAATTCCTGTTGTAATTTTGGTTCCCTGATGAAATGTTTTCAGCACGCATGATTTCACCACTTGCTTTGGAGGACAGCGTATGTGCGCCGGAATAATACCGCTGTAATGGATTTTCTCATTTGAAATGAATGAACCCGACAAGGAGAGAAAATTAGTTTGAGGAAAGACTCACAGGGTGGAAACTTCTTTCTAGAAAGTTTTCAAAATGAGACGTTCACCATTTTACAGTTATAGGTCGATGGAAGTGTATGTAAGGCTCATTGCGGTCGTATTTGAGTGTAGATTTAGTAAATGAACTGTGACTACAGACCTTTGAGACAGAATGTAAACTCTTAGTTTAATCACAGTAATGAAACCCTCATTAATATCATGAGGACCACCCGTGTTTACCTGCTATTTAGCGCCAGAGGGGCTGCTGTAGAAAGGCTATACCAAGTGAACAATTTGTCTGAATTTATGGTATCAATGATACATTTTGGTAAATCGTGTGGCCCATGATTTACATGATGGATACCACACGTCAGGATAAGGACTATTACGCCAAATAATGTCAGTCCCATACTGTCTCGTTGCTCTGGTTTCTTGTGGCTGTGCCGTGGCTGATGGAATATCATTCGTCTGGACACGCCGTTGGGTTACGTGGTGCTGACTGTCTCAAGTGCAGAGCCAGGCTTTGAGACACTTCGAGCCCACGGGTCAAGTGCTTACCGAACTTACACTGAAATGTTTATCCATTGAAAAGAAAGATCGTTACACCTACTTACAATAATTTTCCGCGCATAAAGATTAATAAAGGGTTGTAAGTATGTTATAACATACATTATAAACAAATTATAAACATGAATTAACAGTTGTAAATGATGTATAACCTATTTTCCCAGACATCACTATTTAGCAAGATGAAGGTATGTCTGTACTCTGGGTTGGGGTAGTTACTCAAAAAAGTAATGCGTTACAAATCACTAGTTGTTTTTTAAAAAGTAATGCCTTACGTTACTAAGTGACTCACTGCTGAGTAATAATTACGCTTGACTCAGTCACCTGAGATGCATCATAATTGTTAGGATGGCCTTGGACGGTATGGGCTGTCAATTCAGCTCATTAAAACTTCCACGTACCCACGTCAACACAAATACTTCTTTAGAGGGAAAAAATGAGATACTTTTTGTTGAAAATCAAGCCTTAAGGTCCTTGTTGGGTGTCGGCATGCTCTTATCCTCAGTGCCACTCAGGAACTGGGGACTTCAGCGACTAGCTTTGGGTTAGCATTTGCCCTGTGTTGTGTTTGTCTGACCCGGGCACAGATTACACTTCACCGTCACATTCTTGTCCTTTTGCGCAACGAATTTGAAGTCGTGTGAACGCCTCTTCTTTTCCATGAACTCAAGAACCAAGTAATGCAAGTGCCGAGATGAAATTGTAATGAAAACTGGTTGTACAATAAGATGTATTAATTATTATAATATAATAATAATCACTGCATTATAAACAAAGGTAATCTGATGACTCATTTTTTTTATCATCTACTTTAAAAAGGCTTTCAGATCTTGCCGCTCAAATGGATTAAAAATGCAGTGGTACAGCATCCAATCATCTTACTAAATAGTGGCCCCACATTGAAGCATGGGAAATTAGGTCATTAATCCTTTGCAACTGTTAATCAATGGTTTATAAAGTGTTTGTCGCGCAGTTAATAGCATATTTAGAATCATTTAGTATTCCTTTATAAAGGGAGACTTATTATCAAGTGGTATCTTAAAATATCCTCCATTTGTGTGACTGAATTTGTACTCATTTGAGCACTGGCCACTGCGGTTTAAATCACTTGGAAATAGAAGGGAAGATCTGAACACACCACTGCTGGTGAGATCTTTGTCTTCTCTATCACTCTACATGCGTGTCTCCTGTTTTTTTTTATTAATTAATTTGTTACACCTGGCTTATAGAAAATGCCAGGAAGGACGTTTGAACCTGTTAGCATCTTAAAAAACAAACTAGTGATCACGTCATACGTCAAGTAAAGGAGAGTGAGTCATCCTTGCTGCTGAGCTAGAGTACATGTGGCAAATCTATTTGGGTCATCTTTCAGTCCTGTTAGAATGGCCTTTATAGACCTACACACACACACACACACACACACACACACACACACACACACACACACACACACACACACACGCACACGCACACACACACACACACACACACACACACACTGTGCAGCTTTACAGGTGTGAAATTCCATGCCAGACTGAAAATTACTATAGAAGGTGTTTGCTATAGGAAAACCAAAGTTGTCAGGAGATCTTGCAGTATCACAAGCTCCACAGATCAGTTAGTTTTCTGTTGCTGATACTTTTTTAACACCAAAAATACCATATATCAGCATAGAATAACAACAATACAAAATAAAATATATATATATATATATATATATATATATATATATATATATATATATAAACAGTTATAGTATTTTGAAAATTGGTCATTCTTAAGAATATCTTGTAGTCTACTGATGGAAAATGATATATGAATCAAAATTCATTGGAAACTGTTCAAAAATTCTCAAAGTGGAACTTCTTAGTCATCTCTGCATGCATATATGCGCACAGCGGATAAACACACTCGAATACAACTTTTTTCCCTTTTCCCCCCAAAAAAGATTTGGACAAAATGTTACACAGATTAGTTTGATGGAAGCAGCACAACACAACACATAACATGGTACCGCTAGAGATGTTTAAATTCAGTTTTAAGAGCAAAACGTGCTCAAATTTCTGAATTTTGATTTGTGTGTTAAAGTTTGCGTGTAAGAATGTTTTGAATCACCCTTTTGACCCAGTGTATTGGAAACATGATGTCACTGGTCACCGAAATATCAGTTCATCTTGATTTAATTGATATCAATATTATTGTAAAACTATCTCAGGATAAGGTGAGTGAAAACAGAGAAGTATGGGTGTCACTATAACTGATACTCTGGTGAAGCCCCACCTGCTGGCCTGACTGTCGTACTGCACTCCACTCTGAACGCACCTTTCACTCATTCTCTATTATTAAGCACATTAATGCACCTGTAAAGGTGTGTTCACCAAAAGTGTCAAAAGTGACCACACTTTTAGTCATTAACAATGACTATAGATATTCGTGTTGCGTAAGAATGGGGAGACTGTTGGTGGCGCAAACTTGGCTTGCGTGTCCACATGTTTTTAGGGGACGAAGAAGAGGTCCGCGGTGCATTGTGGGCCATAGGTAGCTCTGTAGGATGCACCTGAACTGACCTACAATGTGGGCGTGTTTAGGCTGGAATTTAGGTTGCGAAATAGGTCGCTACTCGTGCCAGTTTTGGTTTCGGACAGCCTACAACCTACTCTGAGACCTACGATCCGACCTACTTGGCAATTCGGACGCAGCACAGGTCTCCCCTCCACTCACAGGAAACAGCTCCCCTACCTTTCTGTCTTTTACTATTAGCCCCCAGGAGGTTGAGCATATGGCCGATTGTTTTCTGGAGTCTCATTAATTATGTCGGTGGTATTTTATCTCATAGAGTTCAGCAGAACGGTGGTGCAGTGGTCAGCACTGTGCCCTCATAGCAAGAAGGTTCCGGGTTCGAGTCCCAGCTCGGGCACGGAATCTTTCAGTGTGTAGTCTGCATGTTCTCCCTGTTCCTGTGTTGGTTCTCTCTGGTTCTCCGGCTTCCTCCCACAGTCCAAAGACATCAAGAGGGGACGAGGCTGATTGATACTCTAAATTGACTGTAGGTGTGACTGTGAGTGTGAATGGTTGTCTGTCTCTATGTGTTGGCCCTGTGATGGACTGGTGACCTGTCCAGGGTGAACCCCGCCTCTCGCTCGTAGCTGCTGGGATAGGCTCCAGCCCCCCGTGACCCTTAACAGGAACAAGCGGAAGAAAATAGATGGAGTACAGCAGATGAAGTCAATCAAAAAAGAAAAAAAACACCATCTCAACGTAAGAATGACAGAAATGTTAATGAGGTACTCTCTTCTTATTGTGTGCTATATCACCCCCTGTGGACAAAGGAGAAGATTCCGCTCTAGATGCAAGTTTGGTGCGTTTGAACTTGTCTACTCAGTCAGTCAGACCATGATCACATTACCTGATTGGTGAATAATCAAATGTGATGGTTTCACAATTTTTTTTTACATTTACTAAATTTGATATACACGATTACCACAATGTAAGATTCCATGTACCATGTACACTCCTCCACACACGCTGTGGGGTCTACTATCTGTCCTCTGTTGCTGGAATGATAAGAGGCAGAGCTTTGCTGACAGCAGTGTCTTCTGCTTTCATATAACACACACATAGGACACACAAGTGATTAGTCTGAGTGGCTGCAAAATAAATGTCCCCGTACATGAAAGAGTGAACACTGATGTGTATGTTCAGCAATTTGCTGTAGGACAACATAATGCTCTGGAAAGTTCATAGTTTATCAACAGCTATGTAACAGCCATGAATAGATGGAGTGAATAGCTCAGAGATTCTATATCACTGGTATGTAGACAGGAAGTTAAAAAAAACTGCATTTGAATACATTTTTAATATTAGGAATTGAGGAAAAGTGCTTATTAAATCTGTCTTATCTTTCAAGAAGCACTGATAAGCCTGCAGCTTATGGAAGTTAAAACAGGAACACTCCAAATAGTTAAAAAAAAAGTATTCTAATATACATGATTTTTTAATAATTGTGAGTGAAAGTGGGGCAGATAAGGAGAGAATATTTGACTCGAGGGAGAAAACTCATTGAGAACTCATTGCTTCTCAGAGGAGAGAGGATTCATTCCAAAAAAAAACAAAAAAACAAAAAAAAAGAAAGAAGACATGGACCATATCTTAATAGCTGGTTATGCTGTCGAGCATGATCAATGGATAATGTAATTTACACGATTAAAACACTTGCTTATAACAGGGGTTTCCATGCCTATACGGTCACAGCACAACTCTGGAGTGTGGAGGCAACAGAAAAAGGCGAGTTCTCTTGAGTTGTCGATAAAAGCAACTGGATATTAAACCCGTGAAGCTTATTATGAATGCCAGATTTAATGAGCGACCATGTGACTTGCACCTGGCCGCTTGTCATGACGGTAGAGCCACTCAGTGTAAAGTTCCATCTCAGCATAGTCCTGCCGTGAACCTACTGAACTTCTCTTTTGGCAGGCATCTAGGTTTGTTTTCCAAGTATACCAATGAAGTGCCCCCTTGTGGACAATATAAAGCACTATCAAACGGTTTTAATATCAGGGAAACCCTTTACTTTCTTCTCTTTGCCACCTTTGTCTAAAAAAAGTTTGTGTTGTAAAGAAAGAAGCAAAAAATTCTCCTCTTCATTCATGAGGTTAATCTGTGTGTTCCCTCGACAGCCCAGTCATCATCTTCGTCCCCAAAGAGAGCAGCAAGAGGGCAGTAAAACACACAAGACAGCGAGCAGTAGAGGAGTAAAGGTGATAGATAAGAGGAGGGGAAGCAATAAAACGGTATTTGACAGAGTAAACCAGTTCACTAAAAGAGTGGTGGAAGACTCCAGGGAAAGAGACGGGTTGCGAGAGGTGGTTTTTTACATCTCTCGCGGAGATGTTACGTTAGATCAGAGAGAACAGGTGGGAGGGAGAAGAAAAAGGAGGTTAAGTGTTTGGCATCTCCACATCCCTGCGTTCCTGCTCTTGGCATGCCTCAATCTATCTGTCTTCTGCTGCTGCTGCTTTCTTGCCTCTCCTGCAGCCGTTCAGGCCATGTTAATAGCAGCAGCAGCAGGAGCGTATTATTTATGAAACATGGGCGAGAAGACATGGAAAGAACATTAGCAGAGAGCCAGGATCGTCTTGCACAAAAACAACAAGAAACAATATCTTCGAGGGGCAATTGACAGGATGTGTGTAAGCGTGTGTGGGTGTGCGCATATCAGTGTTTAAAATAGATGTCCTCCTTTGGAGATTTATATAGAACATGACATATGCTGGATTTGACACTCTTTCTCCATTCTGTCTCACTTACACGGAACGTTCCTCTCCCCTTTGTTTGTCGATGCAAATAGCGGTGATCGACGCCATTGATTTATTGATTGACAGAGAGTAAAATGGGAAGCGCAAGCTTATTTACGCCATGATGGTTTATGTTCTTCATGTGTGCAGTGGGGGGGATATTTCTGTGGGAGGTTAGTTAATAGGGGCTCGGATATTTTAGCATGCGTGTCACAAACAGAGCAGGAGTGCAATACTTGAAGTGTTTTGTCAATTACCCCAAGGCTCGAGGTCAAGGAGGGGAAAGACAGAAAGTATGGATGTCTTTTTTTCCTCCTTCATCGCCTTCCAGGGGGAACACGGGTTCTCTCTTTTAATGTGGCATCTCTCTTCTTCATCAAGAACAAAAAAAACCCCATCTACTCATTCGTTTAAACGGGACTACAGCGTCGACGCAGTGGGATCGCTAAAGCAGGAGGCTTGAAAAAAGAAACAAGGTTACAAGGCAGTAAAACTAGGCAGTAAAGTCTGCTCAACTTATGGGGGAAGTCATTTGGCAATGCGCCTCTTTACGTGTACACATTCATAGATTACTTTGTGACATTAACGGCATACTTCTTCTTTTAATCTCGCAGTTGTCATTATGGAGGATAGAGTGACTGTCAAACTCATGGATGTATTGCTCAAACTCAGCTTCCCTGATTGTATTTCATCCTCCAACATAATTTACGAACAGGAAAAATGACCCACACTCACCCCTGGGAAGAAGATGTGATGTCCTGGTTCTTTCTGAAGATTATTTAATGTGAAAAAAGAAATGACATCGTCTGGCACCTTCCAGCGTGCTCAGTTATACCTCTGCAAATGGTCCAAGACACCAAAAGGACTTCATGTCATTTCACTCTTCATTTCTACACTGGCTGCTGGTTGTTGGTTGCACTCTCACAGCGTCCACCTCCTTTTATTCATGTTCATTTAGGGCTTCTCAGACACTATGATCACTAAATAAAGACAAGCTGCTTTGAGACAGGAAATCTCAATACAAACGCTTCTCCTATACGATAAATCCAGCTGAAATGCTGGAAGCCCTTCCTGCTCTGAGAGTACTTAAAATCCTTAAGCCCATTTTTGGCCAAATGTTCTTGGAAGAAAAAAGGATCCATTTCATTTTGACCATGGTCAAAAGACCCACAACAATTAGGCATGAAGAAGCCCTTAACTTTCTTCCGCTGCAACTTCTGAGATGAGACTTTTGTGGGGTTAATATATATATATATATATATATATATATATATATATATATATATATATATATATATATATATATATATATATACACATACACACTGTGTTATGGCTCTTGTGTTTGCGAACAATTATGCAAAAGAGAGTTTGCCAGGGGTTAATTTGATCCTGCCGGATCAAGATCCGGCACCTCTGAATTTTGGCCTTCCTGTGTTCCGGTACTTATTTGGGCAGATCCGGTACCTCTTGTATTAAAAGAAAATATGAAAACCTTTTAAAAATGTTTAAAATACAACAATAATGTGCATAGATAAATTTACAGACCAAATCCTTAGAATTTCATGTTGTTTATTAAGATTCAACGTCATTTGAAAGAGTCGGAGATCCGTTGATGCACTGACGCCAACAAACCACGCCCCTGACACAAACAAATCACCTTTCGAAATCCGCCGCCTCTGAGGAGCAAGCAGAGAGGAAATAAACAGCTGCTATTTCAACGCCAACATGTCAAAAAGACAGTTAAATTAGCTGTTTTTTCAAAAAGAAGGAAGAGTCGCATGACGCTTAAAACGAGTCAGAAAAACCTCCACAAGCGGCGACGAGGGCAGCTGCAGCGGTCATGTTGACGATCAAAAGCGGCTGCAGCAGGAGGCTAGCGCCGCCACAGCTAGCCAGGCTCACCTCCAGCTAGCCAGGCTCACCTCCAGCTAGCCAAGCCGGGTCTAACGTGATGTGGGGTGTCCAGGACAACTAAATGGTGAGCATACCGTCTAATAATAGGCCGCCGTGCCAATCTTTAAATACCGTAATAATAATAATGGAAGATTTGTGTGATTTATTGTGAGCTCTTTTTTGTTTTACAAGTTAGACCTGTTGAGAAAGGAATTGCTGACTGTAGACTCCAAGTCCCACCTGTGGTGATGTGGGCATTCACCTGTGCTGCGCAGAGGAGGCGAAATAACTGAATTATCGTCATAACATTGATACCATGGATATTATTTGAAATGGAGGCTTGTAAGTCCCACATCATGGCAAGTGGGCATTTGTATGTTGTTTTCTGTGTAGGATCCGGGACCTGTGCCCCTCTCTCACCCCTGAGCCGTCATATGTACTTAGCGTTCCGGTACCTTATGATTTACAAATTAAGCACTGGAGTTTGCTGTCTCTTGGTCCTGATTGGTGTACCTGGGTTCTCCCGATACTCAATGGTCCAAACAAGAGGACTTACAACATGCCTGTACAAGCTATGCCTGCTGTCTTGTCTGCTGATCCCAAGGTCCTGATTGCAACCAGTAGTGTGATTGGAGCAGCAGAGAGCGGAGGGTTTCTCTTGTAACTGTGCCACTTTGTACTTTGGCGTGACTCTAGTACATTAAGCTTGGCTGCGTGTTTAGTTTAGTAAGGACTCAGATGTCTCCATCAGGAACGGATGTTTAGTTTGGAATTTCAGGACATACACACATTGACATCCCTTCTCATGGCAACTCATTTACACTTACATATAGTTAACTCCCTGTATCAGTTTCACACTAGGGTGTCACTTCCTCATGTGGTTTGGGTTGGTTAGAGTTCATGTTTTGGTCATTGGTTTCTTCTCAGGTACTCCTTTTTTTTTAACTGTTTACCAGCCCTCCTTCTGTTATATTAAGCTCTTGATTCAAGTGACATCATGACTTCTCCTAGTTTTTGCCTAAATCCTCTTTAAATCACCACATTTGATGCATCTTCCCTTAACCTGACTGAGCTGGGTAGTAAAATTTTGGTGCCTGTGGTCAAAAAAATGTCCCATTTCCAACCAGCTTATGTTGCTTCATACACTTGCAAGCTTTGAGGCCTGTGTGTTTGGATTGTACCTTTTTTTTTTTAATGCCACTTTGACCGCACACACATCTGCCAAATAAACCAGTATGAAAAATTAAATGTTGATTTATTTTGAGAAAATAACGTCAGTAATACAATTTATGGTTTTATAGGGCCTCAAAACCTGCTCTTGAAAAGGTTTAATGTTGTCTGTCTGGATGGCTACATTAAAATGTGTATTTAGCTCTCCCAACCAGAACAAACAGGTGGCAATACTGACGTTTAAACACAGTGCGTCAGTGTTTCTGTTGGCCTGCACATTTATGTGGTCAAAACTGAACAAAGCTGAACGAGGACTTGTCTTGAATATTCGCTAAGGAGAGGTGACAAGCTGTTGTTCTTTTCTTTTCACCTCAGCTAATTTCTTTTCCCCACTTACTTTCACTTACTGGATTTTTACCCCTTCGCACCAGCTAAACCCCACCCGTCGTTACAAGAGCCGCTCCTCCTGTGAGGTAAGGCAGCACTAAACTGCCTCGACGCAGCGTCCCCATGTATATTTAATGGCTGCGCTCGTCATGCTGGATTCTCAGCCTGAATTATGCATAGAGGATGAGTGAGAGAAAATAGAGAGGGAAGGAGCGAGGGAGGACACAGGGAGGGAGAGGGACAAGTGAGGGATTCTGAAGCAGAAAGAGAAAGACAGGGATAAAAGATGGCAGGGGATGGAAGATCATTGAGGACAAAAAACATGCTGGGAGGGCGAATGAGATAGGATGGGGGGGGGGGGGTTGGAAACGCAGACAGAGGAGATGACAGTGGGACCTCTCATCACCTCCCATCAAACCCTGACTTTGTCTCCCCACCTCTGGATCCAACTTTACCTCCACTCCCTGCATCCCTTCATCTTTTTCTCCTCTACTCAAGGGTTCCCTTTCTTCTCTGTCCCACTATTTCATCACTCCCCCCCCTCTGTCACCATCCCCTGCTCCATCTCTTCTCCCAAAACTTAGCAGCCTTTCTTACTTTTTCATCCTTTTCATCTCCCTGCTGTTCTCTCTTGATTCCCCCCAAAACTATTGGCTTTTTTCCTTTTTGCAGTGAAGCAATAGTAACAGAGTGCTGGAGGGAAGGAGGTCAGAAAAAGTGAGAGAAAAAGAAAGAGAAAGTGAGTTAAAGGCAGTCAGATGTCGAATACGAGAGTGGCAACAAGCACAGACTTTATAATATTGATTAGCATAATGGGCGGCAGGTGGTGCAGGGGTCTGCACTGTCGTCTCACAGCAAGAAGGTTTCGGGTTCGAGCCCCGGCTCGAGCAAGGGATCTTTCTGCATGTTCTCCCTGTTCCTGTGTGGGTTCTCTCCAGTACTCCGGCTTCCTCCCACAGTCCAAAGACATGCAAATGGAGACGAGGCTGATCGATACTTCAAATTGACCGTAGGCTGTGAGTGTGAATGGTTGACTGTCTTTTGGTGTTGGCCCTGCGATGGACTGGTGACCTGTCTAGGGTGAACCCAATGTCGGCTGGGATAGGCTCCAGAGACCCCCCCCCCACACCTTAAAAGGATAAGCGGTAGAAAATGGATGCATTAGCATCATTCGCCCTCACTTTCCTTTGCATCCATCCATCCATTCATCAGTTTTCTGTTCTGCTTATCTATTAAGGGTTGCGTGGGGGGCTCTGGAACCTATCCCAACTGACACTGGGTGAGAGGTGGGGTACACACTGGACGGGGTTGCCAGTCCGCCGCAGGGCCATCAGGAGCAATTAGCATTCAGTATCTTACTCAAGGGTAACATGATAACCCGTGTTTAGTGTGTTAATGTTTTACTGTTATTTTGATGTTGCCCTGAGCCTTAGGCTACGTTGTGTTGGGTTTTGGGAAGTTCGGGAGACTTAGCGAAGTGGACGAGAGTTTGGAGAGAGTTGGGAAGTGAATGAGTTAGCAGCGGGAGTTGTGACTGTTAGCAGCTGGAGTTCCTGTCCGCGGTAATTGGTGAACAAAGACTACAACTGTGAGTTTCATCTCTGCCTCAGTTATAATTATTACCGGGACATTACAATACTTTGACATGGTCGACATGGGAAGTGAGGATCGAACTGGTGACACTTCGGTTGCTGGACAGCCACTCTATTTCCAAACCATACTGCCCCCCTTCCTTTGCGCCATCTCCCAAAAAGGGCAGTCACTTTAGATAATGGAGCATATCTAGTTCTCTACTTTTGCACTTTCTCTCACGGCCTTATTCAGTATAACTGAAATTGGGTGTGTCCGTTTTGTGTGCATGTTTGGAAGTCAGGGCCTGGTTCTGAAATATATGAAGCCAACAGAAATCCAAATGACTGATTGATTGATATGACTGATGTAAGTTGCTGAAAAATTGCTAAGCCCCCCCCCCTCCCCCACCAGTCTGCTGAAAGAATCATATATAAATAATTATATCCTATGTAAATACGTGTTCTATATCACAGAAAGAGCTGAAAATACTTTAGTTCTCAATTAATTTTTCTTCATTGCATTGAAGATTGCTTTCTTCATTGTTTTCACATTAATGCGCACACGAGGTGATGACGTGCAACAAAACTTTTTGTAACAGAAGTGTGGGAATTATTAAAGCATGCAAGCCCCCGCATATTCCGTAGAGATTAGTGGAATTTGCATCGATTTATGCAGTCGCAGAATTACAAGTGTTCTGACTGAGGGACAGCAAGTGGTCGACTGTAGATAAGTTACACTGTTTTTCTAAAACACTTTCTTGTTATAAAGTCCAGATCAAAATCATGTGTGTTTCTAAAAATCTCCAAAAATCTCAAATAAGGGTTGAAATGGACACACACAAAACACAAACAAAAAACCCTTAGAAATGACTTTGGGTAGGACTATGAATACAGGCGATAAATGTGAAAAGAGTTTTAAATAAGTACTAAAACATATTGGTTTTTTCCCCGCCATTTTCTGAACAAAGATTCTCAACTAAATTGTTCTGTGGGTCTTATGAGTCTATATTTAAGAAAGTTGGAAACCTCCAAAGTTTTTAGTTTGTGTATAGATCACAAATCGATGAAAAGTCAAAAATAATAAAGATAAGTAATTTTAAACCGTCAAGTGCCAGCAGGAAACTTGCAGTCGCAGTTAGAATAAATTGTTCTTAGCTGTGGTAATAGTTTTGGAGCAGCAATACAATCCGGGCACACCCGATAGTCGTAGTTGTTATAAACCATTTGAGAACAAGTTGTCATGGAATTAAAAATGATTTGAAGTCAGCCATGTTTTCTTCTGGTCACTGTCTGTCAGATGTGACTCGTGATGATTCACATCGCCTTGCTGTCGGCAGCGCTCCGATTCTATGGCTGAGACCTGACAATACATTCAAGGGGTTACACAATGAGAAAAACCTTGCTGCTTTGGTATTTGGCAATATTTTTGATATTTGAGTGGAGCGTCTGTGGTAATTAAGCTGACATTTGAAACGCTTTGATGTGTTTCTTGCGGTATGTCAGAGAACGGCATGTGGATAAAAAAAACTGTTTCCTCTCCACGTGGTTTAAGCTTTTATTTTGCCTCTCTAAAATGTTTCTCAGTCATTCTGGCGAGGTGTTTTTTTTTTTTTTTCCTTTTCCCCTAATCGGCTGACGAATCAACAATGTAGCCGACAAACATGATCGATTGGGCAGTGTTTTGATATGACAATATAAAGTGGTGTTTTAGACTGAGGGGAAACATTAGCAGAAATGACAAACAACTCTTTCTGTAACAGTATGTTGATTTGTTCAAAGGCAATTTAAGCACATTAATATCTCACAACAGTGACTAAATTGGATTTTTAAAAAACTATCACTCCAGGAGAGCACTGAGCTGTTTCGTATGACCTTATATAATTAATTGTGATTTATACAATTAGTTTCACACACCAGGCTGTTAAGTGAGGGAGATAAACTGATGAGGAAAGCAGATGTGTGGAGAGGCAATGGATAAAGAGAGAAAAGTAGAGAAA
The DNA here is from genome assembly GCF_037954235.1 of Aulostomus chinensis. Taxonomy (NCBI): domain Eukaryota; kingdom Metazoa; phylum Chordata; class Actinopteri; order Syngnathiformes; family Aulostomidae; genus Aulostomus; species Aulostomus chinensis. The sequence goes on along the minus strand of NC_141323.1, from coordinate 18,438,083 downwards.
GTGAACCGTGATAGAGATCAATGTGGGTAACTGCTGTGAAAATGATCCCACCATTATGAAGATTTGCTTGAATTTATGTACAGTAGCATTCTGGCAGTTCGCACCAGCTGTGTTGCTTTGAAGGCTGCGGTGTCATGAGTGAGCTGGTTGGATCTGTCACTTGGGCGATATTCCTTCTACAGGCTCTGTAAAAGGCTGAGCTTTACATTCCAACATTCACTTATTGTAGCCAACTTTACTTAGTGAATGAGTGAAACTGGTCTCTATCTCGTCAGCTGCCCCCCCCCCCCCCCCACACACACACACACACACACCACTACATATGGAGTTCACAATTTAAGAACCCAGGACCCATTTTCTAAAGTTACCTACTCTAGGGTGACCAAAAAAAGAGGACACTCGGCCCGGCCTACGTCATAGGTAACACAGTACCATAGTATTCTGTGCAAAGCGTCAGTCAATTTCAACAGGCTGTAAAAAGTGGACATGTCCAGGCAAAAGAGGACGTTTGGTCGCCCTACCTATACAGAATTGCTGCATTAAGTTCACTGGCTGATAGATCCTAGTGTTTCAGCCCAAGCCCAACGGGGCCAGATTTATTTACTATACTTGGACTGGTTTTTATCTTCATTATTTGTTTTGATTGTATAGCCTGTTTGTTTCTGTACATGCAATTGCAAATGGCAGCAGTCTGCCTCAGCTTGTCAGAAATTCCATCTTATTGTGGTGGTGATAATAAGCATTTAAACTTACATTGTGATTTGCTTGAAGTGTTTCATATCCATGGATTTTCTTTAAGGCAAGTCAAGTGTTGATTTGAGATGCTGGCCAATTTGTTGTCACTTTTTAAAAAACATAAATTCAACAAACAAAAAAAGTGTTCCAAAATTTTCTAAGTGAACTTAATTAAAGAACAAGGCAGGATGCAGCCTCTGTTAACTTTTTAGCCAGTTGGTTTTAATGTCATATAGGTAGTTATGTAGTAAAGCAAAGTTGCTGGTGTGTAAGGGGTTAAAGGACAGTGTACCAACTGCATAGCTATGAAAGATGATGCTGTGACAGTGGATTATTTGTTCCACAAGCATTATTTATCCCACAGGAGGCATATGAACGGTAAATTAGTTATGTCCCAAGATTGACCCTTGAGGTACTCCATGTTTGATATGCGTAATTTTAACTGCTGAGGCTAAGGCTAAGAAGGAGGGAACCTAAATCCATTCTAGTTCAAGAGAACCCTGCCTAAGCTTTTAATCTGCCTTTAAAGATGATGGGATCAATGGTGTCAAATGCACGAAGATCAAGGTAGATTAACATAGAACATGACACAGGTTCCCTGTGATGAACTGGGAACCTGTCCGGGGTGTACTCCGCCTCTCGCCCAACGTCAGCTGGGAAAGGCTCTGACCCTTAACAGATAAATGGTATAGAAAATTGATAGATGGATGGATCCAGGTCACTTATGGAGCATACTTGAAGGAGGGCAATTTCTTGGTTTGGTAACTTTACAAACCTGATTGTAATCCAAAAAAAAAAAAAGAAAAGATATTGCCAGCCTTAGCAGATCCAAGTCTTTGAAGAAATTTGATGTAAAGGTCAAGTCAGAGATTTACGGGAAGATTTTCAAGCCTGTGAAGCCAGGAACAGTCAACAGTGTTTTTAAAAAGCTCATTTCCAGCGCTGTTGATGATGGTAAGCAGTGCACGGCCGAGAAGTCGGTTTCTTCTTTAAACAGCTTTGACGAGATGATATGGTGACTCAATGAGGGACTCATAACTGACACAGTGTTCTTAAGATCCTGTATTTGGCTTAAACAGTTCAACACATCCTCTGAGGGGTGAGGGAAGACAACTCCAGAGATGGAAGGGTAATATTTGCCCTGATATGATTTTCTATGAAGAAAGTGAGAATTTTATCACAGTTGGCAGGGGAGGAAAAGTCTGCAGTAGGAAGAGGAGAGTTTACAAGTTGATTGATGGTATTAAACAGTATTCCGGGGAACTGGTTGGTGGTGATAAGCGGTGAGAAATATTGGTCTCTTTACCTTTCTGTTGTAAGAGGTTAGTTGGTCTTTGAACAGCGAGTATGAGACGGAAATAACTGGACTTGCACCTGCATTTAGTGTTTCCACTGGTTCTTGTGAGGTTGACAATCTCATCAGTCATTAATGGGGTTGTTTTGACAGTTGATTTATGTTTAGTTTTGAAAGGAGCAGCAGGGTGGATTGGCATAACTGATTAAAGGTTAATAACTTGTCATTTGTAGGGAATGTAATTGTGAGCTGTGCTAAGAGGCGGAGATGGACATCATGCTACACTGCCTTTAGATTAAAATGCTTTACAGTTACTCTAAAACAGGGGGCCCAAACATTTTCTCCTGGAGAGCAAAAACTCAAACTGCATGGTGGACTGTGAGCCAAAAGTAAACACATAGTGTTCTGCTAGGATTCATTTTGTTTGTCCGATTCTGTCTTTCCCTCATCATTTTCCTCCTCACTTGCACCAAACAGATATCCTGTTCAGAAATAAATTACTAGGGATCTTACATATTTAAAGAGCCTTTTTAACATCACATAAAAGAAAACGGCATAAACAGTGGTTACATTATCTTTTATACTTTTTTATTATTACCATTTTACTGTTTTGCATCAGGCAGGACAATGGTGTGCTAAATTTGGCCCCTGGGGCTCACTTTTGTACGAACGACTTGTAAATTAAAAGACAAAAAAACATTTAAATAAAAAGGTATATCAGACACATACACCCTGCACTGTGTTTTGCCATAACGCCGCTGAGATAATAACCCTCCAAAAACCTTGTATTTGGATTAAAAAAAATATATATATATAGATGCAAAATGTGTATGTGGCAGACAGTGCAGTTGCAAACCTTCTCATACACAGTGGCCAAACTGGTCAAAAGGCCCCTTATGTGGGTCAGTTGATGTCAGTGATGATGCATTGCTTTTTATGTAAAGCACACATGAGCAGATGGGATGCTCTTACAAGACCTGTGTCTCCCACGTGCAACATCACTTCTTGTGCCTCTTCTCTGTAAAGCTCAAGTAACGCAGGTTTGATTTATTTAGTTCGACGCTAAGCAGCTCTTCCAGTGCCCTTTCTGATTGGATTGGAAGTTTAGGGTTAGGTTCTTTCTGTCATCTTTTAGTTTCTGATTCATCGCATGCCGGATGTCATCACTCCAGAGAACTCGGAGGATCCTTTTCCCTCACATTCGCCTTCTGTGACGGTTTGTTCTTTGATATAATGTGACATCATGACATTTTGATCACAAGCTCACTCTTCAAACAGCAAAGGTACCGGCAACCCCCAGTTGCCCAGTGTGAAATCTGAGTGCTTCCTTGTGAAATCCCTCTATGCTTCAGCCTCCGCTACAGTCAGACCTTCAAAGAACAGAGTTCGCGGCAGCAACTCTCAGCTTAACGCCAACATTCTTTTGCTCACACGCACACACACATTGACAGGAGGAGGATTTTTTTTTTTCTTTTCACATGTAGTTTAAAGCAACATGGGGCTGGGGTTGATACAAATTGAAAAAGTGACGAATGATTGTTAAATCACCACACAGAAATAACCTTTACATCTGTGTGTGTTTACAAGTTCAGGGACGGCTGCCGTTGGTTTTATACTGGAGTTGTTGATTTACAGCTACAATACACACACAGCAAATGTGGAGGGGGGCTAAATTAGATCCCATGTCTATTTTTTACGCAATTGATGAATGATGTGGTAGAGGTACTGATGAACAGAAAAACCAAATTCACTGCAAGTTATTTTTGGTATCTTGTATCTTTTTTCAACGATTTCAGCTACAGTTGCAGAATGAAGAAAATGCAACCTCTTACAAAGCAGTACAATGAATATTTTGCATATAATTTGCAAAATTCATACTGAATCGTGAATGTACTGACCATTGTTGTTAACCTAGAGCAGAAATAATCATCTGCTACAGTGATATTTATGCCATACATACACACGAGGTCAATTAGTAAAAGGTATTCCATTTAGAAATGTTGTCCTCCAATAAATATATCATAGCGGATGGCAAGATGAGTTCATGTGGAGGCAATTTGCATAATTGAAATGAAAATGGATACTTATTCTTTTCCAATAATAACCAAGCTTCCATTTCATTTGTAGGTAGGTAACTGTGTGCAAACAGATGCATGAATTTCCCACGTTTTTCCGTGTGAAACATCAATGAACTAGCTTCAATTAACGTGTGTTTTCTTTTACACAACATATGCATAATTGCATATGATCAGATAATTTTGGTGTGAAATCCATATGTTTCTTTTCTCCATAAGATATTTTCCCTAAATTGCAGTGTTTGATATGAAGTAATCATAAGTTGGCTTTATGGCCATGGCCCAATTCTTAGCAAACAGATGACACAGTATGATGGTCTGTCAGTGAACCTTTAAGCCTGAGCATCATAATACCTGTTGGCGAGGAGACTGAGAAAGCCTTTTGGGGTGCCCTCCACTTCTAAACTGCATACAAAAAAACAGCTTTACAACAATTCATAAAACTCTTAGAGTGTGTTTCATTCCCTGTCTCAGAGGGGATTTAACCAGTAAGACAAGACAAGTCTTTCTCTCCTCTCACTGAGCTTCGTCCAAGTGGAGCTGGACACCTGCCAAGGTTTATGCATGGAAAAATGAGTTTGGTCCACACACACACACACACACACACACACACACACACACACACACACACACACACACACACATGCAGACAAAACACATACACAAGACAGGGAGACAGTATTTTTTTTTCTATTGTTGATAGTTTCATTGAAATGTTAAACAGCCTAGTCCTGCACTAGACAGGATTAGGACCTTTGAGAAAAATAAAGAAGGAAAAACCTGTTCTCCAGAATCCATCCATCCATCCATCATCCATCCATCTTCTTCAGCTTATCCTGTTAAGGATCGCGGGGGGGCTGGAGCCTATCCTAGCGGCTTTCGGGCGAGAGGTGGGGTTCACCCTGGACGGGTCGCCAGTCCCTCGCAGGGCCAACACTCACAGTCAGGCCTACGGTCACTTTAGAGTATCAATCAGCCTCGTCCCCTCTTGATGTCTTTGGACTGTGGGAGGAAGCTGGAGTACCAGAGAGAACCCACACAAGAACAGAGAGAACATGGAGACTCACACAGAAAGATCCCGTGCTTGAGCCGGGACTCGAACAATGAACCTTCTTGCTGTGAGGCGACAGTGTTGACCACTGCACCACCGTGCCACCCTTCTCCAGAATCCAATGTTAGAATTATATGTTTCTACAATCCATGGATGTTGTATAATAGCCAAAGGACAAACCCATGCACATACACAAGAGGGTTTGTGAAAATATCGTGGCTCAGGTTAAAGTTCTTAACAGACTTTCTTTTTCTTGTTTCTTGTTTGACATTGTTACACTTTCGGTCTTGTTGGAAATATCAACAATACATGTATTTTTGGCTAATAAAGGCTAATATTACGTGATGTGTTTTGCAGATATGTACATCAACATTCTATTTTGGTGACTGGGCTGAGAAGTGAAGAACTCAGGCAAGTTTGTGTTATTTTAATAGATAAGAACCCTGCACATCCAAGCCGACTATTCTTTGTCAGTGTTGTTGTCGGGATAAATATTGAACAACAAAAAAGTGTTCTACAGTCTTGGACTCTGATAAAAATGTGATTTCTGCAACTCCTGGTATATTTATAACTCTATTATATCTCTGCATGATGGTGCCATGACTGTTGTCAGCTAAACATGATTAAAATAGATTTTTTTTTAAAATATTGGCATCATCCCTGATTTTTTTCCCCTATTGATGCACATCCAATTTTTGATGCACATTAAAATTCAAGAAGCTACAGGAATAGCCTAGAAAAAAAAAAAATCAATTCTGCTTTGGGTATTTAAAGGTGCTGCTCAATGTCAGCTTAAGTTTCCTACTTGAAGACTGCCAAGAGGATGAAGAGTAAATGACAGACAGACTGAACAAGTGTGTGTCTCATTGAGGCAGCTGGCTTATGGGGAATACAAGCTATAAAAAGATGAGGTTTTTTTTTTGTGGGTGTTTTGGCATTGTTTTGCTTAATTTTTTAACTTGTCATTGTCCTGCTCTGAATGCACAAATGTTTTTAAGCATTAAAAAGGAATCCTTTGAACGTACAAATAATGTTACAAAAAAAAGTATGTCGAAGCATATCAATTTATGTAGGAAAATGGATCATTATTTATTGTTTGTTTGATATATTTATCTAACTGCTATTTCTTAACTATGTGAAGAATTGTAGATTGAATTGTAGATATAAATAATGTTGGTCAAGAGTTCAGTAAACACCACAGACATCAGGGAAGTGGTCTTATTAGCTGATATATTTTGTTCAGGTCACCTTTAACAAAGATGACCAACGTGCTGTATAGAACCCAAATACTATTTGGGCGTGTTTCCTCTGGCCTCTTAAGCTTGGGTCAGGTCGGTACAGCTCGGTACAGTTGCGTTTCCACTGCGCTGGGAACCTCGTCAGCGTGGGTTGGCTCACCAGCCGAGAGTTCCCCGGCGTAATTTGTGTGCGACACAACAACAACGGACGACATGGAGGCAGTGTTATGCTTGTTGCTCGGTTCAGTGGTTTTTGCTTTAACTAAAAGTAAGGGACGACAGGCAAGGGTTGAAGCGGCGAAACAGAACACCCAAGAAAAGAATAAAAGACTTTACCAAGTGATCGACCAGTATTCCGCCGAGGCCAAGATGATACGAAGTAGACGATGTAAGTGGATAAATTACCCAGTCAGCGCGCCGCTATGTGTTTACGCCACATTTTAGTCTCTGCTTGGCTCACTTGGAACCCCAGCGCAGCAGGGACCAAAATGGTAATGGTTTGTACCATGTTGGGGCCAGTGGAAACGGGGCAAAACCAACCCGTTCCTACCTGACCCAAGCTGAAGGGAGCCAGTGGGAACACGCCCTTTGACATTGTACAACACACCAATAATTACAGCGTTAATGAATTTAGTCACATTTAATATCTCTTAAAATCATTGGTTTCTAAGAAGTAGTTGCCACATTTAAATATCAGCATGATGAACACATGACAGGAGCACGTGGTACAGTTCATTCTTAGTCTCATGTTAGCTTTGTAACAATTGCATTTGTGCTTCAAAAATCATTAAAGTGGTGTTCATTTTATGAAGATCCTGTAAAACAAAACTTGTGTAAGTCTCATAGATGGCTGTCACATTGATAATTTATGGCAATAATTCTAAAAAAAAAATCTAGTTTAAAATCCCTTTTAATTGAGGGAATCAAAGGGGACGCTAACTTCTGAGTTTGCCGATAAAAATGAAATGCCCCAGCCCTGCAGTACTGAATACAGTCTGAAGCTGCAATTAGGGTGACCACACGTCCCGCATAGCGCGTGCACGTACAGCGTTTGAAGCTAAATTCATGCGTCCCTCAAATTGAGGCCGTGTCCCGCAAAATCAATGCTTCCTCTAATAAAAACTTGATCACTCTCGTCTATCGCCCTGAGCTGGAGGCAACCAGACGAACGGCCATCAGTTCAGCACAGCACTGTCACCACACCCCTCAGTTGTATCAGCTCACTGGGGTGAGAGGTTGCCGTAAACAGTTTTTTTGTTGTTGTCGTGACACCGCACGCATGTGCAGCAAAACACAATTCAGATACGTTGAGACATGGACGCGCGCTTATATGAAAAATGGAGAAAGAAACTAACGTGAGTGGGCCACCGACCAAAAAGAAGAGGTGTGTGTAGTGGGAGAGTGGGAAAGTCAGTATTTGTGGGTGACAGGGGTTGAGGGGGATACTGAGAGGGCTTTTGTGGACTTTTCAAAAACGTCCTTTTCAGTCGGACATGGAGGGGAATACGATGTGAAACGACACAGGCTCACGGAGACTCACAAGAAACATGTCCAACAGAAAGAGACATCAAAGTCTATGGATGCTTTCCTCTGACCTAAAAACGATTCTTTCGCTGACAAAGTGACTGCTGCAGACAGGATGCTGGACGGACACAAGGAACAGATGTTCAGTGGACCTCATCAAGTCAGAAATCCAGGTGAAGAGCAACTTCACATTCAGCTGCAAGGACTTCTACACTTATGTAGTCAAAGAGAAGGCCCTCCTCAATGCTGCAAGCTCCAACAAAAAGTACAAGTTCAAGAAGAAAACTGAAGGTCAGAAACCTAGTTATGTGGATGAAGATGAAATTTGATTGATTTTAAACATTGGTGGACTGTCTCCAGGGGTGCAAACTTATCACTTTTAGATGACAATACCCTTTTCGGTCAAAATATGTCATTGTTTTGCATAGGATTGTATCTGTGTCACCTTTTTGCGTTGTTGTGATGTGATGGTGATGGGTTTGCACTCCTGTGTCTATACTGGAAAACCATTTGGAAGCTTATCATTGGAAAAAAATAATGTTGCTTCTGGCTCTTATCTTTCTTCCGTATTTGATTCAGATGCTGGTGATAAGGTGTGAGTACTAAAGGTATCCCCAGAACACTTTTTTCCTGTTCTGTGAACCTCTGGACTTTTTTTCTTACTGTTCCTGTGGTGTTCCTGTTAATCCATTGAAAAAAAGAGTGGAGACTGACTGTTCCTGCCTCCTGAAGTTCCTGGGACTTCAGATTTTATTTTATTTATTTTGACTGTTCCTGCTCTGTTGAGTAGTGAATCTCCAGACTCATTTTTATATCATAAGCTATTCAATTTCATTTTATTTATTTTCTGTTACAACCAATTCATTCACTTTAAATAAAGCAAATCTTAAGTGGAAGTGCATCTGTGAATTCATCGAATGTTTAAAATATTGTGAATCTTTATTTCGAAAAAATTCACTCATTAATAAGGGCTCATAAACAAGGGTGGCCTATTCATGAGCATACATCAGCATATGTTTAGGGGAATAGGGCATTATTAATATACCATGTAAATGGGTATACGTGTGCTAGAAATGGGTAAATTACTATTAGTGAGTCTGCCCGCGGGGTGGGGGCGCCGTGCCGCCGCCGTGCCGAGCAGTGTCCCACATTGTCCCTCAGAAACATACCCCTTGTCCCCCCTTGGGCTTATTAGCAGGTGGTCACCCTAGCTGCAATGCATCGTGGGTCAGTTGACACTCAATCACTTCCTGATGCACACACAGAAAATCTGACCAATCCATACATTTGAGCATTTCTCCAGTTCACAAAATTGATTTCACTACATTTAGTTTCAACCGTTGTCACCATATCGTTACCTGCTATGCTCTAACTAAGGGGCGGCTGCCAGAGATTGGTGGAGTGAAACTGTGTTAAAGCCCATCTTTGCATATGTATGTGTCTCTGTTGTGCCACTAATGAACCAAGCTCATTACGCCAAAGTGAAGAGTTGGTTTTAATAGTTTTAAACCACATGGCAATTGTAAACAACAGGGTATTACTGGGAAGTCTGCTGTGAATAATGTCTGCCATTAGCACAGACAGAAACAAAGAGAGAGGCTCTTTGTGGAGGTTTTCTGTGCACAGGTAGACACTCCAAAAACAAATTTATAGGATGAGTTGTTTTTCAGAGAAAAGTGTAGGGGTGTGACAGTACACAAAAATCACAGTTTGATACATATCCTGGTTTGGGATGTTGTTCTGGAGAGTGGCAGGAAAAGGAAAAAAAAAAAAATTGCTCCCACCTTTCTCTTCACTGAAAAAAAGAAGTGGTTTCAACAGCTGGACGTGTATCATGGGAAATAAAAGTTTGATACACTTAAGACCAGATGCAGATTTAACTGTCGGCCAATTTATGGTACAAACTTGTACCTCACCAACTACAGTACTCTGACGAACTGTGCAGCAACACACTGGTTGGTTGTTGTGTGGATGTTGAGACTATGATTCAATCCCCGGTACTTTAGATGTCCTTTTAATTTAGCCCCTTCAGACAGTCAGTTAAAATCTGCATTTACAAAATCCAA
>NC_141323.1:18148100-18423100 GCF_037954235.1 Aulostomus chinensis | reverse complement strand
AATGACTATAGATATTCATGTTGCATAAGAATGGGGAGACTGTTGGTGGCGCAAACTTGGCTTGCGGGTCCACAAGTTTTTAGGGGACGAAGAAGAAGTCCGCGGTGCATTGTGGGCCATAGGTAGCTCCGTAGGATGCACCTGAACTGACCTACAATGTGGGCGTGTTTAGGCTGGAATTTAGGTTGCGAAGTAGGTCGCTACTCACGCCAGTTGTGGTTTCGGACAGCCTACGACCTACTCTGAGACCTACGATCCAACCTACTTGGCAATTCGGACGCAGTGTGAGAGGTAAACAAACGACAACATGGACTTCGCTGAGTTGAACGTTAGCGTTGTTGTTGCGTGCATTGCAATGTTGTCTCTTTTGCAAAGCATACAAACTCAGTGCAGATTGGAAAATGTCCGAGCACTAACGCAGTGAAGGAGGATGGAGTTTTTGGCGAGTCTGGAAGGGAGCCGAAGAAGCTATGGGTGAAGCACGACAGCCAGCAAAGTGATAAAATCAGGATGCGACAGGAAGGTCGCATGAAACCTGAGGCGACGCGGGTTGCCTTTTTCACACTGCAGGCGAGCCGAGCCGAGCTGAGCCGAGCCGCTAAACACCTTGGTCGCTTGGCGAGTCGGTCAAGGCGGTTCGAAATGCCGAGTTGACCCTTTCAGAGCGCCCTAAAGTCGCTATATCCCACGGTAACACAACAGCTTTACCACAATAGCAGTGGACGTACGTGTTGACGTAGCCTTCATCTTGCCACTGGCAAGTTTCTACCACTTTGCCTATCTATATGGAAGCCCACTTTCTGTAGACAAAGATAAAAATTCTATCAAAAACAACCCTTGATTTTACAGATCTCATTATTAATTCTAAGATAAAAATGCATGATTATGAGATTGAAGTTGTAATTATGAGATAGCAAGGCAGAATTATGAGTGTAAATGAGTATTTTCATATAACAAGTCAATATTATGAGATAGTTATGAAAGAAACGTTCAAACTCGTGAATGAATTACCATTACTGTATTATTATTTCAATTTACTATGTAAATCACACCTAATATCTCATAATTATGGAATTTCATGGAATGCATTCCTCAGAGGCTCCTGATGCCATCTCATTATACTGCAATCACAATGTTTTTCCACTCTAATCGAATCAGTTCAAAAAACATAAAAACATCCCACCATCACACAATCTAGACACAAACCCGGCACAATGCAAACGTCCACAATGATTACAAGAACGAAAGCCGATGCCAAAAGTAAATGCTGAAAAGAAAATACACCCAACAACAGTGTGCTGTTTAAGAACAGAAAAAGAGAGAGGAGGGAAAAAAAAAGCAATTAAACAAAACATTTGATTAAAAGAAGAGGATAATGAGCCTTCCCATCATTACTGGGCTATGCAGGACAGAGGGCAAATCATGATTTAATTCACTATTATTTACCCTGTTGTTTGTATTGTTTGATATCTCTTTCTAGAATCCAATGAAGCCTCAAAAATATATTCATATTGTGATTATATTTTTTCGTAGCTTTAAAAATACAGGCTTGACCCATCATTAGTGTGCTCCTCTATTTTGAATGTGATTCATCCCTCAAGTTTTTTAAATGTCTTAAAACAACAACAAAGGTTGCAAACACTGGGGAACACGAATGATATGAAGTAAGTGGACATACCTTTTAGAGTGTAGTGTGGAAACAAAAACAAGAGTTTTTCGGATGCAGATGTAAACGGGGATTTGATTTTTACACCAGAAAATTTAACAGATCCAAAATAAGGTGGCGACACACGACGGCGTTTATTTCAACACAGAAATCGATTACCCACCAGACATACATACCAAGACTTACCCAATGAAGTTTCCGATGTTAGAATTCGATAGTGTTGCCATTTATCCATGAGATGGTGCTGCGGTTCATTGCTGTTGTATACTTGGGCAAAAAAAATAAAAGTAAAAAATTGGGTCTTATTGTAAGAAAAATATGAACCAGAAATTCACGAAATGATGAGAATACAAGTTTGCTGTGTTTAGCCTTTGAGTTCAGAACTACCGAAGGTGTGTGTTTATGTTTTCAGAGGCACTCGAAGCAACCATTTCGGTCAAAAGTCACTGGTTGACCACAGCACAAACCAAAACACTCGGAGAGAAGTAATCTTCGGTTGGATGTCCTGTTGACTTATTGAAGTCAGTTCCGCTGCGGTGCGTGTATGAGAATAGGACTTAAAACTGTGGCTGCACTGACATGAATCCACCAACTTATAATATTTCAGTCTAAATATGTGTCCGTCTGATTAATGGAGCGCACGCAATCGCTGCGTCAGTTTTGAATGATTAAGTCACTTCTCCTAAATTAACTACTACAACAACATGCACACCCCTTTAATATCTGCAGCCTCCTCCATCCAACTCCTCCTCTCCCTTCTCATCATTCTGGTACATTTCTAATTTCCTCTGGTCTTTCCTCCTCTCTCTCTCCTTATATTTCCATTTCCTCTGCCCCTCCTTTCACCTGCCGATGCTTTCGCCGTACTCACTTCTCCTCGCTGCTCTCTGCCATGTTTAGGGATGGTAATGCAGTGGAATATGTAGTCGAGGTTAAAAAATGGATGCTGTTTTCTATTCCATCCTCTCATTCTTGTCTAATTATGGCTGTCTAATTGGGCCTACAGAGGCTTGGAGAGAGAGTGTATATATATGTGTGTGTGTGTGTGGTGTGTGCCTGCGTGTGTGCGTGCGTGCGTGTGTGAGGGAGGAAGGAGGAGATGGGAGCGTGTCTGTGCATATGTTATGAAAGAGTTGAGCTGAATGCAAAGCAAAGCTGCCTCACGACCACAGTGAGGGTTGGTTTAAAAGAAAGTGTCTTGAATTGTCACGTGTACAAGGTTCAAGGAGCAACACGTAGAAGTACTGTGATCTCCTAAATGTCTGATAAAGCCTCTTTCGTATCTGTTGTAGCTGACTATTTTTGATTCAAAGAGCATTTTTTGTAATTTTTGGGAACGCAATCCACAGATGGACGACAGATTTTGCAGCCTTGATCACTAAGTGTTACCTTTCAGCCAATAGTTTCTGCATATTTTCATGTTTCCAATAAAATCCTTAAACCAGGAGGGGATTTATGCCTAATTTTTGATTGACATTTACATTAGCCATTTGCGTTGAATGTGCATAAATTTGGTTGAATCTCTGATAACGAATGTGGATAAATGGTATCTGGTGCCCTCCACAATGTCCAAATCAGACCTGGGAAATTAAATTCTGATCCATTTCTCTGAGTTTGTATTACCCTCAAAACAACAGTTGCTTGTATTAAAAAGTAAATTCAAAGGAAATTAATCTTTAGGGTGCATATTAAAGACAGGGGAGGGGAATCAAAAGCATTTTTTATCCGATGCTAAATTTGCCCACGCCCTAGTCCAGGTTGACTCATCAGTCGTTTAACTTGTTTTGGATTTTGGAGCAAAGATTCTCAGATATTTTGACATATTTTGCATATATTAAAAGATAAATGATCACAGGAACACCGATTTATGAAAATGAAAACTATATGTTGGCAGATTAAAACTAGGAAAATGTATTTTTCATTTCATGGGACCTTTTAAAGACTCAGTCGATCAATTTCAGTCATATTACATGTTAAATTTAACATTTTTCTCAGTTTATTTGCCAGTTTTGCATTCGTCCAAGAAGAACTTTCCAACTTTTTTGGACAGTCACGCACTAGATGCTTGATTTGGGAATCGGATCGTGATGTTTCTTCATTATTCCTGAGTGTTACCCTCTCATTTCACATTCAGACTGAAAAATCTGTGTGTTTGTGTGTGTGTTTGTAGGTGTTCTGGATCTTGTGTGTTGGCCTCTGGTGCCAGTCAGGCATGACAGAAGGGGAGAATTAAAAGCCGTTGGCGGCGAGGGACCTTCCCACATACCAATGGCAGCGTGCATGTCTTGGGTTTGTGTGTGTGTGTGTGTGTGTGTGTGTGTGTGTGTCTGTAGAATGACCTTCTCCTCAGACTTGTCACAGATGGTTGGTTTTGTTACAAGCCCTTTTGCTCTATGGAGGCCTATGGGCAACCTATACAACTGTCTGGGCCAGAGTTTGAGTGTGTGTGTGTGTGTGTGCGTGCGTGCGTGCGTGCGTGCATGCGTGTGTGTGTGCACGCAAACCAACTCTATTAGAGCAGGCTCTTCCCACCTGTCTCCCTCCTGCAATTTCTCTTTCTTGTGGTTTTCTGGACTTAAATGTCACAAAAAATGGGGTGCAGGTCACTGTTGTTTCACCCCTGCACTTGGTTATATTGTTATATTGGATAAAATGATACCTAAGAACAAATCTACAGATTGATGAAACACACACACACGCACACGCACACACGCACACACACACACACACACACACACACACACTGGGTGATAGCTACATAGTCCAATCCAAAACAGGTTAACAACAGTTGTGCGTGTACAAATGTCACTTAAACAAATTTGGCTTTTGCCTTCAGTGTTTCTGTTTTCTGTCTTGGTCTCGTGTGTTTTCTGTCTTGTGTCACATACTTGCAGACGCTCATCTCTACCACTATAAATCAGCTTGGCGTTGAGATGAGTTCCCTCAGCTTTCCTTCTTGCAACAGTAGACCAGTGGTTCTCAAACTTTCTGAAGTTCTCTACCACCTAAAACATTCATCCCCTGGGAGTGTCCTCTCTTTAAATCCAGTGGCGAGGCTGCTACTGCTAAAGTTACTGCTGTCTCTGTCAAACACAGTACAAGATGTCCCAGATTAGATGGTTTTAACATTAGTAACTCTGATTTAAGTCTATTTACCGAATCCTCAGCTGCTCTCATGGTTGCAAGGTACAGTTGGTTCAACAACTTATTCATATTTGAGCAAGTTAGGCAACATTTTAGGTCTTGCTCTCCGACCAAAAAAGGAATTGGACATAACTCTACTACATATGCATCACCAGAAGATCCACCCTCAGCTCTATTCTGCCTCTGATTGGCTAATACTTTCTACTTCATGTGTATGATAGGTGAGGATCCATTTGGTCATTGTGCAGTACAGTTGTTTATGTGGTACTGAATGTCTTGTTCTGGTGGGGTTCCGGCTTAATTGGCTTGGTTGCATATCTGATTTTTTTTTTTTTTCACTGTTCCCAAAACCAATTCAAGTTGGAAAGAATGGAATCGAGCAGAGTAACTGTTTGGAGAGCGTAAACCTCGATTAAAACAAGCTCCAAAGGCCAAATCATCAAATCTTACGCCGACCAAAATGATAAAAGAAGATCCAGCAAGATGTTGGTGGGAGAACAACACCACTGCCACACATGACTGCACATAGAGGTTTAAACCTGAAACGTAGAGTTTCCATGCATGTGGGGAATAAAGCCTGATGATGCTAAGTGAGGTGTATGGAGTGAGATGGATTGAGGTAAGAGCCAATCAGAGGAAGAGGAGAATGTTAGTGAAAGGACCATAAAACCCAGATTTATGTAGCAATGGAGGATTCTGAGAAGATACTCCTCAATTTTTTATGGTTGTACCCCTTAGCGGAAGCCGGATTGGTAATTATGGTCCTGTAGAGACAGACGGGTAAATAGAATTAGTGATAAACTGAATTTCTGTTTCTGAGTCTGAAATGAGCTTTTATGAGATGATTGGAAGGAGTGCGTCGGGCGGATGTAGTCAAAGGAATAGTCATCAGAGTCATTGTGAAAGAAGCAAAACACGATTCAATACCATGACAGGATTGATTCATTTATTGTGTTTTTGATATTTTGTCGAGCGTATCTGCTTTGTTTCAACTCTTGATATAGTAGTTAAGGACGTCGTACATCTTTTTGACAAATTCCCACAGTGTATGAGGTGAAACTGAACATTTACGGGCCAAACGTGAGGCAAAATGAGAAGATTTATAGCAGTCACGTATCTTTACTGTGGAGATGAATCTATCGTGGAGAGTGGAATACCGGCACCTTTTAAAGTTCTTGTTGGTACATTGTTTGTTTCTTTTGTCAAGTAAAGGGAAAGATAAAGAAAGTGATCTACAAAGTCAGACATTTTCTATCAGAGAATATCTATAGTTTTTCTGAAAGCAACAATCCAATTTCCCTGCTGTCACATTTCTTCCGCAAGATTTGAGGAAATTTAACTGTCATCAGACAATCACCCAGCAGAAGTAATATGTAATTGTCCCCATCAGCGCCATTTCTCTTGTCTTTTTCTTGCTGTTTTGTTTACCCTGGCTCTCTTCTTGTATACCCTGTGGTACAAGGAACACTTCTTTTTCTACACTTGTTTTCTCCGAATCCCTGTTCTCTCTTTAGTCTGTTTCTCGCTCCTCTCATCATGTCTGTCCATGTCCACGTGACGACGAGGCGTCCTCCTCTCTTGTGTTTATCGGAAGCTGTTACGCCGTGAATGGCAACATAACACCGAGCGAAGCCTTGAAATTCATTTGGAAGGGCAAGAAATAAAGTTATTTCTTTATCCAGTTAATTTCCTCTTCGCCTGCCCTCATCCTAAGCACATTGTTTGTATTTTACTCCTCTCCTCATCATGTTCCTCGTTTTGAAGATAGCTGCTCCAAGCAGTCAAAGTTTTTCCATTCAGTGCACTTTTGAATGACAGGGGCTTCTTTTTGTGTTTTCTCCTTTTGTCATGGTTAATAAATTTGACATTGATGAAGACAGAGAAATATGGAGAGAAGACAAGAAGGAATGGACAGAAGGAAAAGCTACAGGAGAAAGAAAAGGACCCAAATACCCTGGATTTACTTTGCAGATGCACATGGATAACCAGAGGGCCACGAAGGCATATTAGAGGGACATCTCGGTGTATGAGAGAGACAGTTAGGTGTACTACAGGAATATGTTAGTTTCCCAGTGGGTCTCTGCTAGGGACATTTAGAGTGAAATATAGGGTTTCTATGTGGACATTAGGATATTGTGGAGGGACAAATACATACTGGCAGCACGGTGGTGCAGTGGTTAGCACTGTGGCCTCACAGCAAGAAGGTTCCGGGTTCTGGGATCTTTCTGTGTGGAGTCTGCATGTTCTCCCTGTTCCTGTGTGGGTTCTCTCTGGTACTCCAGCTTCCTCCCACAGTCCAAAGACATCAAGAGGGGACGAGGCTGATTGATACTCTAAATTGACTGTAGGTGTGACTGTGAGTGTGAATGGTTGTCTGTCTCTATGTGTTGGCCCTGCGATGGACTGGTGACCTGTCCAGGATGAGTGAACCCCTCCTCTCGCCCGAAAGCCGCTCGGATAGGCTCCAGCTCCCCCCCCCCCCCGTGACCCTTAACAGGATAAGCGGAAGAAAATGGATGGATGGAAGGACAAATGCAAACTAAAGGAAAATTTGAAATTTGGGTATAATAGTTGTGGCATGGCTCATCGGAAGAGTGGCTATGTAGTACCCAAAGGCGACTGTGTTGTCCTTGTGCAAGTTACTGAACCCCTATGTAGCTGGGTTGAATTTACATACGGTGAAGAATTTGTCTGAAATAAATGAATATATTAAAAAGGTTTGTTTAAAAGGTATAGTTAAAACTATCGATGCACGATGTTGAATTTTTTGCAGATATCCAATGCGCTGATGTGTGACACTGATTTGACCAATAGCTGATATTTGCCAATATTATCCGTATAAAAGCAAGTTTGTATGATAATAACTTTTTGTTCTTAGGAAAAACATTCACATCAACTCGCTAAATTTTAAAGCGTAACCTTTCTTTTCATTTAGATTTTTATTTGGGGGAAGCCCATTACTCATCGTTGGTTCATCATAAATGACAATGAGCAGAAATGGGGGAAGATGGAGTCTGTTTGGAACGGTGTATCCAGGTGAGAAAAAAGTTTGGGATTTTAATCGTCTGGAGTGTGAGTGCATGTGTAAAGGGCTTGGAGGAGAGCAGACAGGCGTTAAAGACTGGCTTTGGCAACTTTTGGTTGGGTTTCCCAAAGTTTTGATTAAATTGTACCTGTGCTGATTGTCTCCATTGTCAGCTACTGTCATAGTTCCAGTGGTGCCTCCTCATTTCCTTGTTGTTCCCTCCTTTTCCCCCTCCCCTTTCGTGTCTTGTGTGTCCTTTCTGCCTGGGAGTGGCCATCCTCCTAAACGCCAGCTGCCACCCTGACTCACCTGCAACCCATCCACGAATCGACTCAAGCAGTATATCTACCCCGGCTCTTCATCCAGTCTTTGCCAGATTGTCAACGCTTAGATAAACTATTCATTTTGACATCTCTGGTCTGCCTTTGGATCTCTTCTCTTCCGCCGCAGCCGAACAGCAATTGTCATTCAGTGGTGTCAAACGGAGTGTATGCTGAATTATTTGTTAGTTTGTGCTCTTATTTTGTGGTGGTAGATTTCCAATGTGCCCCAAGACATATGACATAAAGTTAATCAGTCATCATATACAAGTTGAGGAAGTCTACAAGGTAGATGGGCTCCAGCTAATGCTAAGGGCCTGAAATTGTGTACTGACAGACCTAACATGATAAATCTAGTTTGTTGTGGCTCGCTTGGAACGCTCGTTTGAGGACAATCAGAGGACCTCAAAGAAATACTAAAGGATTATTACCGGCATAAATCCAGCAAATAAGATGTACTGAAGGAACCATTAGGCAGACTAGAGGGCCTCCACAGCACACAGGGGAAATTTAGGCATTGAATTTTGGTTGTAGTAAGAGTTAATACTTGGATGAAAAGCGGTGTTTTGGCAGTTGAACTCTAGCTGGCGAGAGTGACACTTTGGGGTGATGAAGGTTGCGACTTTGAAACAAAAAAATGATACATCTCGAGGTGTGATTGCTCAGGTGAATACTTCAGTTTCACACAGCTGTTTGTTGACACCATAAACCAAACACTACACACACTGTGCTTCCGGTTTTATGCGAGCAACCCCACTCTTTCTCTGAGGTGTGTGGGTCACCACACACCGATCATGACTCCGCTGCAGCTTTTCTATGATTCAGCCGAGTTGTGTTTTACTTGGTCAGATTCTGTTAATTTGGTCATTGTCTCATGTTTTATGTGCTTGTCTCGTGTACTTGGAGAAGGTGGTATTAAGTCATATACAGTCTATCTTTGTGATTTTCAGTCCGCACATAGTGTTTTATTTTGAAAATTTACCAGATTCACTACCATTCTTGTGGGGACTTCTTGTCCTTCTCCATCTGCTTGATGCACCTTCCATCAAAAAAGACTCACTGTGTATTCCTTGCAAACTGGCGGGCCAACGTGCTTCTGGTATGTGCCTGAAGCATTGTCTTAAATGGCAGTGGTCAGCTTTGGTGACTGTAATGTGATGACACCTTTTCTGGTGGAAATCAGGAATGAGGCAATTCTGTGGTTGACCATGGCTCAGCTGTTTTAGCAGCAGGGAACATCCGCTGCTTATGGTCCACAAACACTGTAAATCATGTCTCTCCAGCAGGAAATGGAAATGGTGGACGCTGAAGTAGAGGGCTTGGAGCTCCTGATTGGAAGTGCTTTATTTCTGCTCACAGGGGTGCAACTGCCAGGCCCCGTTGACCAACTGTTAATGCACTGCACCGACTGCATAGTCTGAATTGTCTGTGGTAATCGGGATCGAAGCCTTGGGTGATAAGTGTGCCAGCAGTGTTGCGGTCCGCTGCATGGCAGCCTGACCTTTTAAGGGGGTACAGAAGCCCCCTATGTAGTAGCCAAAGGACTGATCACTGAGGCGAATACCACTGTTTATTTACACCACAAACTAAGTCTTCCACATGTTGCGCATTCTTGTTTCTAGTCTGCGTCAACATTGCCTTATTCATGGCGGCGCATCGCAACAGCTGCGGTGAGTTATGTCAATCAACATGCTGTGGAGTCCCAACACATGGATAATACAAACATAGATAACTGTTTCAAATATAAAGGGCACTTTGTCACTCATAGCAAAACAGGGAGTTCCATCCCTACACACACACTACGCACACACTGCTGAGATGCTTTCAGAGAGATTCAGATGGCGGACCTGTTTGTCTATCAGAACGTGTTGTGAATAGTGCAGCGGTGACTTGAGCTGCTTGCATTCAATTGGCACTTTCTATTTATGCAATCACACCGGGTAGAGTTGAGAGTTGGAGTACACTTGAGTGCTTGTTTCTGTGTCATCCTGCCAGAAAGGGAAAGAATTATTCACACACACACACACACACACACACACACACACACACACACACACACACACACACACACACACACACAAACAAACGCGCGCGTGCGCGTCTTCTCTGTCTCTGCATCTGCAGTCATCCACAAGCATGTAAAGTATGTTACACACGAACACACTAATCCACCAACACTTTCACACAATCATAGGCCATTGCAGTGCTGCCAGCTAACATGAGGGCAGTGTCTCTAGGGGTGGGCTCGGGTGTTGATTAGCTCTAAGTCAACACATCACAGCTGCTTGGGATTGCTGGAAGATAAGTGGATGAGGCAAGATGATGTGTGTGTGTGTGTGTGTGTGTGTGTGTGCGTGTCTGTGTGTTTGTGTCTCTGTGAGGTAGAGAAAGGGAGACTTTCCTCATGTTAAGTGTTTGTAGCAAAGAGAAAGATAAAACAGCATATGTGAGACATGGAGACAGGCCGGTAGAGGAATGGACAGAGTGAATTCTCATTACTTATGCATGAGTGAAAGTTTGGCTCAGGGAGTACTGTAAGTGAGAGGCAAGAGGGTGTTTGAGTCTATTTTTAGAATGTGATACCAAATCGTCATAAATGATAAATCTATCAAATAAGATGAACTAGAGCTAAAGTAAAATGCTGTAAAATACTTCAACATGGTCACTGGGGGAAGTGAGGATCGAACCAGCGACCCTTCTGTTGCTAGACAGCCACGCTACCTCCGAGACATGCCGCCCCTCACTTCTAGTAATACAAATAATAATTTATCAGACTCGAGTGACAACAATATGCTGAGGACAGTAATTCCGTTTGTTAAAAGAGGAAAATGCATAGGGCAAAGTTTGGATATGTTTCTCAGGACCCGTGCCAGGTGAGGATGTACGATATTAACAGGCTGATTCCACTTTTTTCTTAGTGGGACCTGCCGATACCAATTTTCTGTCGAAGAACTGTACTTGACATAATATAAAAATGTTAAAATTCTTCAATGGAAAATATTACTCTTACAGTTGCCCCAAAATTGCACGAGGTTTCTGGATCTTTTCTGACTGAAACAACGCTCAAAAAAGAATAAATGAACAAAGTGCTCTCATACTGGAAGGGGGTATGAATAAAATTCTTCAGAAAATGTGTTGTATATGCAGTGGTGTTTGACATATCTTGAGTTTATGGAAGAAAAGCAGTTGAATAGACAAGCCAATGAGGAATGGGAGAGGCTGCAGGCCAGTTCTTTGCTCTGAGCTCTGCCTACTAGCCTTAGCCACTCTCCCTTAGTTAGCTTCCTCAAACAGGGCAGCTCTAACAAACAACTGTGCTTTGTAAATACTTTATTCTTACACTTTATCTTATTTCTTAAAGTCTGCACTTTACTAATTATTGTAATTTGAAATTTCTTATTTTTATAGTACTTTCAAGAGCAAGTTTAAAAACTGGAGCAACAGAATTTCCCCCCGGGGATTCATAAAGGATTCTGATTCTGATGATTCTGATGATTCTGATTCAAGGGGCTGATGGAGTTTTAAGTGTTTGATTAGGTTTGCTGTTTGGGACTATTTCCTTCTCCAGTGGAAAATTTTGGCCTTACATGTCTCACTGTACAAGTTGCAAGCTTGAACACGAATTTCCACCTAACATGGCTACGTTGTGTTCCTGCTGCTACGCCTATCACATAGGACATATGTCATAGGTCCTCCACACAGCAGCAGTCTCAGCTGCCCACCAGCTGGTAAACTTGCTCACTTCTGGTAATTTGATCATTGTCTCCAGATTTATACTGTAAAAGTTTCTATTAAATGGAATAAGAGTACGTGTTTATATTGTGTCCTTTTCAGGTCGTGTTTTGTGATCTGGAGCCTGCTACGGTCAATTTAGAGTATCAGTCAGCCTCGTCCCCTCTTGATGTCTTTGGACTGTGGGAGGAAGCTGGAGTACCAGAGAGAACCCACGCAGGAACAGGGAGAACATGGAGACTCAACACAGAAAGATCCTGTGCTCGAGCGGGGAGTCGAACCCAGAACCTTCTTTTTGTGAGGTGACAGTGCTGACCACTGCACCACCGTGCCACTCCAGATTTGAGTCCTGTCCATCAAAAATAGAAGGCAAGAGACTGGTTAGGAATCTGAAACATGTGACACTGACTGTCAGGACGGGCACGCTGAAAACCTGGCCGGGCAATCGGCGCACGTAGACTTTTTCAGTCTGACATTGGACATCGGCTTTGTTTTGCTCAAGTTCCCCCTTTTCTTTTTTGTCTTTTATTCATTATGAGGAAACACTTTGGGTACTGGCTTTTCCAAATGTTTTAGAATGATAGAAAATACGATTTTCACTTTTAAAGTTGTTTGTTCGTGAGGCTAAACTTGTAGCTCTCGGAATACATACAAATCTCCTTTACCGTGGTTTAACGTAACCCTGCCACATCTGCTCTGAAACCTTCTGATGCTAGTACCACAAAAGCAAAGACTCACTGATGACAATGGCACGCACACTGCATTTCTGTATTCATCTGCATAGGACAATATTCCAGTTGTATAGGGATCATAACACCTGCCATAACCTCATTACTGTTACCAAAAACCCCAATACGACACCTGCCTGTAGCAGTGGGAGTATTGGGTCATAGAAAGATGAAATTGCCTATTTTGAGAATATTAAAGCAATATTTTGTATGTTGCCACGAGAATCAAGAGGTTGAGGTGTGCGAGTCTTAATAGATCCATGAAGTAGCGTTTATTTGATTACTGCATTTAGACTATCCCCTTTTTTATATTTACTTTGATGCCTTTGATTTTTTGTTACGGAATATTTTAAACACAGCTTATGTGGACTGGAATTTTAGCAAGGTTGCCTAGCGATGAATTGGAATTGAAATGGTTTCCCTGAACAGGTTCGAGGGAATACGATGGCTGCCATGTTGAACCAGAATATTCCTACAGCTGCGACGCATATAAACACCTCACTCTATCTTGAACAGAATATGGTGCCAGTAATGATAGTCATTGTGGTACGTCACAGCAGTGAGCGAAAATCACGGAATAATGAAAATATACTGATAAACACAGCCGTGATTCCCATCATGCTCATCTTATCATGTGCAGCACACCATGTTTTGAACTCAAGCTAAACTGAATTCTGCTCCCAGGCTGTATAAATTTATCAACACCTGAAAGCTGACCTTTTAAAATGTCACATCAGAAGACATAATGGATTTCTGTATCTTGTGAGCACAAGCTCACAGCCGTTAATAGTGAAGTACATTGAAGTGTATTGTTAAAAATCTAACTGGAGACCAAACGGTATATAACAGGTGCTGTGTTGCTATCATATGGATATCAGAGAGAGCTCTTGTGGTTGTGTGGGACTAAGTTCTTATTCATATGTTTTTGTGGTGGTGTATTATGAAGCAGATGCATTCTGCTTTAGAAAAGGTTCACTATTAAGTTTCTGGTGGGAGAATGCAGACATTTTTTTTCTTCCCCTCATCGCCGGATTGCGATGTGTGTGTCCGGGAGTGTATAGGTGTGTGTTTGTGTAAGTGTGTGTGTATTTGTATGTGCAGTCGTACCCCCAGGTTAAAAGTAAAGCTGTTTATTTCACGGGGTTCACATGTTTTGACCTCCACACTGCTAATCACCTGAAGAGAGGGAGGAATGGAAAATTAGATGGGGGGGGGTATAAAAGGAGATTTAAAGAGAGATATAAAAGGATTGAAGACACTTGAAGGTGTAGAGAAGGAAGCAAGAGGAATTGTATTGGGATGTAGATGTTTCAGGGACAGCATATGAGGGATGGAGATTGAAGCACCCCAAAGTGATGAAGAAGAGGGAGATTTTGATGGGGAGAGCAATTAAGCCCGGGGGGGAGGGGAAGAAATGTTGGAGCCGGGATGGAAATGAGAGAGAGTGATGGAAAATGCAAGGAAGAGGAATAAAACGTAGCCGTCAAGATCTCATCAGAGGAGAGTACAGCCTCTGGGCATCCCCACCTCTTACTCGTAACAGTAGATTAATAACTGACACACCCATGGAAACTAGCTTGCAAGTCCACAGAAAGGGTTAATCTACCAGAGTTTATTTGATGGATGGAGCTGATTTGTGCTTCCACGCATGTTCTTGTTTGTGCGTATGTGTTGTGTATTAACTAACTGATAGGAAGCGCTGACCTTGATTCGTGGAGGCTTTGGATCCGCCTCTTCTCTCTGTCAGCCCTCTCTGGAATCTCAATCGCTTCTCTGGGTGCAGACGAAAGTGCGTGTAAATCAGAGTCGGTTACCTAAAGCTTCCACTTAACATCTGGTAAGATGTACAGCTTCTGTACTTAGGTCCTGATAGAAATAAAAATATTTATATGATGCTCAAATCATTTGATGTGAGAAAAGTTCTAAATATTCCTTCAAACGACTATTTCAAACGTCATTCAGCCCTACAAATATTCGTTTTAGGGGCCGCTGACGCTGGGCGATCTGTTCTGTGTCCAAGCACCTTTGTCCAGCCCAGGGTTTAGTTTACATGATAATAAGAGCGAATGCTCCATATTATAATGAGGAATAGCACACTTCTTTGGGCTGCAGCTCAGCACAGTTGCACAAACCCAAGCAGAGAACGTGGGCCAGGCCTGGAGTTACTTCTTTTTTTGGGTATTCTGGTCTTAAATCGTGCAAATGAAGGAAGTTTGGTGGATGAAGCGCAAAAATTACCCGCATATAACATGGCAGGTGCTACGGAACAAGAAATGCACGGGAAAACGTTATTTAGCCGCTCGTTCCCTTATGTGTCACACCTTAACCTCCAGTTTGGGGTGCACCTTCTTGTGGGGGTCGAACAGTGACTATAAGAGAATGCGTATCATCATGCTACGGCACGTGGATGGGCCAAGGGCCAAGTTTGTGCACCATTAGAGTCTCTGATTTTTCATTCAGCTGTGTCCGGCATTGGATGCCTTTATTAAACATCTCCAAACTTACATTGGTTACCACCTGATCAAGTTGACAGTCTGACAGGGCAACCACGACAACGCACTGATGCATAACATTGGTTCTTTTCTTACTTTGCCAAACTTTTTTTTTGTTTTTTTTTGCCAAATGATCCTTAACAGAGCCCCCTATGATAAAACAGTGAACCTAAAGTTTCTGGGTTAATTTTATCAACAGCGAGAAACAAGATTAGAACCGAGGACAAAAAAAAAAAAAAAAAAAAAGATCAAAACATCTTTCACATATTTAATTGCATATGTGTAGTACATAAAAAGCCCTTTCTATTCCCCACTATACTAACATTTACATTTAAAAAACTTACATTTAAAACTCCCTTGGGTCAAGTTTTTCAGCCTTTTTACTTTGAAACCCAAAGTGATGGTACACCTGCCCCTGCAGAGAGGTTAAACTAGCCATGAAACACAAAACACACGAGAGGAAGTTGCTGCATACAAATGCATTAGTATGTGCATTTGTGTGTTGTTTGTTCCCTGAGACTCCACGCCATTTGAAGCTGATAAGAATTTGTCTAACCCGGTGTGTACACAGAGGGGTAAAAAGAGGCGGTCAGCCAGAACTAGAAATTGAGATACTGTCCCATAAGGCTGCAGAAGAAACTGTGCTATTTTAGAGCGTGTGTGTGTGTGTGTGTGTGGGGGGGGGGGGGATGTATTTGTGTGTGTTTGGAAGTCTAGGTTTTTTCTTTTTCTGACAACAGGGTTTTTTGGTTTTCTCAGTCAAGCTTGAATTAATTCATTCAGTATATATACAAGCAGCTTCATCTTTGCGGACGTCTTCCTCGCTGCTCGCTTAGGTAGCGACTTTCCACTGGTCTGCCCTCTTTACTCTTTATTCCTGCATAATGTTGCTTTAACATCTCTTACATCTTCGCTCTCTCTCACCGCCATCTCTATCTCCTGTGTATAAAACTTTAATTATGTTGTGTGTGTGTGTGTATGTATGCGTATTAAAGGGTGCCACTTCTGTTGAAATGCCCCAAAATCTTTTGTAGAACAAGTTAAAAGAGAACCTCTACACCTCGGGAACTAGAAGCAGCTGCACTGCTCTCCAGCAGAAAGACATAATGTCTCCTGTCTTTGATTCTCTTCACGTCTACTTGCCTTTAATTGGCTTGGCGACACTCCTTAGAGTGTGTGTATGCATACATGTGTCTAAATTAAGAGAAAAGTTATTTTTGTGCCATTTTTCCACAGCGGAGGAATGAAAGGGAGAAGTTTAAGTAGGCCTGTCTGACTGCATTTGGTCCTCTGAGAAGATCAAGAGTGTGTGTGTGTGTGTGTGTGTGTGTGTGTGTGTGTGTGTGTGTGTGTGTGTGTGTGTGTGTGTTGCTTGCTCTGTATATGTGTGTGACTGTGAGTGATGCAAAGGACAGATTCTGACAGTGAATCGTTGTGTTTTAAAAGAAAATGATTTGTCAGCAGGTAATTTCTACCTGAAAGTTATATGACCTTTTCTCGCAAAAGTTGTTTTCACATGCGAACTTTTGGAGAAGATGAATCCGTTTATACCCTTGGAAGTCTATTCCTTCCCGATGGAAAACACCTGAAGCTCCCATTCATCCATTCATCTGCTTCTCCTTATCCTGATTAAGGGTCACCGGAGGGCTGGAGCTTTCGGGCAAGAGGCGGGGCTCACCCTGGACGGGTCGCCAGTCTGAAGCTCCCCCATCTGTATATTTTGAGTTTGACACTTTTAAAAGACATGTACCTCAAAGCAAGGATAGACCCTGGTGTGCGAATGAAAACAAGCTAACAGGCTACAATCGTGCTTTTGCTTCTCTGCTCATTGTCTCTGACATGTTCTACATAACCAAGTGTCAAAAAAACAGGCAAAATTAGCATCTCACCATGACTTCATGAAGGTGTATTCCTACTGCATCTTGGAGTGTTTTATACTAAATGATGCATCAGACATCCGAATGTGGAACGAGGCATTGATGGAAAAGCCTGTTTGACATTACTTATTCATTTTGTTGGTTTCAGTGGGCTGGCTTGAAACAGCTGATTGTAAGGGATGCGAGCAGAGCTTGACTTCGTGGCCTGTCTGAACCAAGGCGAAGCTCCTTTTCTCGTATTCATTTTAAAACCTCAGTGATTCCCACAGATGTCACGCCACTTCTTTACAACTCAGCAAATGCTGGGCACAGACAGCCTGTGGTACTTTCCTGCTGGTTTTTCTTCACGCTGAACATTAGCTCACTCAGAAATGGACAGCGAAAACTTGGGAGAGGTGGTCTCAAACTGGTTGTTTTGGTCTACGCCATATAATGAGTTCAGCTTTCACGCTCGTCCATGCGTTCTGGGTTTTGAAAGCAACCTAAAGGTTTTGAATACTTTTCAGTGGTAGAGTTTGGATTTTTAACGAACAGAAACCAGTTAACATGGTCACTTGTGAACTGAACCTTGGTTTACAAGGCTTTTCACCAGGGCAAGGACATCTTATCCAGTCACTTTAATGCACGTAACACATTTCCTACAGGGGTCCTTGAGTTAAAAACCCCTGGTAATAACAACATTGACTCTTAAGAGTGAGTGTTCTACTATAATTCAGTTAAGTGATGATGTTATCAGAGATGGTTACTGCTTCTTTTCTTTTTTTTTTTTTAAAATGTCTGGCAATGCTGATACTGCACAGTCCTGCATCGTTCTCATGCTCGGTCCTTTGCCAATGCTGGTAATGTAGTTTGTCTCCTCTCCATCTCCGTCTCTCTGCATCTCTACATGATAAGTAGCCATTATAAGTAGTGGTACTCATGAAACTGCATCAAGCCGCATCTGTTCCAGTCACAATTACGGCTAGAAGAGTAAGATGGCCAGGAATCACAGCCCAACAAAGGTGGTGCCAACCCCTCATTTCAGAAAACTGCAAAACAAAGAGAGATGTGTTTGAAGATTTTGCGATGTAAGAGGTCCTTCTCCATCAGAGGACTCTGTGACACATCAGCTATTGCCATTAACAGGCTGCTTTGTGTATTTGTTGCACAGCCACTTAATGCATATACATGTCCAGATGAAATGTGTGTCTTATCACGTGCGCATTACGTCATGCGCGTGTGCACGTGTGTGCATGTAAGCACATATCCACTGGGTTCTCTCGCACATGTGAGAATGTGTAAACATGCAGGACTATATGAACTTGAGAGACAAAAAAACTGTCTTCAAGGTTTGTCTGTGTGTGTGTGTGTGTGTGTGTGTGTGTGTGTGTGTGTGTGTGTCTGTGCGTGTGTGTGTGCGCGCGCACGTGCAGACAAGCTACTTAATTATCATGGGTGTACATCAGCTATATCAGATACAGTACCGAAGTTCTGCCCTGAGTGCACCTATCAGGTATCACATGGATACAAAAACACACATCCCATCACCATCACTCACGCTTACACACAGGCAGACACACAGACAGACAAAGACAAACACACTCTCACACACACACACACACACACACACACACACACACACACACACACACACACACACACACACACACACACACACACACACATACACTAGAACTAGTGGGGATTGCCTAATTGAAGCAAGTTCATTGATTGGCTAGTTATCTGAGATGGCAAGGGCTTGGAAATCTATAGGCACTGGCCACAGGGAGATGGTGGTGCGGCGTGTGTGTGTTTGTCAGACGGGGAGGCTTTTTGGCGTGACTTTGGAAACTGACAGTGATACCCAGGTGTGCGTTTGCTTCACAAAGATGAATTTCAACTCATGGCAGAAAAATCTTGCAAAAAGTAGTTTCGGTTCAATTTGTACATGAAGTTTCCAAATTAAAACTACTTTAAGTTAACGGGGCAGCAACAGCTTGAATCTGTAGACCATCTGGTGAAAACGTGGGTGAGGAAATGGTTCAGAGCATGTTCCCTTTCTGAACGCTGAACACCAAAGCTGCTCTTTACCACTAACTTCTCCTGACATCACCCAAAGGAGACGTCTGTGTGAACGTAAATGTCTGAATCAGTCGGCTTGTGCAAGAACAATATATACAAACATTAAAATGCTTCATCAACAGCAAAAATATTGTTGAGTGGAGTACATAGTTTAATTAAAACGGGCTGTATGCAAAACACCATTAACATAGCTAGCACGGATGTTAGCCTGACAAAGAAAATGTTTTAACATTTAAAGAATCTCGTTAGGATGTTAACGTTAAACATTACCTTAATGAAGACTTTACATAATTGCAAAATTGTAATGATGTTTTGATGATGTTTTTACATGTTGAATTTATTATTTTTGGATTTTTTTTTTTTTAAGAACATTATCCTCCTTTTATCCTTGCTAATCATTTAATAACTGCGGCTCCGTTGCACCAGTGACACAGCAGAAACATTTTTGAAGTGAGGAAATTTCCATTTAAAAAAAAAGAAAAGAAAGAGCAGGCGGGATGGTGGTGCAGTGGTCAGCACTGTCGCCTCACAGCAAGAAGCCTCTCGGATGAGAGGTGAAACGTCTTCAAGATAAACTTACGTCCAGTTGACCAGATTTTACTTCGCTTCGATCTCACAGCAAGAAGGTTCCAGGTTCGAGCCCCTGCTCAAGCACAGGATCTTTCTGTGTGGAGTCTCCATGTTCTCCCTGTTCCTGTGTGGGTTCTCTCTGGTACTCCAGCTTCCTCCCACAGTCCAAAGACATCAAGAGGGGACGAGGCTGATTGATACTCTAAATTGACCGTAGGTGTGACTGTGAGTGTGAATGGTTGTCTGTCTCTATGTGTTGGCCCTATGATGGACTGGTGACCCGTCCAGGGTGAACGCCACCTCTCGCCCAAAGGCTTAACAGAATAAGCAGTAGAAAATAGGTGGATGGAAAAAAGAAAGAGCAGGTTAGAACTCCAAAGCTGATAAATGCAACCTCTTTAACAAAACAGGTCATTAAAAACAATAATTGGTAGAAGTTAATCAAACACCTTATTTTTATACTCAGCTTTATTGTCCAAGTTTTCAATTTCCAGTCCAATTTAAGGGGAAAGAAGTGAGCCATCTGATTTATACACTGTATAATCACCAGGTAGAAATTATAATAATGTAAAGTTCTCCCATCCAATCAATGAATGTGCCAACAGGACGTCCGACTGCCTTCACTGTCGTGTGCCATTACCATCATTCGGTACACTATCTAGAAAATTTAGCCCGCTATCCTGGGATTAGGTCGCCGTGGGAAGCATGTCGACTCTCGTGGGAACCCACCAGAAGTAGGTCTCATAAAATGATTCTCTAATACTGACAACTGGCACATTGGAGGCAAACCTTTCTTCAGTGTCTCCAAAGCGGCATGTAAGCGGTGGTTCTGCTCTTCACCCTCTTTTCTCTCTTTGCATTGTGTGAATGTGTCCATTTTTTTTTCCTCTGAAGAAATTATATAAAAGCCGCCGGAGGGAACTTCCTCCTTCCTGTTTGGTGACACATTGAAAACATTCACAGCGGGACACACACATGCACGTGTACACACGCAGCTACCACCCCCCCTCAGGAGCTTAGAGAGACAGATAAAAGAGTATCTCTGTCTAAGTATCCGGAAGTGTGTGTGTGTGTGCGCGCGTGTGTGTGTGTGCGCGCCCGAATGAGTGGGTGGTGAGCTCTGCTGATGGGAATAAATGAGTGGAGGGGTTGATGAGAGGCAGCTCTGCAGATTAGGACAGATTGTTTTCCCAATAATAAAAGAACATTCTCTTCTTTCTCTCAGCTATACTCCCTGGGAGACGGAAACAGATTTTGAGGGTCAGCTGTGGGAGAGAGACTACAGTGTGTGTGTGTGTGTGTGTGTGTGTGTGTGTGTGTGTGTGTGTGTGTGTGTGTGTGTGTGTGTGTGTGTGTGAGTACACGTGTGTGTGTGTTTGTGTATTCATCTTTTGTCTATGTGATCTTGCACACTTAAAGGAAAGTTGCTCTCAGCCTCATCACTTTTGCATTTAAAATTTATTTAAATGAGCCTAGTACACACTCATGACACGATGAAGAGACTCAGCACACGCACTTACACAAACTAACATATACGCACACGAACACATACACACCCTGTTTTCATCACATGCTATATGTTTCTATAATTACCCTGATGATCCATACCTTCAAAGGAAGACAGAGATCTAGGTTATCTCCCAGACGGTGCAGGAGGTCGTACGTGCGTGTCCCAGGGCTCTCCACGTTTAATACACAGGATGCGCTCCTTCGCATTAATCAATGTGAAGGCCTCTGTAGATTTTTGATTATTTTCTCAGTTACATACATCCACATGGACATACACCTACATTATATGTCCTGTGTACTGAAACACACACGGTTGTCTCTACGGCCCTGATTACTTTTTTCTCCTGTGTGCTGTGGGGGGGGGGGGGTGGGGGGGGGGCAGTCATGATACATGATCTCACCCTTTTAACAGAGCTTTAATCAATGCAGCGACTGGTGCGTGTGTGTGTTTGAGAGAGCGTGCATGTGTGGCAGTGAATACAATGAAGTATTTTTTCAGGAAAAGAGGCACACACACTAACACAATTATAACAGTGTAAAATGACAGAAATTGCATCCTCAGGTACAGGTCGTATGGAGGGAATGATGATGATGTACTTGTGGCTAGACGTGGATAAGGATGGGGGGGGGGGGGGGGTCACATCACCTGTAAATGCAGCAGCACTCTTTCCCCCCGCCATGATGTACTGACAGTTTCATAATGGAACATTTGCTGAACAAAACAAACATTATGCACTGCAGGAAAGTAATTCCATTTACTTGCATTTATTGTTATTGAGGAGTATCTTGTGTCTTGTACTTTGTGAAGTCGCTTTTAAAATCTGTAATATTACTTGGGTAGCTTTTGGTTTAAGTATTGCACTCTGCTGCATTTTAAGTGACATCAGAGGAGTTAAAAAAATGAAGTCCTAAAAAAAAAAACACAAGGAAAAAGTCACGGCTTGGAAACCGCAGCAGTGACTGATGGGCAGGCGAGCAAAGTGGTGCTAAATCACAAGAAAGATGAAGACAGACCACGGCGTACACCCCAGCTGAAGGCCAAACATGGAATTCTGCTGAAGTCGAACTTGAAAGAAATGAAGCGAACCCCTGGGCATATTTAAGGGACCACTTCAACTTTAAGTGTAAAAATAGGCAACGGCTTTCTCATGCAGTGTAAGTTGCGTTTGCCCAGAGTGACCTTCTAAAAACTCAACCCTAAACCTGCACAAACATGTCGAGTAAGTGAATAAATACTCGTGCTGTCACATTGGTAGTTTGAAAGAATTTTCCATTTAAGAGGCTTTGTTTAACTTAGCCAAAAAGAAATCATTTCCTGTTGGTTACAAACAG
The DNA here is from genome assembly GCF_037954235.1 of Aulostomus chinensis. NCBI lineage: Eukaryota > Metazoa > Chordata > Actinopteri > Syngnathiformes > Aulostomidae > Aulostomus > Aulostomus chinensis. The sequence continues at coordinate 18,400,644 of NC_141323.1, read as the reverse complement.
TATTGATTAACGTTATGCTAACGCTACCTGACAGTGATCGCGGTGATACTAAACCCAACATCTAATTACAATCAGCCACTTACTGAGGATTGAGTCGATAACTGCAGCGGTAGTCTGTTGAGATGTGGTTAAAGACCAGCTAAATTTACTCTCCAGTTCTTTCAAAACAATCTATTTCCTGTCTCGGCGTCACAACATCATCAAACATCATTAATATACTCGCAAGTCATTTGTCTTGTGTTATGTAAATTGTGCTGTTCAGTTACGTGAAGCTTGTCAACAACCAAAAGACTGAAGTTGCACATTATCCTGTCCTAAGGGTTTAAATATTATGCCTGGACAAGTTTTATTTTGTCATTGCACTTTAATTTGTAAAGATTTTCCTTAGATTTAAAACAAGTAGTTTGAACTTTATATCTCCTTGTCCTTTTTTTTGCACTTCACAAAAGAGATACCTCCTCCCATTGCGAAGCAACTACTCTCGACATTTAAAACAAACCACTTTTTACTTTTACTTGAGCAAATTTCTAGACTGGTAGCTTTAATTAATTAAAAAATATAACCAAAGTAATTGTACTTTTACTCGAGTAGAGTATTTTAGTCCTCATCCTCCATCATCTGTGTGTAAGGGTGTGAAAGAGGCAACATTGCAAAGACCTTTGTGTACCGTTAAAGTAGGAAAAACGCCCTATAAAAATGAGTCCACTTACAATCGACACATGGTGGCACGGTGGTGCAGTGGTCAGCACTGTTGCCTCACAGCGAGGAGGTTCTGGGTTCGAGCCCCGAACAGGATCTTTCTGTGTGGAGTCTGCATGTTCTCCCTGTTCCTGTGTGGGTTCTCTCTGGTACTCCAGCTTCCTCCCACAGTCCAAAGACATCAAGAGGGGACGAGGCTGATTGATACTCTAAATTGACTGTAGGTGTGACTGTGAGTGTGAATGGTTGTCTGTCTCTATGTGTTGGCCCTGTGATGGACTGGTGACCCGTCCAGGGTGAACCCCACCTCTCGCCCGTAGCTGCTGGGATAGACTCCAGCCCCCCCGTGACCCTTAACAGGAATAAGCGGAAGAAAATGGATGGATGGACAATCGATACATCACCAAAGTGGTGTTGGATTGGTTCTGCGACCACTGCTCGTGCGCATGGGGGATGAACCTTGAGTTGACAGTTAGAGGGTGACGTCAGATTCACAGTTACAATATGTAACTAGCATCCTGTGCTTACACATGTAGTTTTATATTTAATGCTCAGACCAAATTTACGATGTGGATTCAATCAACAATATTAAATATATATATATATATATATATATATATATATATACACAAATGGATTTTGTTGTGTAGTATCGTCAGCGACTCAAGAAGCAGACGGAAGTGCGCGTCTCGATGTGTCGCTGCGTTTCCACTTCAGCGTTCTCCTTCAACTTAACCTATCCGCTTTGTGTGCAATCTCTTGGCGAGAATAAATGTGTAAGCTAAAGAGCACATATGAAGTAAATCAGACGTCAGGTTTTTTTCCTCCCACTTAAGGCGCGTTTTGTATTTTTCTACCATTCCGTGACTGCTTTGATGTCCCATACACACTCTTTACCGTGCAAAGCCCTACAAGCCTCGGAGGAGCAGGTCAGAGGCAAACACGGGAAGACCTCAATTTTAAACACTAAAGCTGTCGAGTTAAATAAAGGTGAAGTCCTTTATTTTAGTTTTTCTTCCCAGCTTTCTAGGATGTTGTACACTCCCTTTTTTCATTCATATTTTATCACCAAGCATCAAATATGAATGCGGTTGCAAAGACATCACTACATCGCCACAAACACAGCCGTTACCAGTTTTGTACTAAATCAGTGTCAGCGTGTGTTCTCATCTTCCACATGAACGTTCAAAATCCGTCACTGTAGATAGAAATGCACATTTTCTCAAGGCAAGAAAATATATTTCATGATAAAAGAAATATCCAACTCTTAACTTTAGGATTTACACGCTTTCAAAAAAAAAAAACCCTCCTTTTTAGTCTGAAATCGACGTACTTTCCATCACAGATGCTAATTTGAACTTCTGTTTCCCCTTTTACTTGATCATTTGCTGGTAATTGACGTTTATTCCCACGTCTACCGGTTAATGAATTATTAAAAAAAAACTATTTCTTTCTTGATTTTCATTCATCATCTTTTAGATATTAATAAATGCCCACAGACAAATGAACTGTCTCCCACCATTCAGCTTGAAAGAGAATCTTTTTTCATTTTATAATTGCTTTCTCGCAAATGACTCAATTAGGAGTGTTCACGACCACTTAAAAAAAAAAAAAAAGTATGGTCAAGTTTTCCTGCCATTCCTTTGTTTTCCATGCTCGTACTCCTTCGCCACCATTTTTTTTTTTACATTGGCTCGACTCTGATTCAATGGGACAAAAACTGCCAAAAATATTTGTCAGCTCCTCAGCGCCAGTATGTTCCAGTTTCCCATGATTCCCCTCCCCTTTGTCATTAACAATTTTATTAGCTTTATATGGGTTTATTGTATCAAGTATACAATTAGGGAGGTTTGTTGTGTACCTGGCATCCGTGCAGCAACATTCTGCCAGACTGGCGACGCCAGCCATCTTTCCATGAAGCCTCTATGGACTCATGAAAGCATTTGCTCCTGTGATTTTACCCAAAACAATATGTGCATCTCTTCTGTGCCAAATAAATCACTGCAAATCCTTTTTTTTTTCTTTACTGCCCTTCTTTGACAGTCTTCAATACCTATTTCGAAGCAGTTAAATTAAGTTTAAGTTGTCTTGCTTCTGTTTATGCTCAGCCAATGTGTCAGGTTGATTATGTTCGAAGAATAAGTCAGCGAAACATGAATAGTCAATTGCTATATTTATCCTTACACTTCAAATGGGTGTTTTCCTTTCTTCTGCTGGTTGTATTTCAATACGCGCCACACACATTAAACTGAAAAAGAAGGGATTTAGTGAGTGATGAACCCGCAGAGAATTATCTACCTGTCCAGCCTTCTTTCACCTGGAACTTCATCCAGGATACCTTGATACATTTTGAGTAATAAAAGTAGCATCCATTATGGGTCCATTATTGTAACACTTTGGTTTGGGTTATTTTCCTACCATCAACTCACCGTAGACGTCTGTCATACCAACATAGTCTCAGGGCCTCTCGACGTTCTTATAGCTTCATTAACAACGTGACGCCATCACGGACGTGACCTGATTTACGTGATGAGGTCAGGACTCGCCGTAAAGTTGGTCCATATATCAGGTAACACTTTAATTCTCAATATAGTCAATACCTATGTTGGTAGGCTCTTGTTGCAACACATTCAGTCATTTCCATCAAGGGTTAGTTCGGGTTAGTTGTGTTCACATCACGTAAATCAGTTTATATTCGCGATGGCATCGCGCCGTTAATTAATCTATCAGAATTTGATGCCATCACGAAAGGTTGGCTGTACACAGCGAAGCAATGAGGCGGACAGGCAAAAGAAAACCTTGACTGAAAAAAATTGTGGACTAAACCTTGATTGAGAACTTGGCGGGATTATTATTATTCTTTTGAAAAACAGAGCCACTTGGGTGTGATCTCATTGTCGTACATGCAACGTAAACGTCAGTCTTTTACTCTTGAACACACTGAGTAGAAAAAAGGCAAACCCATTTTCCAAAGCACATTCGTGAAACAAACCAGGCCACAGCGGACAATGAAGGAACAAAATATTCCAATTCTGTTTTGTTTCTTGTCGAACAGGTGGTTTGATGCCTAAATCCTTTTTGTCTTTTTATTTTACTCATGATTCTTGGTTTGGTCAACTCTCAGCAGCTGCTCTGATAGCTCCGTGCAGTCACGTGTGTGTGTGTGTGTGTGTGTGTGTGTGTGTGTGTGCGTGCGTGTGCGTGCGCTCCTCTCACCCCCAGACTGCTCCTTAGTATGTACTCCGTAGAGTATTTTGTCACATTCTGGTGATTTGGTTTGTGCCAAAAAGTACCAAACTACTGAACCAAGCACTGGTAGTTTCTTCCCACCCCCGCCAGAAATAATGGATTAGTCAAGGACAGCTGTAGATGCACTTCTGTCTTTACAAAAATGAACAGGCAACAGTTTGTCGACGTGACGTTCTCAGTCATCATTCAGAAGTTATTTTTATTTCAACCCAAACCACAATCTTCTATTGACCCTAGCCGTGTGTTTTGGTTTTTTTTTGTCTGCTTTAAGCGAACAGACCTTACCCCAGGCTGTCAAAACGATCAGAAAATATTGCTTTTTGTATTTAAAGGAAAAAGAAACTCTTTGTATCTTGCTCAGCTTATTTGTGCAGACAGTCTCAGCCTTGCACTGGCCTCGATCTGGGATTAGAGCGGGAGCCTAAACCCTGTCCATCAGGTGCCGTCATCATATATTTTAGAGCACATCCAAAACTGAACCAATGGAACTGCTGTCATGCGAATGAGGATTCTGTCAAACACATTGCCCCTGTCTCATCGAAAGTGTTCAGGGAAACAATTTAATCTGTAAAAATTTTGGAACAATTACCACAAATGGTGTCGCTCTGCAGGACATAGCATGTCTCAAGGGTGAAAATCTATGGGGCGTTCAAATGTAAAATGACATTCGGAGAAAAAAAAACAAAACAAAAAAACACGTTCACCCTCCCTAAAAGTGGTGTGATTTATCCCAGGAGATCACAAACTGTAGCATTAATAATTTACTTTAACAATGGGACTGAAACTTCGCTGCTGCTCTTCTACAGTATCTCCCTACTCATGCGTTTAAGCAGGGCTTTGGCTCTTGCTCACTGTTACCTTTTCCCTTTCATAATCTCAACCTCATTAATTTTCCTCATTTCTCTACTTCTTGTCTCAAGGGGCCATCTGCTGCCAAAGCTCCTTCGTTTTCCTCCTGGAGATTAAGACTCTCTTAGATGAACCCTTTGCTGTAGAAGTTTGCTGCTCCTTCAATAAAAAGTCATGAAAAAGTCCCAAAAATTAGAGTTTCATGATATTGGATTTTTTTGCCTGATATCCCATAACTGATAATTTTACAACTATAACTTATATTTACTGTTATCTATGATATCCGGATGAAAACATGTTCATACGACACTAACATACTTAAATACACACGTAAACACGGTGAATGTTAAAAATAGTTTGTCTTCATTTAAAAAGCATTTGGAAAAGCCTATAAATTAGAAGTTGACTCCACTGTTTCTTTATCATTCGTTACCGATGATGAGCAAGGATGAAAAAAACTGGAGCAAAGCTGGGCCAATATGAATATTGGCTATCAGATTCATTCTGATATATTCTAAAAAAAAAACGAGTGATAGCCAATTCTGACGACTTGCTGGTAGATGTGCAGCCTTGTTGTGACGTGTGTGTGTGTGTGTGTGTGTGTGTGTGTGTGTGTGTGTGTGTACACGTGCGTGCGTGTGTGTAGAGGTGCTCTTTCCACCCCCAGACTGCTCCTTAGTTGTAAAAGTTGGCCTGAGTGTTTTGTCCTGGTGATTTGGTTTGTGCCAAAAAGTACCAAACTTCTGTACCAAGCACGGTTAGTCTCTTCCCACCCCCGTCAGAAATAATGGATTAGTCAAGGACAGCTGTAGATGCACTTCTGTCTTTACAAAAATTAACAGTCGTGTTTCTGCAACAAAAGTTGGTCGACGTGACGTTCTCAGTAATTAGAAGTTATTTTGCTTAATTTTCTGTGTGGGTGTGTACGTATTTTTGTGTGTAATTTTCTCACTGAGGAAACAGTTACAGGATTAATACTTCAAAAATAGTTTCAATGAATTGTACCTTTGTGTATTAAATGCAAGTTCAGTGAGTTTTTGGTTGCAGTTATTCAATGAAGTTGATGCCTGTTGAGCGACAGGATAAAAGTGAAACTTTGAGATTGGAAAAACAGATGTGAATATAATTAATAATTTCAATAATGAACTGAGATTCCCTTTCATGTTCTGTCAAAAGGAATATGAAAATGTCTTAAAATGCTAGAAAAAGACCTGCAGTCGTACTCTTAAGTGGTTGCTTATATTGTACTTCACAATGTGGCTTTTCTGGGGTCTCGAAAATTAGTTCCATCTATGTTGCTGGCAAAACGAAGCATTCTCCAAAGAGTGTGATATTTTCTGGCTCACTCCTTGTGTGATCACTGTGTAGTAGTTCATTTTTAGCTTTTAATTAATCTAGATAGTGATATTTTTTGAACTGCCAAATAATGTAATTGAAAACCAGGGCTCTTTTCTTTTCTGTTGCGCGCGTGTGTGTGTGTGTGTGTGTGTAGGTGTGTGTGTGGGTGTGTGTGTCATGGTGTGCCAACTGTCTGCTCTCTGCAGTGTTCCCCTGTATCAGCTCGGGACTCAACTGTGTCTCACACTGAGGGCAGTGTGCCAAGGGGATATCCAGTATTTGCCAACTCAGTGACCAGTCACTTATTGGTCATTCACCACAGGGTTGTCCCCGTACTTGTACTGCACACACACACACACAGACACACACACACACACACACACACACACAGACACACACACACACAAACACAAACACACACAGTGGAGCCGGATGCAGCAGATAGAAAGCAGGTTTTCTGCCTGTAGAGGAAAACACGTGTGTGTGTGTGTGTGTGTGTGTGTGTGTGTGTGTGTGTGTGTGTGTGTGTGTGTGTGTGTGGGGCGGAAAGCATTGTGGTTTTGTATACTGCAGTGCGGTTGTTGTTATCACGAAGTGGGGAAATTTATTCATGATACTGCCATATTGTACTGTAAATGTCTTTCCAATAGTTGTACTCTCCATTTGAGCATGTGCGAGCTCTGTGTGTGTGTGTGTGTGTCTCCCACTCATACAAACCTTCTTCACAGCAATTTTAAATAAGAGGAAAATCGTGGATGTTGTCTCTCCTCTGTTGGAGGGCCACATAGACAAATAAAAACAAAACAAGAGACGATGCATGCTGACACCCACCCTGAGTGGTGCGCACGCATGTGCGTGCACACACAGACACACACACAGACACACACAACATTCATTCACTCTTTCTCTTGTCTGCCAGCCTGCCGGCAGAAGTGTTTCTCTGCAAAGGAAATGGAATTTGATGATGAAAGTACCCTTGAAGCAGACACACACGCACGCACACACGCACACACACACACACACACTGCTCCTAAATTTCACTGACATGGCAATATGACAGAAAATGTGTTTTTTCCTGTGCGTGGCAGCAGGCATCAGCGTCTGTGCTCTCTCTGCGATGAGTGATGGAAGAATGGAAGTGCTAGAAGAGGTGCAGCTATAAGAGATATTGAAAGGGAGGAAAGAGGGTAAGGGATATCAGTGGAAGGAAGCCAGACACTGAAAAGCTAATAAATGGAGTGGGTCAACAGCAAAAGACTGGTAAAGGACACTGCACAGGTCAAGAGGGCTCAGGCAATATTCAGAGGAAGTAGGGAGGCATCTTAAAAGTGAGCTATAGATGTAGAAAGAGAGGGTAATGATAGATGAATGCTGCAAGATAATGGAGGTGATAAAAAGAAAAACACAAAGGCTTGACAACAGCCTGCAAGTGTTATAAATGAAAAGGAATGCTGTGTACTTAAAGGGGAGTCAGCCTTTCCAGATTTTTGCTAAACAAACAAATGCACACCTCCAGGTGTAGTTGTAGAACATTACCAACAACTGGGTTTGCTGACTGGCAGCAATGGAGCAATGTTATTTATTACTAATTCTAAAAGGACAAGGAAGAAAAATAACATGCCGGTGTTTTATCCCAAACGTGATTTTCGTAATTCCTGGTTAACCTGAAGACAAAGTCTCCCAGTTCATGTTTTCCAGGAAAGGTCCCTTTCATGTGTTGAACAGAGAAACCTTAATTGTCCCTGAGACGAAGATCACATCGCACCTCTGGCTAGGAAGACATCAGCACCTGTAGCCAGGGCCAGCTTAAGGCTTAGGCGATATAGGCTAGGGCGCCACACAGGGGGGGCTGAGAAAAATAAATAAATAAATAGTAGAAATAATAGAAAGTCACCATGGGTGCGCCATCGTATTTTTTTTTTTTTCCTGAGGGAACATATGAGCAATTACAGAAAAAAAGAGAGAAAGCAAGCACGAAAGAAAGAAATACGTGTGCACCTTGCCCCTGCACTTGTATTGGAAGAGTGGGGGATGGGTCACCGTTTGATGCTCATCCGTGATAGCCCAAGTTTGTGTTTTGTTCAAGATAGGCAGATATTTACATTTTACCTGCACTTCATAAAAAGGTCCAAGCCTTCAGGTGCGCAAGGGAGGAGACAAAGGAAAGAGGAGGAGGAAAAGAAAGTCCAATATAGAGGTATGTTGAGGTATGATGGGACTGAGTGACTTTGTTCATATTGTTGATATTAAGTTAATGATAATGTTTCCAAAAGGAGAGGTAGTTGTTAATATTTATCTATTCATTCTTTGATATGTTACTTTGTTTAAGCAATTTAAATATATAAAAATATACTTTTTGTCTTGAAACCATTGTGGTCCCTGATGTTCGTTGGGAGGGGCATTGCCAATCTCGCCTAGGGCACCAAAATGACTTGGGCCGGCCCTGCCTATTGCTTGGAAGCTGCATGCTTACCAGTAATTGTCACAACCTAATTTTTAATGTTGATTTTTGCTATATACGGCCTTGGCATTGTTTCTCCTGGTGTTCTTCAGCAGTATTTCAAGTTTTTCCTGATTTTATTTTGAAATCACCTTTTTCCTGTGTCTTGGTTTTCCTTCGACTTACTGTTTGTGTCTGTTTCCCCTCCTTTTGTGTGCGCTTTGTGGGATCCCAGTGTTGTCACGACTTTCCCTAAATTTAATCCAGTTCCTCTCTTCTAGGTGTTCCTGTTGTTTGTTGAAGCCTGTGTTTGTGTGAGCAGACTAGGAGGAAAATATAACTTGCTAAGAAGGGAAAATACCAAGGCATTCAAACTTCTGAACGAAAAAGTTGAACGGAAGAGTGTCTATTGCGTGGGTGAGTTCTATGCAGAGTTAAAATGATGCAACATATTTGAAGTCAGTGGTGCTTTGTTATTGGACTTATGTGCTCGTCACAGATGGTCCATAACGAACACCATGCTCAGGCATAAGGGTGTCCACATGTGCACTTGGCACCAGGACACTCTTGGCCACAGTTCAATGATCAACTTTGTGGTTGTGTCGTCGGACTTGCGGTCATACATCTTGGACGCTCAGGTAAAGAGAGGGGCGGAGCTGTCAACTGATCAGCACCTGGTGGTGAGTTGGTTCTGATGGTGGGGGAGGACGCCAGCCTGATCTGGCAGACCAAAACACATTGTGAGGGTCTGCTTGGAACATCTGGTGGAGTCTCCTGTCAGAAAGAGTTTCAACTCCCACCTCAGGGAGAGTTTCGATCATGTTCAGAAGGAGGCAGCGGACATTGAGTCCAAATGAGCCATGTTCTATGCCTCCATTGTTGAGGCGCGCGATCAGAGCTGTGGCCATAAGGTGGTCGGTGCCTGTTGTGGTGGTAATCCCTGAACCCGTTGGTGGACACCAGCGGTGAGGGATACTGTCAAGCTGAAGAAGGAGTCCTCGCGGGCCTTTTTGGCCCATTGGACTCTGGGAGCAGCTGACAGGTACCAGGAGGTCAAGCGATATGCAGCTTTGGCGGTTGACGAGGCAAAAACTTGGACGTGGGAGGCGTTTGGTGAGGCCACGGAGAATGACTTTCAGACTTTCAGTGCACTGTCAACACTGTGTATGGTGCAGGGGATGTGCTGCTGACCTCGACTTAAGATGTCTTTTCTGGCTATACTTGATCGAATACTTTTGCATGTTTGATATATTGCAAACTTGACCGTCAATTTCCACCAGGCACATCTGGCTGTGACATGGCTTTGCTAAGTTGCTCAAATTCTGCTGATTTTTTTTTTTTTCATTTGATTTGTTTTTTTTCCCCCTTTTGATTTATGTATTCCTATCACGTGCATCAGATCATGTGCATCAGTCGATGTTTCAGGAGATTTTCTACCGTTCTGTCCTGCAGAATTAAATGCATCCATAAATGATGCATTTATACATTTTGAAGCATTTCTGTGTCTTCAAAATGATGGTAGGTAACAAGTGGCCAAAAGAGGATTAAAAAGCAATACCATGGACAGACTTGTCTAAAGCTGTTGCCGGAGCTGTTGCAATTATGATGGTGAATTGATAAAAACTACAAACTGAACTACAACCCAGTCGAGCTTCTGTTAACCATAGCTCAACCGGCTGATGACGTAACAAGGACGCGCCAGAGGTTTTTAAATGTGCTCGCTGGCTCTTTATTCTACAGATGATGAAGACGACTGACTGGCTGAGTTTTTAATGTTTCTTTTTTCACTATACAACACAAGACAATACAACGCAAAAAATAATAAACAAGAAAATACATTATAACATTACAGTATAAACCATACTAAATGTTTGAGTGAGTTTGGCAATAATAATAAGTCAGAGTACGTGAAACCGCGATTGTTGCTGTTTCGGTTTTCGGAACAATACTTCATGATGTTTGAAGCCAAAGTGGAAATATCCCTGGTTTTCATTTCAGAAATCTTGTCTTCTAGATCAGGAAAGACTGTAGAAGGAAAACCCAGATCTGCAAGAACTATTTTAAGCTTTTGTTACCTTTCTGGTCTGCATTGTTTATTTACACCTTGAAAATACAAAGTGCTTATGCAACACTTTTCTGCATGTGCGCCTCCCCACAGGTTTGGATGCGAGGTAAAACATGAGAATAAAAATCCAAAGCAACCTCTGAGAGAAAATCCAGGAGTGAAACAAGGCCAACTGTTTTCCCCCCCCTGGTGTTGAGGGGATTCACTTACACTTCTCACAAATTCTAAATGGGCAAGGTGACGTCCATCACTCAAAGACCTTAAGGCGGCAGAGGTTATTTTGGACTCAAGTGAAATGTCGCTCATTATCAGCACACATAAAACCTTCTGAGACTCATATCAATTCTGCCCATCATTTCAGTTTTTTCCCTGAAGTAGCTGTTTTGATGAACCTTGTAAGTCTGATCAATAATGTCCCTTTTATGTTTATCTGGTGAGGTGGAAGCAATAAAAAAAAAAGGCCAATATAAGATGTGTTAACAGATGGAGCAAAAAGGAGGTGCCTTTGCTCTTCAGGCTGGAAGCAAAAAAATCAAATCAAATCAAAGAACAGAGCAAAGAGGAGGAAGAGATATAAACCAAAGCAAAAGACGGATGATGAATTGCAACAATACACACACATTCACACACAAGCATGCAGGGGACAGGAGGTGTTATTTTGTACTCGATCATAACACTGGTGGCTGCCGGCTTAGCCTGACTCTTCACAGACACATCTGTTTATCTTCCGTCTCTGTCCCTTTATCCCTCGTTCCATGTTTCTTGCCTGAATCCATCTTTACTCACTTTTCCTCCTTCCGCCCTGACAGCCTCTGGAGTCTTGACCCTTAAGCGGTCAATCAGACGTTACCCAAACACATAAAATTACTATAATCTTCAATTAATAGGAACAAAAAAAAAAAAAGAATCGGCTCAGTTAAAGATCCCTCGATTGTCTCCTATTTTCGTGACCAGTATAATTCAACCATCAGAAAAAGGAATTCAGTAACATGCAATGACATTAACCCGGTTTGACCTCATCTCACCTCATACATGTATAAGGCTGTAAAGATTTGATCAAAGTAAGAATGTAATGTTGCTGCTGGCCTTTTCATGAGCAGGCATGTTACCGTTAAAACTCACAATTATGAACGTCCGCTCCAATTAGCTGAGACTGCAGAAATATTGATCTGAGTCCTCGGGAAGTTGCACGTCCGTCAGAGGTCATTCACTTAGCAGCCTGTAAATGGAACATTCCAAAATTACTCAGTGATGCAATGCAAAATACATTGCTTGTACGAAAAAGGCAGAGGTGACTTTTTACATTTCGAGCACAGGGAACTTTGTTCCAAGAGCCAAATGACATCTCTGTTATGACACGAAAAAGCTGCATCCTGACAGCTTGCATATACATTTATTATCTTTTAATTCCCAACTCTATGACACAGCTGCAGTAAAATCACTGTTTTTCTAAGGGGAGTTTAGTTTAGATGAATGACATGAAATATGAAATCTTCATAGAGGAGTCTGCGTGCGATTCACGCTGTAGTGAGACTGTCGTGTTTAAAACGATGTCACAGGCGTTTCACATGACATCCCTATGGCAACGATGCGGCGGACATAGACAACCTGATACCAAAAGCGACACAAGTTTCGAGCGATTGATATCGTAATGGAAAAACAGCTGTTGAGATTTGCATATATATCAGACAGCCCTACATGAATGTGCAAACCTATGCTGTTTATGTCATAAAAGTGTCACAAACACACACACACTATACATCCCACTGGCCAGTAACATCCAATCCTCTGTAGATCAATAGGTCATGTCATTATGCTGCTGGTGGAGTTTCAACCACGACCAAGCACTACCTCCTCAGAATATCCCTACACACTATGACCACACACACCCACACCCACACCCCCACCCCCATACACACACACACACACACACACACACACACACACACACACACACACTATTTTCCTTTTTTAGCTCACATACCTCTGGAAAAAATTCTTACATTGCATGCATAATTTCAGCTTTACGGTACACGTCCGAATCCACATTAGCATGCAATTCCAGTTTGCTCAAAGAGGATCCAGTGTTTGGAAGATGTGACTTCCATGTAAATATAACCGCCTGAGGTAAACATTAATAAGTTGGGTGACACAGACGGCCTTCACTTTGAAGCTCCGACGTCAACTTAATTTCCAGAATTGGAGACGCGTGAAGATTTACAGAATATGATTGCTTTTATTTATTAATAATTGATTAGCAATTATTCATTTGTCATGGTAGCGAGTCGAGTGGCTGGATATGAATATGAATATTGGGCTTGCACAGCTTCCATATTAAGTTTCATGATGCCCTTTTAGTTGTTTAATTGAGGTAGAAATTTTAACAGATGACATGACTTTAATGAAACGGTGCTGACGCCACACTTCAAAGGCAAAAACTGTTTTATTGCTGTAATATCACTGAATTCTGACGCTGGATCAGAGCAAAAAGTGGAGTTTAATCATCCCAATGCTGATTTGCGGACACTTATTTATGAAAGGAAATTAACAGAATGAATGGCAGCAAAGACAGACAAATGATGCTGGCAGGACAGCATGCAACAGGAGAGGTCCTGTGTGACATGCTGGTGTGTATTGTAGGTTTGCCAAGGATGTTTGGCTTTTTAAAAGGTGTTCCAGCTCCCTCCCTGGAGGAGACTGTGGTTCGAGGGGTTTCTGCCAAGGGAATCACCAGCCAGGCTGAACTAATCGCCCCTGACAGGCGGGAAAGAGGCTGAGTCGTTGAAATAGGACGAGAAGGGGTCGCAAGTAGGCAAAGAGAGGAACTGGAGGAGAGAGGGGCGTGGCTCTGTGGCTGACGTAAGTGGATGGATGAATAGATGGCAGGAACCTACATGAGTACAAAGTAGCATTGGGAGAATTTGACTGAAAAGGGGGTATCGGAAGGAAGATCATCAGAAATGGTTGAATAGGTGGTGTTTGTTAAGTCATTCAGTGCATATCTAAGATCCTGTCAAAGTCCGGAGAAAACAAATTACTTTTTTGCCTAGGATCAAAATAGTCTTTGGTAAGTGCTTATTGTTCATGCAGAGGGACTGTGACTTTGGCTCGGCCACAGAAAAACTGCCGTTTCCTTTACACATCACACAACTCTTCAGGATGGAAAGCAGCAGTCCCTAGAAACAGCGGGGATTTAAAAGTTCACACCTTTTTTAGGACTTAAGATTTAAAATCTGACATTTTTGGGGGGTGAGAGGATTTTTTGAGAGAGAGAAAGAGAAGTATGAAGCATTGGGGGACCAATTAATGCAGGGCCACCGCTTGTTGTGGCAGTGAGTTTCTGCAGGCGGCCTCTCTATTTGGTCTCTCTGTCCGGGGTTTCTGTTATGCCACAGCCTCTGGATGTCCAAACAGAAAAGGGTTGTTGGAGGTTGTTTCATCACAAGTTGCTGATGGTGAGGCCATTCTGAACATTTGTGGCCGTAGTTATTGTGATATGTCCAGCAACTCTGCACAAGTCCATCCTCGTCTGCCCTTACTGGTGGCTTCTTTTTTTTTTGGGCTGATTGAGCAAGATTGGCTCCTGGAGTCCCTTTTAGAAAATCAGGGAGCAAATAATTAAAGAAATTAAGCTGTCATCTACGGAGTGACAACATGCTCCTCCCCCCGGTACCTTGATCAGGTGCATGGATGGAGCATTGTCTTTATCTGTGACAGTTTATAAACCGGCGCTCCAGGAGGAATTCTCAAAGACACGGGAAGAATGTGACAAACAGAGAGGATCTGGAATGGTCAGTCGTAGTAGCTTAGTAATGAAACTGAGCGAGAGTCAGTATTGCTGGTGCTGCTGGTGCTGCAGTGTGTTTAAGTGCAACTTTGGCCCGTACCCAGGCAACACAACAATCATCCCTCATTCGCACCGTTTCTTTGACATAGATATTTTTAAGTGTCTCCACCCTTTAGTTTAGTACTCTTTTTTTTTTTTTTTTTTAGTCCTTTGCTCTCTAACTTGCTGTCCATCGACTGCATGAAGCTACAACAACAAAAATCCGCTAACGATCAGGGTTTGTTTGCTTCATTTGAATTTTTTTCTCCAGCTTTTCTTCTTCCAGCTGACATTATAAGCCAGTTCCCTCTCCCCATCTGGCTTTTTCCGTCTTGCTTTTTTTCCCTGCTCTATGCAGATTTCTTGCTCTCTGCGTTTGACAGTCAGCTCTGATGACACAGCGAACTGTGATCTACCTCTGGAGCCGAACGGTATTGTACTGCATGTTAGTGTGTGTTTGGAGGGGAAAAAGCACACTTATCCTCTGAAACACGCGTGGCGGTTTATGTATGACACTCAAGAGAATGTGTTTCTTGTCACATCAATCACATTGTCACTGTGTCAGCTGAACTCTCTCCTCTCTGTATCCCCTTGAACCTCCATACTGACACAGCTGCCGCTGTCAAGTTTTGATGACAAACGTAGCTTCTCTTCCCATTTGATTGACTTGGTGATCAGCTGACACCGTTGCCTGCCGTACCATTTACCATCTCTTAGTGTTGTGAAACCATTCAGTAATTAATACAGGGCTGTGGAAAGTTGTAAGTCAATGACATCAATATTGATCAGTGCTACATCTATCAAATATGAGCCGCGTAATTGATTTGTATAGCTTTTTAGTTCAGCTAGGGCAATTAAAGATGGTAGTTATCACAGCAGTGAGAATTACCATGCCATACTTTCACTATGGTTTGCCTTCATCAAGATATCACAATGAGTACACTGATAATGCGATAATCAATATATTGCATGCCAGTTAATCCACAATACATTTCGATGTATGTGCTACTGTCGAAGACGATCAATACCTCCCTAAAAACCTTTAAAAAAAAAGAAGAAAAAAAAAGAAGGAATCATGTTTTTAATTTCCCGGATTGTCAGTGTCACAGAATGTGACAACTGAGGTGAAATGATGCACAAAAAAAAATGCATACGGGTAATATAGCGCATCTTTAAGACTCACTGCCTACAATTGATCAAAGCAGTGATGGCAGCGTCTGTTCATAACAGCAGCTGTTTTAATTACGTATAGATTTGGTGTCATAACATTGATATTGTGTCGCAGGACGATGATATATTGGGAGTATTGGGAGTATTGATATAATGCTGCCCCCCACCCCAAGCGGGAGTAATAGAAGATGGGTGTCACTTGGCGGAATTTGAGTCTGCTTTCACAACCCGGTATTTACCATGTGAATTGAGCCACAGTGCTGTTATTCTCAGGTGCTGATCAAAAAAAACAACCCGTCAATGACCTAAGCGGTCTCGGGTGTTTTCAGATGAACCCTGTTGTAGTTCGATTGTATTTAGAGCACAATAAGATCAATCAAATCAAACCAGAAAAAAAAAAAAAAATGATGGGCTGTCTGCTCGTAGGATTTGTTCAGATGGAAACAAAACGGCAGGTAACATGATGACGAGAAGCCTGATATGTTCACCAGACATCTCAGCCGCAGGAATTTAACGCTACATTTTTGGCATCTTAAGAAGACGTGCGCAAACATTTTCCGGCCTTGTGCCTTTGTACACAACCCTCAGCAAATGTGTTTTTGAAATTTGATCAACCGAAATGTGCGCACTTTGAAACCAAATCACACGAAATAGACAACGACGAAATTGAATCAGTTTGATACGGACTGTAGTTGTGAGGGAAGCATCTAAAGGCTGTCTAACTGGTAGACGAATGTGGATCGCACTGTGAAAGGTTCCTAGTTAACCTAAACAACAAAACGATTTCCTAAACATTTCGTTTTTCTGTCAAATCAAATTACCTGGCAACAGAAAATTGGTGTTTTGTACAGAAAAAGGGATATAAAAAAAGGAAGAGTCCTCTCAGGCTTTGGGTAAAAGGCTAACTTTTCTTAACACCATTCGCCGAAGTAAAATCTATATGGGAATTTAGTTCCTGAATTACTAAGGATTTAGCCAACGCAATACGCCTGTTTTTAAGCTGTAGTTTCTCTAAAATCGTAGCGTCGCGTTCATGACAGCGGTATGTGAATCCCAGCATGTGACTCTTTGTTTAAGGTGGGCTGAACTCAGCGCTGCGGGGACGAAGCAAGAGCACTTCCTATCGTGAAACATCTAAAAAGATATGACCACGAACAAACTGGTGGCCTTGATAAATTAAAAGGAGTGGTCAAGCTGCGTGTGTTGGGTTAGATGGGTTTGTGTGTGTGTGTGTGTGTGTGTGTGTGTGTGTGTGTGTGTGTGTGTGTGTGTGTGTGTGTGTGTGTGTGTGTGTGTGTAGTCTCATATACAGTACTCTGTCCATCACCCACCCTGGAGCGTTTCTAGTCTTTCTCTGCTATCTCATCCTCTGTCATTATCTGCTCTTTCCTAAGAAGCCGATAGAGCTGTAGAAAGCTGGGAGAAGGATTGCCAGCTGTAAAGCTGCAGGCAAAGATCTTTGTCACTCACTCCCCTGTTGCTGTCTCTTTATGTATCACTCACTCTCTCCGTTTTCTCTCTCTCGCCTACTATCTGTTTCCGTTTCTTCTTGCTATTGTTCAAAGGGATGAATTGGAATCCCAGAACTTAGCAAACAGTCATCATTTATTACAAAGGAGCAGGTGTTCTAAGGCCCCAAATCCCTAAAGGAAACCCATGATGTGTTTTTTTTTTTTTTTTTTTTTGGTGTTCCATTTGAATTTTCTGAATGTTATTACTGTTGTGGAAAATAAAATGTGAGAGCACCTTTTGAGTAATCAGGTGTCTTTAAATTCCTGTTATCGTAGAAAACTTTACCGCGAGTGCTTCTCTGTCACCTGTTGTTTTCATCATCATTCATAATAAAAGAAAGTCAGACTGACCCACGGTACCAAAAAAGAAACACTGCATTGTGGGGGTGTGTTGACCTTTGACCAACAAAACGTTTCATCCTTGGGTCCCGGTGGATGTCTTTGCCAAAGTCAGAAATTTGCTGAAGGTGTTCCTGGGGTTATGCTCATGAGAAAGGAACAGTAATACGACGGCATAGAGGGATGGACGGACGACCTGAAAACATAATGTCCTTCGCACGCCGGCAAAGAGGCGTAAGAAAAGAGTAAAAGTTGAATGTAAAAACGTTCCTCTGTAATTGACGCTGGCCTCGGCGATGATAAAAGGACGTGGAGCATCAGCAGCATCGTATACCCAAGCATTATTCAAACTTTGGGCAAAATGAGCCACTGTCATCTGCCTTTTCAAATCCTTTTACCTGTACGTCAAATAGGAGAGGGAGCAGTAGTTAATTATTGAGTGAGGAATATCTTATGTCCGACTAAATCCTCTTTCAGGCAGGTTTATTTATTTAGGCAGCTGATATTGACTTTGGGGTGGGGGGGTGGGGGGAGGGGGTGTCACCAAAAACGAGCACCTCTGGAATCTATGACCCCGGGTGTTCACTCTGGAGTGTTCCCAAGCACGACAACGCATCTGTGCCACCAAGAAGGTTACGGTGATGTCAACAGGACCTGGGTCGAAGACTAATCACACCCTGTTGGGTTTGAGCTCAGCTATGTTAGGAGTGCACCATGATATCG
Source organism: Aulostomus chinensis (assembly GCF_037954235.1). NCBI lineage: Eukaryota > Metazoa > Chordata > Actinopteri > Syngnathiformes > Aulostomidae > Aulostomus > Aulostomus chinensis. The sequence continues at coordinate 18,382,435 of NC_141323.1, read as the reverse complement.
GCGCGTCATCGGTATATCCGCAGATATCGGTCATTTTTAAGAAAATGTATCGGTATGATGGCTGACATTTATATCCGCCCGGTTTTGCTAAATTCTCTTCATCTTTGCTCATCCATCATTTAGGATGAGGAAACAGTACGGTGAATATATAATTCATAAAATGTGCTCATGTTTTGGAAAGGTTGTAAAAGTATAACCATGTTGGATACCGGCTGAAAAATCCAATATTATCCTACTAATGTACAAATAAATAATGCCACTACAGTTGAGCTAATTTATTTAAAAAAAAAATGTGTTTTTTATTTTCTTTTTCAGTACAAATGAACATCCGCTTGAACTCAACAAAGGATTGATTTGATTCTCAGAGGACGAACACATTTTTGGCTATAAAACCCTGAATTCACCCGCTGAGGACATGTTTCACTTTCATGTCTGACAGGATGAAATGATGATGGCGTTTCTATCTGGAGAAGAAAAAAAAAAGGTCAGCTTCAGTGTGACATCACAACCTTCTCCAGAAACACTTTTCTGGCCTTTATCAGAGGAAGCATACAACCCTGAGGCAGTAATTCTAGTAGGAGCCTTAATCCAGTGTGTGGGTGTGTTCTGCTCTCTGTCTTTCACTTATATTTGCTCCATCAGTGTTTCATCTTGTTTCTTTCTCTTATTATTTGACGACACAGAAGCCTTTTTCTGTGACTCCTTCCCTTTTTATTCTTTCCTAGAACTTCATTATCATCGTCGCATTCACGACTGTCGTTTTAGTTAATAGTAATTTATTCAGCAATTAATGACAGAGTTAATTAAGATTTAAAATCCGTTGTGTTTAAAAAAAAAAACCCAAAACAAAACAAAAAAACCTCCATTATCTTTTTTTTTTTTTAAACCTTTCTCCAGTTTACAACTAGTAGAGGTAGGATATTGAGGGTTCTCCAGAACCCAGACTGCTAATTTGGTCCTCGTTCTTTGATTTTTGTTCCTTGTTTCTTGGTAAGTATCGACTTGGAAGTTTGTTGGTGTCTTCTCTTTATTGTTATTTCCTTGTCTGTTGCACATTTTAAGTCCCATTAAACTTTCTTTTTGAAAATTCCAAGACCATCCTTATCTGTAAAATCCTCACCGATGTGATCTTTCTGGGGTCGATTCTGCTATTCTGCATGTTCAACCAATCAGTTTGCCCCGCTCTAAAGTAAAATATTAACATCACCTGTCATCAGCCAGGTCAGAAATTAACGAGTCAGAGGACTAAGTGGATTAATCAAACTGCTGATATTGGCTGATATTAGTGATTAGCATAAAAATAGGTCAATTTCTGACCTGCAGTCACGATTATTCACGCGGATGTAATTAGGCTCCATTTGCAAAAATAGACTGCGAATATATTGAGTGGAGAAGATCTGCTGTTGAGCCTCCGCTGAAAATTTGCTGAGGTTTGTTTGCTCCAATCACAAGCGTTGTCTCTTGAGTGGACGGCAGCAACTGCGGTGACGAGCTGTTTGCCGGAAAAACACGTCAGATGTTATTCCCGGAGGAAGATGTGGTGGTTGAATCTCTACATCGTCCTTCTGTCACCGGTCTTCCTTTAGCCTTTCACGCTCTTTTACCCTGATGTTGCTGTCACTCAGGATTGCAACATCAATCAATTCTGCTCTCTTCTGTTTCCCCTCGATCACCGCAATGTCCGGCTGGTGAGGCAGCACCTGCTCGTCTGTCCCACAGCAGATTAGCTCTGACACCCTTAACCACCTTGGCCATGTCTTCTGTGGGAACCACCGGCCATGCCTCTCCTGTATAACATCCCAGCTAGCATTTTACACCCTGTTACTAAGTCCTGGACTGTCTCAAGGGGGTCCTTAGTTTTGTCTGGTGACGATCAATCTGTTGCTGGGTGCCTGTTCTTGTACTGCTAAAATCAGAGCCACTGTGTCTTTTCTAGCCACTGGTACACCTTCTCAGTAGGTCTGACATGAGTGCACTCATGGAAGGGCCTTCACTTCCTCTTCTTTCTGTCTTTCTGGCCCTCCATGGGGAGTCCTGAGGGGGCCTCTGTATTGATGCACTTAGGAGGGGTGCCCCCCCCAATCCCTTATAGCAGCTCTGACTCTCACTGACCTTGTTTTTGCTGATCAGTCTAAAGCTGCTGGGTTTCAAGTGGGAACCCCTTCATGAACTGGGATTAAATTTACATGTCCTGCTATCTTTGGGCTTTATCTCATGCTTTGGCCACTTTTCACTATTCCAGCTGGGTATCTGATGGCTGGTTGGGAATATTTGATGATGGTTAAGATTTTGTTCTCATTTGAGCTGATTTTGTCTCTGGAGGTATTTGGCTGTAGCTGATGTGAATGTACAATGTGGCAGTTTTCTTTTTCACCTACTTTAGCCAACACTGGAATGATTCTACTGTGCCCCATGCGGCTAAGTTAGTGTGTCAGGTCTTGACACCTTTTAAAAATTAAGTGCAATAAATACTCTTTGGAATTCATATTTATGTTTTTTTAGGGTTTTTTTTTTGCATTGGGGATGGGTAAATAACATTGGACATCCATTTCTATTTGATCCTTCGTTCTCCTGTCTCATTTTTGCATTCTCACCATCTGTCTCTCAGATGCACTCTACACAGCATTCCCTCAAGCCCCTGTCTGTTCTTCCTTTGTGAAGGACTTTTGCTTCGACAACAACAACAACAAAAAAAACCTAATTTCTTTGGGGAGAAAAGAATAAAATTATGGTTAACCCTGTTGTATTTCCTAAAATAACACAGTCGTGCTGATGAGCCGATGCAGAAAAGGCGTAATGTGGGAATATACATGTTGTTGTGTGTGGCGTCGCATGTTCGAGTGAAAGTAAACACGAGTGGATGTTTGCTGCAGGTGTGTTCGTGCGAAAGGGGAACATACGGTACACTAGAGTTGACTTTGCAGTGGAAACATACTGTACTGACAGAGTGGGTACTTGGCCTTGGCCTTCATGTAACCTTGCAAGGAGCTTTGTTGTCTCCCTTTTGGCATTCTTACCATCTGCTGTCCATGGCATTCTGTTTCACCCGGTAGATGGGCCATGATGCTTTCTACATACGCAATAAGGTTCTGTTTTATCATGTAGCTTCAATGCCGTCTGTAACTCATCTCGCAACTCTCTGAAATGCTTAGTTTTCTTCTTCTTTTTTTTTTAAGAGCTGACCACAGTCGCATTAACAACAGTACAAACATGAATTTTCCACTGATTGAGCACATTTACAGGGGCAAGGATTTGCCATCACCCAGTCAATGTTAATATCAGAGTCCACAGGCACCACTGACACATATATATCGGGCTATATCCTAGTTAATACCCCTTGAACCATATAGGTTTGCATATAGCCAAGAGGAGGAGGATTTGGTTGTTTGTGCTTCAACGTCAAGGCATCTTGTAATGCAAAACAATGTGTTTGACCTTGACGAGGCTTCAGGGCTCAGTATCGACTTGAGCACACACAACCCTCCTGCTGCAGTGAGCAAAAACACATGCTTGGTATGTACAGTAATGTCTGTATGCAGAAGGCTGCCTCTGCTATTCCAACTTTAGAATTCAATCTTATACAACCACATGTATCCTTTTGTCTTTTGACTGATGTTCTGTTTTTCGATTTTTATTATGCATTACGTTGATCAGTTATTAAAACAGAATATGTATTGATATTATTATAGTTTTACTCTTTCCCTTGTTTTTTCTTTCCCATGTACTCTAAAGTCATGTAACACAGCAATATTAGGCTGGCTTGGCTAAATAGCCGACAAATAACACAATAATGCCTCCTATAAAGTAATGTATGAGGGGCGGGGGGGCAGGAGACATATCCCAAGCTTTGTCTTGGGGAGGTGGGTCCATATCAAGTCCTCCGTACTTGTACTACACCATTATGAAGGGCTGGCAAGGATTTATGATTTATAATCATTTATGGATATTTTGAAGATGAAATCTAATTCGGCAGTAGTTAGCAAAAGAATCTGTAGAAACCCTGACTGGGGAAGAGTTAAAGCACTGGGGAACATAACTTTGTACTCCTCAGGGTAAGATTTTGGGCCTTGCTGCTTGAATTTAAAGTGGCGAGGACAAAGATTTCCAGCATGTGGATGCCAGGTGGGAACAGACGGCCCTGTATAACTGCAACTGTAAAACAATCTGCGCGCAATGATAATAAATAGTTCCCTTGGTCTGTTAATGTATTCTTAAATATTTATGGTAAGCAGCAGAAGGATACTTCCCGATTCCAAGCAGGTGAGGCAAAAGATTTCCAAGATGAGGATGGCAGGCGGGAATGGAAACCAGGTTTGCTGAGTTGGCAGAATGTCATAATTAGTATCTTCGGTTTGCTGATGTATTCCGATGAATATTCATATTTTTAGGCAGGTGCACTGGAAGAAAGATCAGAAGATATCTCAGTGCCCAGTGGGGCCGAGCTACCCTGCAACATCACACCGGCCTATACCAGTGTGATGGATTCACTCGTACACACACTGCACACATTGTGAGTGAAATATATTAATTCATGTGCACGAAACCAAGACCTAAGAATGTCTGCCAGATAATAGTCGTTCAGTCCTTGACCTTCACTTGGCTGCTCACAATGAGATGCAGAAAGGCAGTCAGACAATGATACACTCAGCAGAATGTAGTTGCGCGTGTGTGTGTGTGTGTGTGTGTGTGTGTGTGTGTGTGTGTGTGTGTGTGTTTGGTTGGTTAAAGGTCAGTGACACAGGTGACTCCTTCCTGCTCATTCCCATTCTGCAGCCTATCTTTGTACACATGTAGGCGAGCTCAGGAATATCCAGATGTACACAGACATTCACTGGTGAACGCTAAGAACTCTCACAGTACCCTCTCTCTTTGGGAAGCACGCTCATGCGTGACACACACACACACACACACACACATACCACCGTCATTCATCCCGGTTCACACTTCTAGCACGCCGGCTGCTTTAGAATAATTCCTCTTTTTACTGAGCCTCCTCCCACATCTCCGGGCAGGAAACAGCAGGAGGACCAGCACCATGGACAGTGATCAATAGATGGAGTCTTCCTGGATACTGCACCTGTGTCTGTTTGTAGTTCTACCAACAACAACAAAAATGTAATGCAGGATAAGTGGTATATCACCCATGTATTAGTGAGGCAGGAGTGAGAAATCATGACATTTTCAGCCCTTCTGGTCATAGTGTTTTTACGGTGGAATGAGACTTTTATCGGTATGTTGCTACAACCATGTGTTTTTTGTGAGAAGTTGGGACATTAACAGGCAAATTTCTGGTGACCGATGTGTTGTATTTTTATTTTTTTTATTAGACATTGGGACATCTGTGGGGTGTGTTTCTGGTGACAAAACATGTTCATCGTGCAAAAAAATGGATAGTTACAGGCCTGTTTCTGGTCAGAAAAAAATGGGTGTTTTTTTTATGACACTGGAACATTTTTTGCAAGTTTTTGGTGACAAAACTAGATTTTTATCGCAAGACATGGGGACATTTATAGGTTGGGGTTTTGGCAATCAATTAACAAATTACCACCAACTAGTGCATCAGGACTCGGCACACCTCTGATTGCCTCACAGTCGGCTACTTCTGACACAACATGGAGCGTTTGCACACACCACAATCTTGAACTTGACTAATGACAGTGAAGCGGCAGCTCCAGCTCCTGCTCCAGGAAGTGTGTCCGCGCACTGACACAATGAGGCTGGGTGACAGTCTCAATACCAAATCACCGTTAAACACTGTATCGCTTGTCTTATTGCTTTCAGGAAAAGTTACTCGCACTACTGCATGAGAATTAATTGTCCTTTTATCCAAACAATTCATTTCATTCTAATTCTAATATGAAAACGAATTGTGCCCTCACTAAACAGCACTGGAGTTTGGTTGTAGATGATTAATCTTGAGGTACAGAGCAGCTAAGCGATCTTTACGGCAATTGAAAATGCTCTTGATCATTCTGAAGGGTCTCATTTGCAGTAATGACCTGCTTGCTGCACGTAATCCCACTGATGACATGGCTGCTTACCATTAATCACGTAGCATAAAATGAATAATCTGTAATTGATTCAATTCATATGATTAATCTTTTGACACAGGTTCATTTACTTTGGAATTGAACATTGTAAATATATAAGCGGCGCGTAGTTGAACTCATAAGCAAGAAGATACTGGATACACACACTGGTCCACTTACCATCCACAGGTGTCAATACAGTATCATGCAGTACGTGATTCCACTGCTCTATATTCATTGACATGATTAAATGCCCAACCCACAAAAGCCTTGAATTAAAATGTTTTGATTAGTTAGGGGTGTGTGTGCGCGCGCGCGCGCGTGTGTGTGTGCGTGCGTGTGTGCGTGCGCGCGCTCGCACGTGTGTACACAGTTGTAATGAATTCCATATGGAGTCCCGTGCTGACAAACTGCCTGCTCCGTGCGACTCACAAGGCTACTCAGCGTAAACACAAACAAACAAATCCTTGAAAACACTTCACTGAAACAGATTTCCTTTGCCTTCAAGTGAACGTTTGAGGAGTTCCACTGGAAGATGTTATCTTTGGGGAAACTAAACCGCGCACATGCATTTGTCTCTCTGACATGTCGAAGGTGGTAGTCCGGCTGAAATCCTGCTCACCCAAGGGCATCTGTTTCCAGATGTCATGTTTGTGCAACTCCTGGGAATCATTGGGTGTGTGTATGTGCTTTCACGAATAACATGGGAGACACACTGTTTTTATTCTCTCCTTTATGGAGCTCAACAGTGAGATCCCAGTAGTGAAATTCCCAGTTATTTTCTGCATCCAGGTGTCGATTATCAACCAGAGACTGAACTCATTAGGAGTTGGCAGGTTGTGAAACAATGATTTTATTCACCAGTCTCATTGACAATTACCAGACTACCCACAACCCTACTGTGTAATGGTGACGTCTGTGAGTGGTAAGGTGTGCTGTGACCTGCCCGCTGTAAGCCCCCTTTTTTTTTTTAGAAGAAGAAGAACCATGATGTCCCCTCACATCACAGTCTCAGTTTGCTTCCTAGTGAAGCCTTTTTTATTTGAAATGAAGTTGTTGATGCAGTTGCTCAGCTCGAAACCGGCGAGAACAGAGGTCAGTTCAGTAGAGAGAAACCAGGCTCAGCAAATCTTGAATGGCAGCACTGGTTCAAGAAACCCGCACCTGTTTGCTGGGAGACGGCCTTCCGTGTGGTTTCACCACTGAGCTCTACACACAGTTATAGCATGCAGTGTACCATGCTTTGATTTTATTTTGAACCACCAGCTTCATCCATTTTGAACAGTCAAGGGTTTTCCAGAGTTTCAGTTTGCCCTCCAGTACTTGAGGATATATGTGTTGAATAAATTCGAAAACCAGTCATACGTCCCCCTCATCTTCGCTATTTCTGCTTTTAATAATGCGTGCTGACGCGGGATCCTTATCACCTCTTATCCGGTCTCGCATCTCCTTCATCCAACGTTCTTGTTGCTTGAATTTCTCCTCTCTGTAATTTAATATTCAATGCCAACCTGAATTAAACATGCCTGATTCAATATTCATTTAAAGTGATATTTTGGAAGAACATCTGTAGTTTTTGTTTGCAAGCGCATCCCGAGTGAGCTCTCAAGTTATCAGACATAAAATGTTCGCTCTCAGCTATCTGTAATCATTAATTATTTGTGCATTACTTAAAATCTCTCCTTGTACCATTTGTTCCAGAGCAGAGGAACTACAATGGTTGTTGACATCTATCGAGGTGACAGCTGCTCTGCTACGGTCTACATGATCCGTGTTGAGGCTGAGCAGGAGAACCGGGAAAAACGTAGCAGCATGAATGAATAATACCAAGTTTTTAACCACGGAGACGTGTTTAAAAAATAAAAGACATTTTCAAGAACACAAACAAAGTAAGTGAACCATTCATGATGGGCAAATTTCCAGATGATCTGCATTTAAGTTTGAGCATCTTTTGATTAGTGAGTGTGTCTGTGTGGGTGTTAGCGAGCGCTACAGGGCAGATAACCACACCTGCTAATTCGTGCATGGCTGGTACCCATGAGCTGGATCAATGAGGCAGAGATTGAGTGATCAATCCTGGATGGCCTACAGGCCTGTGAAGTTTAAGTCTGGTATATCAGCAGTTTAAATTTCCTGACTAGTTTATGCATAAGGTATACAGTATGTGTTACTGCTTTTGTAGGTTGCTAGCAGAATTTTCAGGCTCTGGTTGCCTAGCTACCCTTCTCATATATTCCCCACTGAAATGATCTGAGGGAGGAAACAAGATGGAGCTAGTTGTTACAGTTTCATGAGGACTGAGCAACTCTTCAAAAATCAACCAATGCATCACATTGCACATATTTTACTGAGAGATAAGAACTGAGAAGTGGCAAACTTTGTATCCCCAATGGTTATTTAGCCAATCCATCTTACAAGTTGCTAAATATAGTTTTAATTCAGTAGTCTGCTGGTTTTAATGTTGCCGCTTTCGTGTCTTCCTGGGTGTAGGCACTCTAAAGCAACATTATGTTGCAGCGTTAGCTTCCAGTAGTGGTGTCAGTGCCTCTCTGTTGGTAGTTACAGTTAGTTCAGAATTTTTCCATCCCAGAAACGTACAGAACCTTCATGAAGGAAGTTAAGAAAAAAGAGGAAGAACACAAACCTGACTGCTAGTCATTCAGTCAGTGTAATAGTAGCTGTTAGCAACTGCATTTTAACACACAAAATGGACACAACAATTTTGGGTTCAGGTCAGCGGTCAGAGTCATTAAATCAACTACAAGTATGAAGGATATCCTGGTAGTTTGAGAAGGTGTTTTTTTTTTGTTTTAACTCATGTTCCCTCATGATGTTTCTATTCTGAAGGATGGGCGTTGAGAACTGGAATAATTAGAAAACTGACTCCGTATACGAGCCAGATAACCAGAATCAATAACCGTTGAGCACAGCAGTTCGAATCAAGATCAGCATCCTTGATGTAACTGTTTTTTTTATCAGCACAGCTATGCAAGCGGTAAGCTATGTCACATGCCGAACACTTTATTCTTCTTAATAAAGTTCTTCAAGAAACATCGCTGATGCAGCCGACGTCAATGAAAATAGACGTGCGGGTGCTTCTGTGAACTCACTCTCTTTTAGTTTTGAGTCTGTGATGCTGGTAGACCGGATTGTGTAAGGAACCCTGTATAGGTCGTGATGCTGGTCAGATGGGTCAGCAATCTGACCAAGTACCCCCCCCCCCCCCCCCCCAAGGTAAACAAACAAGCTAAAATTCTAAACCTTAAATCTCTGCTTCAGCAGCTACATAAACGGAGGAGATCCGATTTTCCTGAGATGCAAGGTTCACAGCTCACAGCGTAATACAGGTGACAAACAATATAACACTCCCGCTTAGTGCAGAATAGCTGTTGCCAGTGGAGGCAAACACACACTAAATTGTCAGTATCACACACAAATACATATGTGAATATACTTTCTCCGTGAGATGCACACAAACACACACTCAGCTATCAATCTGCTGTATCGCACACACACACACACACACACACAAACATGCAGTTGTCACATCCAAGAGATGCATCTTAGGGGGACTTGCTGTCTCTCTCTCTCTCTCTCTCTCTCTCTCTCTCTCTCTCACACACACACACACACACACCCAATCAGTCACTTACACTGAAGCGGCGCCCTGCCACTTGCTCCACAATGGTATTACAGTGGCTCTCAGCCTGTTATGATCTCATTCCAAAAGCATTCAGCAGTGCCACAAAGCAATTCCAAACACATTTCCAAAACACATTTTGCAGCGCCACAAAGTGTTACATCCATCACTGGGGGAATAAGGCGTAATGACCGACAGACACTGTGATAGTGGATTCCCCTGCCAAGAAAGGGCACGTTTGTGTTTATGGATGTGTCCTAATGTGTGTGAGAAAGAAAGGGATCTTACAAGATCCATTGCGCTAACGTCACGCTCTAATACTCATATACATTCAATGACACATTGCCACCTGGTTCAGCTCCTGTTTCTTTCTTTCTCTTTTATAAAAACAGTATCCTTCCTGCTATCCTCCCACCCTCATCGACTGTCTGTTTTATCACACACTTGTTGGTTTTTGATAAAAACGTTGGACTTACTTAAAAGCTTATTCCAATGTGCTGACATTTGGCTTCTCTTAAACTAAAAAAAACCAAGGGTTGACTTTTTATTTACTTTTCAGGGACATAGTACACAAATGATACAGAAAAGAAGTATCCTCCCTGCCTTATTGAAAAGTACACAGAAAAGTGGAATCCTTTGGCTTGTACTTGTACTTTTTTGACTGAGATATATCTAAGGACATGTTGTCTTGCCTTGGACAGTTTATGTATCATACACATAGGGAACTGAATTAAGAAGAGCATGTGTGCCGCGACATCAACAGATAGCCTGAAATAAGTGTGCATCATACACTGAGTGAATAATATGAGGAAAAATGCACATTTCTTGTTAGAAGTGTTACTAAAAAGCATGTCTAAACCATCTTCAAATACTGCTTTTTAACTGTCAGATCAAGTGGAGCGCCGACGCCATGTTGCTGTGTAAATGAAAGAGGATAAAAAATGCGTTAAATGACACGCGAAAAAGGGAAAATTCATCAATCTGCTACGCGAAATGAGTTAAAAGTGGCTCGCTGTTCATACACCATCCTGTAAGATCACGTTGCTGTAGACTTTAGCATGTGATCCGATTACAATTGGACAGCCGTAAGTACACGTGTGAAACTTAAGTGCAAATCCAAAGAGGTCTTTTAAGCAGTTGGTTCAGAAAATAGAACAATATTTTCTATATTATATGATATAATAATATTAAAAACCTTTTTAATGTTAAAGTGAGCCAATTTAGTTCCATGAAGTATCATAGTAGGGCACATACAATTATATTAGTAATAATAATATATAATATATATATATATATATATATATATATATATATATTATATAATATATTATTAGTAGTAATAATATATAATAATGTAGCACATGGGGGGGAAATGAACTTGAAGTCTATCCCTGTATTGTAGAGATATTCCTGTCAGTGCTGTCACTGTTTGCTCTGGGAACAGATGCGAGTGATTGGTGGAAGAACTGGAAATGTTCTTTGTAAAGATGAATGAGAGAGAGAGAGAGAGAGAGAGAGAGAGGCATAGCATAGATGAAACAGACAAAGTGCTAAAAGAATTTGAAGAGACAGAAATATATAGAAGGGGGGCAAAAGCACTACTAAGAAGCAAAGGAGCGTACAGAAGAAAAACAGTGAGGAAATATTTGTGCGCATTTGAAGCGGCAGACAGGAAGATGAGCTGCCAGTCCTGTCTTTGTGTGCGTGTGTGTGTGTGTGTGTGAGTGTGTTAGTGTATGAGTGTGTTTTAGTGTAATAGTGGACAACTCTAAAATGTCGTTAACCTCAGCACAACCCTGCTCTCAACCTCTTCATCTGTGAGCGCGCGCGTGTGTGTGTGTGTGTGTGCGTGTGTGTGTGTGTGTGTGTGTGTGTGTGTGTGTGTGTGTGTGTGTGTGTGTGTGTGTTAATGTGTGAATGATGAGCAGCAAGTGCCTGGAGCCGAGTGTTGGTGTGCGCTTGTGCGTCTGCTTTGTAGTTCCTGTCATGTGTGTACCTGGGTGTATATTTTTATACCGAGTGTGTATGAACCAGCATGAAAGCAACTGAGTTCCATCAAAGCTCTCAAACACAGGTATATGCATTTTTTCCCCCTCCATTTTTCTATATCCAGTAAGTGGAGGAAAACACACAAAAATAGATTTTGATTCAAGCCAAAACACAACAGCAAATGCCATTAAAATAATGTTTTGCGAATAACATCACATGCTACTGCAGAGCCTTTCTCCAATAAATCAGAATTGACAGACTTTTAAATCAGAATCCTGTACGTTGTAGGGGTGGTGAGATCGTGAAGTAAACATTTTTATTAAAGTTTAATGGAACAAAAAAAAAAGATCACGTCAGACCTCAGAAATACAGATAGAAAGAAACGACATAAGAGGAGGATAAAAGTGGACAAAATGACAGTTGAAGTAGAAACGGATTTGACAGAAGTGATGCGATGAAGAGTGACTTTCTGCATATTGTTTTTTTTTTATTTTATTTTCAGAATATGGATATTATTTATTGATTTTTCTTTCGAGCTAGCGTCACGATGAGAGGGTTACAGTCACGCATCCTTTTTTTTTTTTTTTTTTTTTCCCCAGCCACTTGGGTGATTGTCACACTCAGTCCAGAGGAAAATTGGTATTTCACAGGATGAAATGGGATTGCTGCTTCACGGGCAGGCTAGTGTGCAGAAAGACAAGACAGACACGGGATTGCTGACAGGATGAAGTCGGTGATGTGAGGGCGTGGCTTCTACAGAAGTGTACAAACATCATTGTATGTCTGTTTTGGATAGAAGACCAGAGGTGGGCTAAATAGAGAAAACGGTAATTTCAAAGAAATGATCATCGGCAATGCAATCATTGTGCTTCCAAATGTAATATTGGCGTGAATACAAAATATAGTTTTCCTCACCTGTATTGGCTTTTTCCCTTTAGACTTTTATTCTTTCAGTGTTTGTTGTCTTTGGAGATTGCAGCACCATTGCACTGCTTGTTATTCCATGTTGTCTGTAACTTTTGACATTGTACATGATGCATTTCTGTATTTATTGGTGTTTCTCGATGTTTGTTGACTCGAAAAGGCGTTTAATAGCTGCCTAATTGTGGTGTTTTTCCCTGATGTAGTGATAATTTGCATTACATGTCAGAAGAATTGCCTTTGGAAGGGGCTGGTACCCCCACGTTCTTTGCTTGGGCAAATTTGACACCGACTCAGGATCTACCTTTCATTCTTCACTCGGCATATTTTGGCCTGGCTGACATTTTGATGAGAAGGCAGGAATGTGTTAAAGAGCCTTCAATACGTAAAGTCGTTTTGAATCGCCACACCTAAGGACTGTGGATGTAAATCAGCATAAATGCTACAGTCTGACAGTGGCACAGTGGTCAGCACTGTCACCTCACAGCAAGAAGGTTCCGGGTTTGAGCCCCGCCTCTTTCTGTGTGGAGTCTCCATGTTCTCCCTGTTCCTGCGTGGGTTCTCTCTGGTACTCCAGCTTCCTCCCACAGTCCAAAGACATCAAGAGGGGACGAGGCTGATTGATACTCTAAATTGACCGTAGGTGTGACTGTGAGTGTGAATGGTTGTCTGTCTCTATGTGTTGGTCCTGTGATGGACTGGTGACCTGTCCAGGGTGAACCCCGCCTCTCAGGCAGCTGGGATAGGCTCCAGCCCCCCCGCTGCAACCCTAAACGGTTAAGTGGTACAGGAAATGGATTGATGGATGGATGAGTTACAATCTAGCATGTTTTCCATTTATGACTGATTTGCACAGATGTGCATTGTCCATATTTGAAACAACAACAAAAAAGAGAGCTAAAAACTTGATTATCTTGAAAAACATGGTCATAATTACATTTTTTTTTGCCAACCAAAGCAGAAATGCCCTTAAGTCCCTTACGGCCGACGTCTCTACGGCAATTTCTCCAAAATTTGGCTACTTGCATCAAAGCAAATTTGATGGAGGAATCGTGGAACAGACGAGAGGAATTATATTCTTTTGATTCGGGGGTTAATTCTCCCTTTTAAAAAGTCAGATTTCTTTCCCACACTGCGAAGTCCGATTGACAGGTGGAGTTTGACCTTTAGAGAAAATCATCAGTTCAGGAGAAGGAAGAGACATGTCACTAATTTTGTATTGAAGATTTACTAGAACTACAATTGTAAGTGTAGGCTTCGTAGCAGGGCTGCAACTTGTAGTTTTCAATTTTCTAAATGGATTTTGATGTCGTTCAAATGTAACGTTGATAATTTACACATTTCACAGGGTTTCACTTGCACTCTAAACTAGAAAAAAGAGACGTCATAATGGCTTTTGTATCCTGAGATAATGTAGCGTTACCGTCCTCTTCATAAAAAGAGACAGATTGACAGATAGACTAAACCCACCGTCAGTCAAAAAGTGCTGTGTGTAATGGTAGGCATCATACTGTCCCCTTCAGAAAGAGACTGACGGATGGACTGAGACAGACAGCCAGAAATAACAGGAAAGAAACCAACTCATCTGTCCGAGGGCGAGATGAGAAAGATGGGAAGAATGTCAAAGCAGTGGAGGGTTATTGGGGGGGGCGGGGGGGGTGAGGTTGGGCTTTAGGAGTCGTGTGTGTGTGTGTATGTTTTTTTTTGTCATTTCTCTGCTGAAAATATTGTGGGAGGTTTTACTTTGTTGCCGAAAACACATTTTTTAGCAGTGGGATGATTCTTGTACACCTGTCTTTTTTTAATTTGCACCTTCTTCACAGTTCTAAATTTGCTGACATGAGATCCTGGCGGGACACTCGACAGCATACTGTTCTGCCGACTCTTGATTAGACATTGATTTAAGAGTTTCAAAGCCCAAAGTAACTCAAAGAAACTCAAAGGAACTCTCACTGTCTCAACTCTCTGCACCTCACCTCACTGTGAACTGCTCATCGGCTATTGATGAATGGAGATCTACTGTTTATAGATAAGTCAGGGCCAGTTGGGATGGTAAAAGTTGACTCAGCCAAATCCCTCAAACTACTAGATTGAATTTGTTGGACCATTTGTGGTTTCGCTGACTAGGGGGAAATGATACAGAACATTCCTTGCAGTTCTATAAGTCTCAATGTTATCCAAACACCTCTCAGTGTGTTTTCCTATCCCTGCCACAACGACCAGATGCGTAAAACCCTGTGCAGATTCTTAATTAAAATGGTTTGTATGCTCACTTTTTTTTCTTTTTCTCTGTCCAAACACGACCCAAGAGAGAAGTAACAAAGCCTGAACCAAACCCGTCAGCCATTGTGTTCTTTATGTCTGGACCTGAGCCAGGCCAGTTCATGTAAGCACTTTGGTTTCGCTGCACCGTCACACAGTTGTTGGATGGAGTTACACAACTCAGTGACCAGCATTTAGAACGACAGCATGTGCACTGCAGCTACGGGAGAGCAATAACTGCCACTTTAAAAGCAAAGTTTAAAAGTAGAAGGCACTTAGAGGTCACATTCAGAAAACTCAACTAAACGCAATTTGTAAAAAAAAAAAAAAAAAAAAAGTGTTTATTTATTTATTTGTTTGTTTGTTTTTTTGCTGTGTTGAACAGATCTGGTCCAAAAAAAATAGGATGTGTTCTTCCTAGGCCCGTGATAACCCCTCAACCAGGTTTGGTCAAATTCAGCTTCTTTGCATCAATGACAAAAGAGAAAATAAATAGCAATAAAAACAATAGCTCTTTTTTTTTGGGGGGGGGGGGGTTGAACCCACATATTTTTCAATAAAAGAACATAAAAGGGCCGTGTCAAGTTTGCATGATAAGCTGATTTTCAATGAATCCAGGCCTCGGGTCAGAGAGCATCCTTTTCTTTTTTTTTTCTTTTTTTTTTAATCTAAGTATGTGTAATGGTTTATACATGCGCAAGCCTATAATGTCCCCAAACAGCTCATACATAGAGATTAATCAGCTTTTTCTTTATAAACTGTCGTCGTTCGTTCATTTTTCAGACATGGCAGGGATGTTAAAAACAAAAGAAAGAGGTACGTGGACTTCATGCGTGAAAGTGGAAGGGACATGTTCTATCGTTTAAAATACGCAATTGGATGTTAAAGACGCATGAAAAATTTGAATCAAAGCGTTGCGACGACTTCCGTGCTATGTATTTGTCGCTTGTCAGCAGCCAAACAAATCCGTCTGTCTGAAGCTCACAGGTACGCTTATTCTCACTGTTCTTGTCAGGGTTTTTTTTTTTTTTTTTTTTTTTTAAGTAAACAAGTTTTTGTGTGTACACAGACCTTTATACATCTGGCCCCTGGACTTGTATGTAACCACAGTACCCAGCCCACTTGAGGAGGGCATGTGCTAGTGTGTGACAGCAGCTCCATCACCTTTCATTACTGTCATCATTAAGAGGGCGAGATGTGGAATGATGTTGACATTTCTGGAGAGAGAGAAAGAGGAAAAAAAAAAAAAGGCTTTCACGATGAATGGAGAGGCTTGGCTGTGGCACAACACGTGTTTACTTCATAATTGCTCCATCAGATTTTTTCTGTGTTCGGAAGATCGGAGAAGCTGGTTTGAAATTTTAACCATTTGAAGACTCAAAGATGATAGGGTGGGATGAGGTGAGATTATATATGGATTTTTTGGGGGGTTAAGTTCTTTTTTGCAAGCAGCCTTTTTCAGATGTCAGTGTAGTTTTATGAAAACGTCATGTATCTTATAAAGGGGGGTGTGCAGGGTGCTGCGAAGCACCACACAATGGCACGGCGCCCTAATTGCCACCAGGCGTGGCTGTGACACTTTCTGCTGCGTTTCATTTACCCGCCTGGTTTTGTTAACTTTCTTAGATTCTGCTGACTTGGTCTTTGTCTCTTAGTTTGTGCTTCTATCATGCGTACGCAGAGTGCATGGTTATATTGTGTCCTCCGTGTCCGTATTTGTGATATTGAATCTTCACATGGTGTTTTATTTTGAAAATTGACTGGATTTAGTGTCCCATTCGTGTAGGGACTTCCCATCTGGCTAACTCTCAATGTCACGTATTACTCGTGGAGCACTGAGTCTCATCTGTGACGCGCCTGAAACCTGCACAACGTCTGGTGGAAATTTTTTCGAGAATGACCACAATTAAGCCTCGATTTTGAGTTTTTTTTCTTCTAAAAGAGTACCTCAATCCAAGTATGTTTTTATGAGGATGTGTCAGCTTTTATTTTGCAACATCAGTTCATTCTAAAGCTCCAGGCTGGGTTGGGCCCCCTTTTTTTCATGAGGGTGGTACAGCATCTGGTGGGTCTTCTTTCCACAGCTATAGCTTTTGCAAATTTATTTATTTATTTATTTTTTTTTTTTAAGCGCATAATCCTATGAATGTCCAGCAACATGAGCAGACAGTGCACCTGCATAAACCCCTGCAGTGAAACCCTGAGGCAAAATGCTGGCTACTACGCCTTTTATTCTCAGAGGTAAATGCAATGTCTGTTTGGTTTCATGCGCACGAAAGATAACTGTTGGTGTTAAAACACAAATAATAAGAAAACGGCTTTGAAATGTGGTGATGTCTCTCTAAACGTTTTATTTTGGTGCTAGAACAGTTGTTACAAATGTCTCAATGTCACACTAAGCTCCCTCTTATTCATGATAATTTGGGTTACGTAGAAAATATAGTGCATTTCTTTTCTTGGGCAGAGTGTAAAGAGTGAATGAGAACTGCCTGTCATTTTATCCATTATAATAGAGATTAGTGCAGCTTTAATCACTATTATCACCATATTACACCCCAATATAAATATTCAGTCGCATGTCTCCACAGCATTAACTTGTTAAACCTGTAAAACTATTTTGTTTTGCTCAAATAACCCCCCTCTAAAGGTTGTACAATCCTAACAAGATTTAGCGGCTTAAACCCTTTTCTGACACTAACGACAGCCAAAAATAGGATGTATAATACCTTACCCAGAGACCTAAATCTCCTTGGCTGCCTAAATTTGGCTTTTCAGCAGTGTTGGGATGCTGAATCTACATGCACGCCTTATCGTTTCTCTTACATAACCAGCCGTGAGCGAGCTGTCAAGGATTCTGACAGTCAAGCGCAGGGAAGTCACACAGCGTCAGCGAGAGGTGAAAAACAGTGTGAAATAAAAGCCTCTATCCTTCAACGCTAATCGCAAACATCGCTGCCTAATAAATGCATGTAGCCTTCTATCATTTGCTCTTTTTTTAATCATATTTTTCATGTTTAATAAGATGTCAGTTCGAGGTAGACACTCATCAATGAGTTTTTGGGAATGATTGAATGAAGGGAGGGGGTACTACCAGGAGTAGACTTGTTCTAAAAAAAAAAAAAAATGTAGGCATCTATTTGATATTCTGTGACTCTCGGTTTCAGCTCGAGTACAAAATCCTTCCAAAAGCAATGTAGAGGAAAAGTGACACAGTGGAACAGAGCAAGAAAAAAATGTGTGACAGATGAGAGTGGGATTGTTAAGGAGATGTGAATGGAGGAGAGGGTGAGAATTGGCGAGAATGACATGGGGAAATGGGACAGCCTGATGAAACCGAGAGGACCATTGTGACTACAATCCCCATTGTCTTTAAGTAAAAAAAAAAAAATGCTATAAACATGGATCCTCTGAAATGTGCTGTGTTATGAGCACAAACCCCAGTGAGATGGAGAGAGAACTTGAATAAGAAATGCTTCTTCTACCTCTCTTAAGGGATGTAATGGTTTGGTAAGAACTTTTCATGTATAAAGGAATTCTAGATGTCAACAGAAGCTTAATTATAATGACTGACAGACAATAATTAGAATGGCGTTTTAGTTGCATGTTAATTTTGCTTGCCTCCCGCTGAAGTTTTGAGGTTAAACTCATGTTGTCCAATTACAGGTAGAGGAGATCAGTGGGGGGTGGGGGTGGTTACGCTTCAAGGGGAGATGGTGCAGGACTCGTGGGAGGGGGGGATGAGGGTAATACAGAGGTGTTGATAAGACAGGAGAGGAGTTGAGGTGGGGAGGGATGGCAGGGGAACAAGGGAATGGAGATGAAATGGAAATAAGGTCGGGAATGAGCCAGAGGCTGTGTTGGAGGGCATGGGTACTTTTTTTAGATTACTGAGAACACACAGGAGAGAAAATACCTGTTGTTTTTTTTTATCTTTGTTTACTTGGCTATATGCAGTAATTTTATGTTGATGCATGTTTACCAGTTGCTGCTTACACGACTGCATGGCACTCGTGCCTGTACTGTGAGTGAAGAACTGTTTAACTTAATCCTATGGTTCCTGTCCACACTGAACGACGGGTAGGACAAGCTAAACGGCAGCTAGGACAAACACCACTAGCCAAGATAACCACCAGCTACCACATGCTAAAACAACAGTTAGGAACAAGCTAAACGGAAGTTGGGACAAACTAACCGCTAACCAAGCTAACCAGCAGATAGCACAAGTCAAGCTAGCACACGCTAAAACAACAGTTAGGACAAGCTAAACAGAAGCTGGGACAAAGTAACCGCTAACCAAGCTAACCAGCAGCTAGCACATGCCAAGCTAGCACACGCAAAACAATGGTTAGGACAAGCTAACAGCCAGCCAGCGGCCCTGCAGAAACAGTCATGACCACATGGAGGCCCTTAAGTGATGATTGAGACAGATTCGTTTCGTAAAAGTCTATATTCTATTTTTTTTAAATGCTGCAGACTCTACCTATAGCATCAATCATGTAATGTAATGTCTCTCTTACGTAGCCATATTCAAGTAAAGCGTTACGTATTTTCATATACTTACAAGTTCAAATTGAAGATTTGAGATGGGCACCCCCCATTTGCCCTTTAAATGAGAATTTTATTTATTTGGGGTTCCTACCATGTCAAATATTAATATGGATCTCACTGGATAATAGAAGAATCTAAGTAGCCATCTAAGACTGCTAACTAAAGCCTTTTGAGTTATGTTGTAGGTTTTATGCCAGCCAATCATGTGGAGTGTCCCATTAAATGGCAATAGTGGCGTCCGTGTATTGTGAATGAAAATGTCAGTGGTTCATAATTAAACACTTGTTGGCACAACAAAAATGAGATGACCTCAATGAAACAAATGCCATTTTTCAAAGACCAATGACAGGAAAATGCAGATCTCCACTCTTTTGGTTAGATTATACTTAAGGGGAGGAGGAAACCAAAGTATTGTGGAGTGAAGGAAATGCGAGAGGACAGGACATGAAAAGAAATGTGTGAACAGATGAGAAGGCAATTAAGAGACTGAGAAATGGTAAGAAGCCTCGACCAGCGGTGGCAGGGGAAGATTCGAATGGAGTGAAAAATGAAGCTATATAGGGTCTATAAAAAGTATATAAAAGCCCCACAGAAAGACAGAAAGCAAACATAAAGAGCAGAGAGGGAGGACAAAAACACTCTTAAGCTGAATAGAATAAGTCAACTGATAGTTGACTGAAAGTACTTTTCTGATGACAAAGCTTTTGTGCTGTGAAAAGGGGCCAGTAAGGCTCATGAAAAGCCTCTAACAAAGACTGGGTCACACTGTCAACTCCCCCAAAAGTTTCTGTCCTCCAATCTATTTTTTTGCATTGCCTTTTAATCAGCGATGCATGAAGGAGTGCTGAAATCATTCTGAGTCACTGCTTCTGACTTTTAAAAATGTTTTTTTGTGTAAAAAAACAAACAAACAAACAAGCAAAGCTCATGGAGAAGTCGTCATCAGGGATGCGCTCGTATCACTCCGGGTGATACAGTACGGCAATGAATGTGATTAATATCCCAAATACAAAAATGTCAAATATGGAGAGGAAAGGCCTACTGAGCGTGGATACTTCCCGTTGCTCCTACGCTAACTTGATTCTAATGTAATTTTTTTTACAAAAAAATTTCTCGAAGCTATCAGACCGAAGTGATTAAATCAAATAGTTAATCCAGAGTTTTACAGCCGAAAAAATGAACGCCAAACTAAGGCCATGGGTGGGACGGCCCCGTTCCAAACGGGATTCATGTCATCGTGGACCGAATGGATCGAACTTTCAAAAGTCATTTCAAGTGGTTGTGATGCTTAACAGAATTTATCCACCGAAACAGTAACAACAGAGCAGATGACGTCATGCTCCGCGTTACATGCTGTCACAAAACTTTAGAATGTTTACGAGTGAACACAAGGTCTTTTCTTCTTATCGACAAAGCTTTTGCCAATTTGTATCATTTATAAATAGGGTTAGTTTCCAGCTCTGTATCACCGCTCTGATGTATCTGTTACTTGCTGATTGTTATGGCACTTCTGATGACAAGTGTTGTGTTTGTTGATTGGAGAAGGATATAATGTCTGTATGCATCTTCAAGCCAGTCTCCTAACATGTTTTTAAGCATGAACATTTTTTTTTTTTTTTTTTTTAAATCTAGAACCAGCCTGGGCGTCTGTAGTCTGCAGCCCTTTTTTTCAATGTAATTATTGGCTAAAAAACCATAATCAGAACAACTGTGATTACATTTTCTTACTCATCAGCCAGCAGCCACTGATCTATTATGCATTCCTACATTATTTTGCACACACACACACACATACACACACACACACACACACACACACACACACACACAGAGTTGGATAAATTTCCAAATCTGTCACCAAAGATTTTCTGTCCTCTCCAAACTTTGCTGCCATCTCGCAACTGAGTCTCTCTCTCTCTCTCTCTCTCTCTCTCTCTCACTCTCTCTCTCTCACTCTCTCTCTCTCTCCCCTCACCTTCATTCATCCTTTCCCTTCTTCTTTGCATTAAATGATAAATATTTTATATCGATCACAGTGTTGCCTGTGTGTGCCACCCATTTCTCAGTTTGTCCTCCCTCAAGATATCTGAATCACTGCCTCAGTTCCATCACTTTGTCTTTCTCCCTCCTCTCACCTTCTCCCTTCCCCTCTGCATTTCCCACAGGACCCCCTCCCACTCCTTATATAATCCCTCTCTCCCCGCCACCCTGGTATTTTTCCCTCTTCCCACCAACCCATTATATTAATAGGCTTTTTAGAGAGTGTGTGTGTATGTGTGAGTCTGGCATTCTATCAGCCAACTCTGCATTCATGCATTAAGTCCGTATGCACACTGTTACTTTGACACATTAACAGTGTAAAGGCTGACTGCTAGAGCTGCATTCTGCTCGCACACACAGCAATGCGCACAAGCTAAATAAATGCATGCATGTACATACGAAAATTTACATACCGACTCACACACAGATGTGAACCTCATTCTAATTTAGAACCAAATACAATTCATGCATGCTAATGAAGCAGATGAGTCACATAATTTGACGCTAGGTTTAAACAACCAGGTGACGTGACTGCTTCGATGGAAGTGAAAGGCCATGACAAGTTTGTACTTAAAGCCCAGTGGTCACATGGTAACACATAGCTTTTTTTTTTTTTTCTTCTTTCTGAAGATGACAATGACGATGGCAGCGAAGGAGTGAGGCGTCAACGCGTCTTCATCTGCGTACAGAGTTGAGAGACAAAAAGTGTATTTATGACACCTAAACGTAAAGCTAGAGATGTAAACAAAACTTGAAAGCTTGTTAAAGTTTAAAAACCAAAAACCAGGATCTTTCCAAGGGACGGAATAAAGACTAGAGATATGTGGAGAAAACAAAAATTGTGTGTGTGTGTGTGTATATGAATATGAGAATGATGAGACAGTGTGTGTGTATAAAGTGCACTGGGAGAGGTGGATTGGAAGACGGAGGGGGGGGGGTGGTATTCAGAAACAGAATTGCTTCCTCTCAGTGGGTGTGTGTAAATGTACAAGTATGAGTGTGTTCTTCCCTAAAAATAAAATGATACCGCTTCCCTGGAGAACATATGGTACAGATAATGAGCTGGTCCTCCAACATTCTCCCGTGGGTTCAAAGAGAAGGGTCTGCGTTGGGTTGTTCTTTTTTTCTTTTAATGAAGTGGAGTTAGCGGTGGGAAATGTGAAAGCAAGGAAATGTATCTACTTTCCTTAACGGTCTTTTTAAAGACACAAGTTATTAGGTTGTAATGCCACAGCAGTTGTTTTGGTAAGTACCAAGCGTTTAAACTTCCATCACAGTCAACTTAAGTGGTTAACTTCCTGAATAACCATCTACAAGTCCTCTAATGAACGGAGGAGAAGCAACAGTCCGTTAATTTCATCCTGAGTGAAACATCATCAGATAAACTTCCTGTGGCTTGGCGTGCAGACTTCACCTTTGTTCACTGATGCTTTTCTACCCCTTCCCCCCCCCCCGGACCGTCGCCTGTACACATTTTCCCTCATTTATCAGTTGAGCGCAAACCTGGCACACGCCAGAGCGTCTGAATCATTGTACGGCCGGACTCGCGCGTGATTCATGCAACTGCTCGTACCTCACTGATCTCACCGTGCGAATGACCTGCTGTCGATAAGTGCAACCGCTGAAAACAATCGTTTCAGAGTCATGCTCCAGTATATTCTCGTTGTGGAGAGATTCCTGGAGACAGAAACCTTCACGTCCCCTGATCAGATAAAGCAACTAATTTGATTTGACGGCCTGAAAGGTAAATAAAATGAAGCCGGTACATGTGGTCGGTTTGGATTGGAATCACTGTTATAACGTCAAGAGGTTTGCCTTCATCAATCAAACCCCAGCAGACGTTTTAATATTTGATTAATGAAGCTCATCATTGATAAATGATAATCGGGTAGATGAAGGGACGTGCGGCTTCATTTACGCGCGTCAGTAAATGATGGAGGAGACACACGAGCATCACAGCGCACATCAGAACAACCAATAACACTCTGATCTGTGCAACATTGTGCCGAACGAACCCTGTCACAGTAAGGTTCCCTCATCCAAAACAACTGGGTGCCCCCCCCCCCCGCTACGATCCTCATTAGCTGTATTTGGATTTATCTATTTTTTTAAATGAATGTGCCTGCTTGTTCTTAGATGACAACAAGAATGGTCCCCTAACAAACCTCTGACTCCTCCAGGTGTGCCTTGCTGCACCGTCAAGTCAGGTCAGGTTTAAAATGTACGAGAGCATGCAGACTCCACACAGAAAGATCCCGTGCCCGAGGTGGGACTTGAACCCAGAACCTTCTTACTGAGAGGCGACAGTGCAAACCACTGCACCACCGTGCCGCCCATTCACTGTTGTATGTTTGATAAATCAGGGCCCATAGGCATGACACCTTTCAGCTATACGAATCATTTGTTCTGACCCTCTGCTACAAGACGTTTTTATTTTTAGCTCAGCTTGGGTACACGTTGTCATAAGATCGCTTAGTCTGGTTCTTTTGTTGTTGTTGTTGTTTTTTTTTTTTGAAACAACAGCAAACAGGATCCATCATGTCTAATGTAAATGTGTCTTTGTATCACATCACAACAGCACCGATCAAACCAACTTCATCCCCTCAGTAGCTTCCAATGCCGATCTTTTTATATGTACTGACATCACTGCTGTGGTGGGGTCATAATTACTACTGCCACCGGACGGCACCCACCACTGGTATGAACGTTCTTGCGCCCCAAAGAACAAAATGACTTTACCATTCATTCATTTTTCATGTAACAGTGATGATCAATCACAGCTTCATTGTACTATCTATTTTTTTTTTTTATTTTGTAGAACAATCTCAGGAGTTTTGGAGCAGCCAATGTACACCCTACACTGGAATATACTGGAGCAGGACATTAAAATGATAACTATGATAACCTGTTGGCGGGTCTGCACGAGAGGCCATTTAGTGCTGCTTGGGAGCACAAAAAAAGATGAGTCATGTTATGTCTCACCATCTGCTACGTTGATGGTTCCACCCTGAAACAGTGTTCCCATGTCTGGGTACATTTGTGCTTCATCCTGAACCATGAAGGCATCAGGACCTCTGCAAACAAACACTTTGAATCTCGAAATTCGATTCTTTTTTTTTCTTTTTTTTTCCATTCAGTCGTTTCTCAACACTTCCACGGAAAATAACTGCTGTCCTGTATGACACAAGCCAAGCGGGAATCGCACACACGCAACATCTCTGAGATGGCGTGAAACTCTTACCTGTCTCATTTCACGGCCCACATCCTTCAAAAGACAAAGGACACACTTGAGTGGACCACAGTCAAAGTCAAGTGTCACAAAGGGCAGTTCCTGTTGCTTAGCAACTTTGACGGCTCCATTTGATAATCACACTTGTTGTGCCAGCAGCAAGAGAGTCAGAAATGTAAATTTTTTTTTGGGTTTGTCACTTGGGCCATGATTTTGATTTAAAAAAAACAAAAAAACAAAAATTACTTGGTGTGATACTCATGGTTGAGGTTCTCAGTTGTGTTGTCCACTCGCCCCAGCTTCGCCTCACATGCCTGGGCGAAACCTTCATACGAACAGTTCGGGGTTCATTTACGGCCTCGCACATTTTTACGTTACATTTGTTTTTATAATTTGCGACTACGTTGTGGAATATACTGTACACCGGTTTTGTGCTACGCTGAGCCACAGCTGAAAAGGAAACACGACCAACTCTCAGATGAAGGGGCTGTCGACATCTACAGGTGTGACACAAAAATCCCCCCCCAAAAAAACACTACCACTGCCAGGTAAAGTCGGCGTTTACCACCAAAATAGGATTTTTTTTGCTAGATTCGTATTCATCACTGAGACATGAAATTGTTTCTATATTAAATGGAAAAGCAGGACAACACTTCATTAGAAAATAGAAATAACTGCACTATCTCTACGGACAGCTAATCTCACCAGGCTGGCTTTTGCCCATTAAATATCTGATTTAATAGTTTGGATTGAGATTGTGTCAGAGTGGTATTGATAAGACCGTACGTCTGAGTTGTTGTTGTAATACAATCCCAATCAAGAGTGCGCATTATTTTCTGGATTTCATTATTTTAGGTGAACAAGTAACCAATAAAGAAGTAGAATATAAAAATACATGTCCTAAATCTTTGTTTTTCTCGTAAGCAAAAAAACAACAACAACTATATTTAGTGTTTGAGTGTGAGCACACACACACACACACACACACGCATGCTTTTGGGGGTATCTCACGCTCACACATCTTTTGGTTCTAACACATTTCACATAATTTGCCAAAGATGACAGACTGGAAGTGGCCACATGCTGAGCTGATGATGGGTCTCTTGTGAGGTAAATAAATTTCAGCACATGCACACACACACACACACACGCACGCACACACAGATACACAAAGACGCATACCAAGGCGATTGAGGAGTAGCGATCCGGAGAAAACACACTCGCTTGTTTTAGTTAAGGCGAAATCCACGCATGCGTGCAGGGATTTTGTTTCCCTGAAAGGAACTTTCTCTTCAACTTTTGCCTCAAACTTTTGTCCTGCTACCAAACACGTCACCAAAACTCATTTCATGACCAAACCATTACACACACACACACACACACGAGGACTTTCTAGGTTCGAATTTACAGTAGGTTTGCAGGACGACTGCTGTCCTCATCATTTTTGACATATATGTGCCCCCCCCCCCCCCTTAGTATTTTCCACTGTCAAGTACCCCTTTGATCTTCGGTTTTCTTGTAAACAGTTTCTGTGGAAAAGCTTCTCATTACAGCCACATTGCTGCCTTGTTCCACCCACCTGGAAATGTCCACTCTCCCACTTGGGAACTAAAGATA
This sequence comes from Aulostomus chinensis, assembly GCF_037954235.1. Lineage (NCBI taxonomy): Eukaryota > Metazoa > Chordata > Actinopteri > Syngnathiformes > Aulostomidae > Aulostomus > Aulostomus chinensis. The sequence continues at coordinate 18,356,160 of NC_141323.1, read as the reverse complement.
ATATCTATATAGTAATTATGGTGTCGTGGGTGTATCTCTGTGTATTCTTTTAGTAAGCATATAATATATTATTTTCGTTTGCACCTCCCTGTGACCCCTGTAACCAGAGGGATCAGGGGTGGAGCTTCCACACACCATTAAGAGTGTGGAAGTGACCTTGTATCTGAAGTGCGGGATTTTTTTTATTTATGTATTTATTTGTTATCACGAGACAAAGATTTACTGATTGGACTGTTAATCTGAAATAAAAAGAAAAGCAGCTTTTTACCGATAGAAATTGTGATCATTGAAAATGAACTTTACCGATTTTTTATGTTTGAGAAAGATAACATGTTCTGTGAAACCTTCAAATTTCAAGCTATCTGCTTACTAAATCACTAAATCCTCCGAGTCTGAAGCCTTATTCATATATTCAGCGTCTCACGAGCTTGTGATATTCTCATCTGAGTCTCCTCTTATTTCTCACAGATTCGAGCGTGCAGTGGGCGGGGCTTGGATTATTCAAATGGCGCAAAGATTCATGGGAATGTCAATATTGTTGAATTTGAATGCTTTGCAACAGTTGTTTTCCGTATTAATCGTTTGAGATTGAAACTGTCGAGGGAGATGACCGTCAGTACCAAATATAAATTTGCCGTGCATCACTGAGATGGTAGCACTGATAGCTTTGAAGGTTGTTTCATCGTCATGGGCTCGTGCAGCAGACGGCTGGATCACGCTAGCTGGTCATGCTTGTTGTGTTATCTGAAAATAGAATGAAATATTCAAATTTTGTGTCCTTGTCTAGGATTTATCCAGACACTTCTTTGGATCCAGAACTGACACACACCCTGATTTGAACTTGCAATTGATCAGACTTGTATATTCTCTGACACTGGCATGCTTATAAGCTGTAATTTATGCCTCTCTTTCTCCAATATTTGTTAATTCATGTAACATAAAAAAAAGAGATTTACGTCCAGTCCTGCAGAAAATTTGAGTTTTGAGCAATTTGTGACATTTGCCGCAAGAGTCGCACAGTAGGACACAGGAGTGGAAGCTGGAACACTCGTGCATGAATGCTGGCAGGTGTCAAGTGTTAATGTTCACACACACACCTGCCTACTCTCTCTCTCTCTCACGCACACACACACATGCACACACACACACACACTTTCAAGCACAAACTCACAATGAAGCGCTGTTGGGAAGCACTTTTGTGTGATGGTAGGGAGAGGCAGAACAGAGAGGAGAAGCTGCAGGTGGCTGGGTTGGATCAAGTAGTCTGATGCCTACCTCCTGTGCGTGCGTGTGCGTGTGTGTGTGTGTGTGTTGTAGTGATGCAGCTGCGTGATGAATACATTATTTAAATACCATAACAGGTAAGTGGTTACGTGAGAGCGGATAGACTGAGGCATTTTGAGAGAGAGCCGTGACAGAAGCGAGAGCGAAACCCTCCAGGTACTTAATGTTTATTGGGCAGATAAAGGATGAAGCGATAAGGATGGAGACTAAAGAAACGGCAGATAACATCAGGACTCAATCTAAAGCTATAAAATTAATGTTTCCTACATGCTATTTATCCAGTGGAGCTCTAGTTAAAATCTGTGAGGAAGTAGATTTCTCAGAAATGGGATGCTATCAGTGGGATGCTGCTCCTTCAACTCCATATAAGACAAGGAAGTTGCTGGGAAAAATTCCGATTTGATCATACTATAAATAGTTTCTGGAGAAAACCAGATAAGCAGATAATGAGCAGCACACGAGGCTTTGATGTTAAATGTCATAAAAAATAAGAATTAATCAGCATGTGGGACGTCACTTGAGGACTAAACAACTGTGTCGTGTGACTTTTGAATAACTTAATTGCTTCCTGCCACAACTTGAATTTCTAAATGTTTCTGCATGTAATTGTCACATTTGCCCATTTTAAACCCATTAAAAATGTTGTGAATAGTTTTAGCTTGCTTGTCAAATCAAAGAGTGTGCGTGCTTGTATGTGGAGATGTTTGTTGTTTTGTTTTTTTTGCGCTTCTGTGTTTTTTGCGTATCAGTAGAGATTTGTATTCAGGACATTCATGAGCAGGTGAGGACAGATGGTGGTTTATTCTCTGTGACAAAGTTTGTGTTGGTTCCAAAATGTGTGATATGCAGTAGTAGAGGTGTCCTGTGTGTGTGTGTGTGTGTGTGTGTGTGTGTGTGTGTGTGTGTGTGTGTGTGTGTGTAACATTTACATAAAAAAAAATATTTATGTTGATATATATTGATATACATAATGTAAATGAATCCCAGACATTTATTTATCAGGAGGAGTCTGTGTGCATGCAGGTGAGTCTGATGCAGTCTGTGGGTCACACTGTGATTGGAAGGCATCTTGAGATGACGACAGAGTCGGCCAGAGAACAAGGTCAGAATTTGGATGCTCGTGATGCAGACAGATGATGCCAATGACGACATGAAAGAGATCTCTGAGATCAAAGACATGAGTCGGAGAGGGTTTGTCAGCTTATGAGTTTGGAATATATTTCAGAAAAAAATGATGTCAGAAAGCATGTGAGTACATATGAGAATACTTTTGGTTTAAACGTTCTCACACTTGTACATCCAGTGACAGACAACAACCTCAGAGAAAGAGTTTGAAAGACAAACTGTGACCTGACCAAGTCTATAAGACACTTGATACGGAAGGAGATGGTTTCAGAAAACCAGGAACTGATATCCCTCAAGATGGCATTTCAGAAGCTTCAGGAAGAAATGCAGGAGCTGAGAGCTGAAGTCTTGAAGCAGGAGGAAGAAAAACTGTCTCTACAGCTCAGACTGACGTCTGAGGAGGTTATCCGGAAAGAGAAGGAAACAATGGTGTCCTACCTGGAGGAAGAGCTCCATCAGAGAAACCTGGCTGTGGATGATGCCAGGACAAAGGTAAAGCACCTGGAGGGCCACCTGCAGAATGTGCTTAAGGAGGCTTGGACCAAGCTAAATATAATGGACCAGGTTATGGGTGAGCTCAGGACCAACACCAGTCAGCTGCAGACTGAGATGGAACGCAAGGACCTGGCTTTGCATGAGGCTGGGACCCATATCTGGCAGCTCCAGAATGAGCTCCAACAAAGAGACCTGGCTGTGGATGAGGCCAGGACAAAGATCAAGCACCTGGAGGGCCATCTGCAGACTATGCTCAAGGAGGCCTGGACCAAGCTTAATGAAATGGACCAGCCTATGGATCAGCTCAGGGCCAACACCAGTCAGCTGCAGACTGAGATGGAACGCAAGGACCTGGCTTTGGATGAGGCTGGGACCCATATCTGGAAGCTGCAGAATGAGCTCCAACAAAGAGACCTGGCTGTGGATGAGGCCAGGACAAAGATCAAGCACCTGGAGGGCCACCTGCAGACTACACTCAAGGAGGCTTGGACCAAGCTTAATGAAATGGACCAGCCTATGGATCAGCTCAGGGCCAACACCAGTCAGCTGCAGACTGAGCTGGAACGCAAAGACCTGGCTTTGGATGAGGCTGGGACCCATATCCGCCAGCTGCAGAATGAGCTCCAACAAAGAGACCTGGCTGTGGATGAGGCCAGGACAAAGATAAAGCACCTGGAGGGCCACCTGCAGACTATGCTCAAGGAGGCCTGGACCAAGCTTAATGAAATGGACCAGCCTATGGATCAGCTCAGGACCAACACCAGTCAGCTGCAGACTGAGCTGCAATGCAAGGACCTGGCTTTGGATGAGGCTGGGACCCATATCCGGCAGCTGCAGAATGAGCTGAAATGCAAAGACCAGGCCTCAATTAAAAGGATCAAGCAGAAGAAGGAGACAAAGAAGAAGAAGAGAAATTGGCTGTGGAGACTTTTCAGACGAGGCTCTAAATGACCAGTGAATCAGAAGTTTTTACATTTATTGTTCATTGCAAAGAAAATTGTTTATAAAAGAAAACTGTTGAATCATTGAAGAGTCTGTGCATTTGCTTCGTATCATATCACAGCTGTACATTATTAGTGTGTGTGTGTTTATGCGTGCATGAACATGCGTGTGTGTGCCCATGTGTGATGGTGTTGTTGCCTACGGGACCCCTTTCAGGTATAAGTATTCACTTCAGCAGGAGCCTTGATCTTCATAGGGACCAAAGACCAGTCCTGATGCAGCAAAACAAGGAGGGCGTTCTTGGTTAAGGTGTGAGCTGAGTTTAGTTAAGGTTAGGATTAGGACTAGGGCTTGTACTAATAAGGACAGTAAACCTTAGTGTGTGTGTGTGTGTGTGTGTGTGTGTGTGTGTGTGTGTGTCCCAAGTGAGATGGGCACCTCCTGTCCTTCAGCCAACCAGCTGACCTTTCCTCAACAGCGGGTGGAGATTCATCACCACAATCGTAAATCGTTTTGACACAAGTATGGCCTTTGATACCGTTCCTCTTGAAATTTAAATGGACTGAGTTGGTATTAAAAACCCTTGTCTCTCCACTGGAGCGCTCCGTGTCATCATGGTTAATTCATTGGTTTAAGTTCTGATCTAAAGTTTGAATCCTTTTTTATTTTTTAAAAACATCCTGAACACAATGTCAGACAAGTGACGTAGACGTGACACACCTGAACCTGAAGTTAAATTTCACGGTTTAACGGTTAACCATCAGCATTTAATTTGCGCATAATTGCAGTTCCACTTACTAATTGGTCAGCATCTCATCAGTGTTTGCTGGCAGGAATCTAAGTTTAAATAGACAGGTTGGACAGGTTAAGAAGCCCTGAAGTGGATGATCAATATCTTTAATCTAGTGACTATAATCCAGGCTTTCTTTGTGTTCCTGCGTGTTTGCTGCAAGGCATCTCGAGCTCAATTAAATGTCACTCTCGTGTCCTTTTTCTTAGCGGATGCTGGTACTGAGACAGACTTGGTGAGAGGGGAAAAAAAAACAAAACAATCATAGTTTGATTATGACACCTCCCACAGAACATTTATAAAGTTTTGGATTGGATTAAAAAAAATCACAGGGAAGATGGGAGTCGCTAAAATAACGAGGGGTGGTACGAAAATTCGCGGAGTAAAAAGTGACGAAATAAAAATCAATGTTAAAAAAAACGACACTTTTTTTTTTTTGGACCCTCTCGCCTACTGTATACACGTATTACAAGAAGAGGAACAGTGTAGCAACGCGATAGAAGAAAAAGAAGAAGACGTAGAAGCGAAACAATTATTTCAAGATGGAGAAAGACGAGGTCGAAAAAGTAGCGGACACTTCTTCATCAAACAAATCGGTTGTGTGGACTTTTATTGGTTCCCATGTAAAAGACAAGGAAATGGAGAGATATACACATACAGTATAAAACAAATATTTCGTTTTTTTCAAAGCAAAGAGTATTTTATTTTGTACTGACGCAGCAATAACCTGTATGTCTGCGTACGAAGGAAGAAAATAAAGAATTGCTTTTTGCATGTCTGATTTTTGATTTTCTTTCATCTTTATTTTGTATCGTGAGCCCTGTTTCGTTTTTCGTATCGTTTTGTGAGTTGACTATTTTGTTGCACCCCTGAAAATAACTGCGAGTTTAGCTGATGGCTGCACATGTTGCGAAAAAAAAATACCGTATACTTAACATCTAGAGAGAAACTGATGGCAAAATCAATGTTCTTGCAACAGACAGAATCTTGCACTTATATATTTTTCTATTCCAGAAAATTTGAGTAGGTAATTTGACTTGTGACGGTGTCCTAAGTGACAATGTGCTTATTCTCACCATTTTAAAAACAAACCGGTGGGAATTAAGGGGTTAAAATGTTTTAAAAGCCTCTCTTTTATACATGTCCCTTTTCTTCTGCCTCCATCAGTCTATGTCACTTCTCCTTTATTCATTTGCATGCTGGTCTACCGTCTGTATTTTTCATCTCTTATCGGTGTCATCTCTTTCTCCACGACCCCTGAGCGTCGTACGCACTCTCCTCTGACTCTCTGTTCGACTCAGGATTCCTCGCTGTGCCTGCTTCGAGGAATCTGCGCTGCTTTTCTTCCTGTCTCCATTTGTTGTTTCTCATTACTTATCTCCTTCTTCCTCTTGTATTTCTCTTCTCTGTCTAGTTTCCTTCACCCTCCCCCCTCCTCCTCCTCCTCCTCCTCTTTTGACTCCTCTACTAAATATTTCCTCTAATCTTTCCCTCTCATTGTTTCTCACTTCTCTTCTTTGCTGCCATTAAACGTTTCCCTGTCATCTTTTTCCTTTTTTTTCATGCCTCTTCCTCATTGCCCCCTCTTTTGGTTGTTGTTTTCTGTTGTTTCCCTTCTCTCGCAGCCCTTTTTCTTTTTGGGTTTTGTTTTTCTCCTTACTGTGCTCCCGTGAAGTAGCTCCCTTTTACCTACATACTCACTCTGTCTTTCATCTTGTCTACCGGTTTTTGTTTGCTTGTCAAAAAACAAGCTGCTATGCTATTGTGAATTTCTATGATGTGGGGAGCACGCACAGGGTGAAACCAAGACGGTTGGGGGGAGGGGGGGGATCAATGTTGTTTTACAGCGAACAAAGCAGTGGCTGTGGCCCATAGACAGTAAGAATCAGCTGCAGTAGAATAGATCCTATTGTTCTTTGTACTTCTTTCCATTTGTGGTGAAAATGTTGCTGTTTGTTCAACGATTTATTTTTTTTTCGAGGAAGGTTCTAAAATATGTCCAGGTACACGTGACGCTCCTGTTGTCCCCAATTTTACTTAATCTCTGCGTTTGAGGTCGATTTCAACCCCCGAAGTGCTATCCTGCAGAAAATCGATGTAATTAAAATTGTCATACTAGTTTATGTATGTGCTCTTGACCATGCAAATAGCTCAATAAATAAAACGCACACACACACACACACACACACACACACACATACACACACACACCTCCCCGCCAGCAGAATAGCTTTTACTCATGGAAAAATATGTAAATAAACAGAAAAATCTCACTGACTTAACTAAAATTGGAATTACAGACCTTTGGCTTTCTATGTATTTTTAACATATGTGGAAATGCATTTATTATTGTTATCAGAAAGGATAACGTGTATTTGTTTGGTCGAAGAAGGGGAAAAAAAACAACAACTTACCATTTCAAATATTTCGTGTTATGGCTTGATGTGCATTGTAAGAAGGGACAGGACTCATGGAACGGAGGGCCTGGATTGTAAAGAAAAGGTCATGTCAAGCGTAACCTTTTGGATTGATGGTGTTACGAAGATCTCAAAGGCTGATTTTTATGTCTTGGACATGGCTGACGGAGTATCTGGCCCGGCCTAGAAGCAGTTTTGATGACAGCAGCAGTTCAAGTTTTGAAGGGTATCAGGTGTCCCCTTGTGGATGGGCGACAACGGAAAGGGTCATGCTACCCAAAGGAGGGTGGCCCTTCCTCAAGCACATTCTCCTATGTGTCATTTTGACTGCATTATATCATAGAGGAAGAGCAGTAAGAGTAATGATTGAAGGCCGCTTTACGACCGGACCCTTAGGCAGAGGGATGGTTCTTTTTTTTTTTTTTAAATAATAAAATACAAAGGTAAAATGAATATCAGCTCAGATATGTGTGTGTTTAAAAAAAAAAAAGAAGTAATATTTCTATTGAACTCCGCTAAAAAAAGCCCGGGGTCAAATTGACCTCAGAGAACACTCACAGGTTAATCTACTCGTGTTAATTTGTTTTCCCGGTTTTCTTCAATAAATCGGGATATAAGTCACGTAATAAGAAGCGAAAAGGAAAATCAATTTACCAAGATAACAAGGTCACATTGACTTCAAGCATAACAGGGGGACGAGATAAGTGTTCTCTAGTTCAACGCTCGAACCTTTTAGTCATCATGGCAGCAATAACACAACAACAGGGGTTTGAGCCCTAAATCTCAAATAAAGTCTCATGAGACAAGCTGGGTGACATAAATCCATCCATCCATTTTCTTCCGCTTATTCCTGGACGGTGGGAAGAAGCTGGAGTACCAGAGAGAACCCACACAGGAACAGGGAGAACATGCAGACTCCACACAGAAAGATCCCGTGCCCGAGCCGGGACTCGAACCGGGAACCTTCTTGCTGGGAGGCGACAGTGCACTGCACCACTGTGTCGCTGTGATATAATTACATACATGATTTTTGTGATCAGCTCAGAGGTGCAGAAAGGTGGGAGGTTCATTTTGAGTCTTCATGGTTTTTTTTTTGTTAAAATTGAGATGTTTCACTGGAAACAGAGGTCTCAAAACTCCCTCCTGTTCTATGAGTTTTGTCAAAACTCTACTGGCAAGATGCGCAGGTATAAAAGTACTCAAATTCTGAGCAAAACAAATTTATTGAGGGGGGGGGGGCAATCCCCCTGTTGTGAGGAGGGACTCTAATGATGGTAATGTCCAGCTGTGAGTTTTAAGTTTCAGTTTGTTATTTTTATGCTTTATGAATGATACATATTCAACCCAAAGTTTATGCAAGTTTCCAATTACATTCTTCCAGCAGGGAGGACAATAAGTGTCCCAAACATGAACTCCCACCAAGTTCACCGAGAGAAACAGAAGGTTCTAAAACAGATAAACAGCAGAGAAAAATAGCTGTTTGTTTTTTTTTTCCAGGAGTAGTAACTGTCCTCTTACATTACATTGATAAGAAGTAAAGCACATTACTCTGCAAATCAGGTTTAGGGTTGTTTCAATGTTCTCGCTGCATTGCCTCAGCAAAGACGATCAATCCTGAATAGATTCCTGAGCTTCTAATACGACAGAGTCAAGGCGCAGGATGACGCGGACTTCAGACGGCAGTCACTGATGGACTTTTAAACGAGCAAAATAAATAAGAAAACTAGTAAAGTAGGAGAAAAATAAAATCCTTCCGGCAGACAAATGGGAGTGAGAGAGTGAGGGACACCTATTCACTCTCGGTCCCAACTGTCTTCAACTTGGTGAGTTAACGCTCTCTGATACCATTGTGTGTGTGTGTGTGTGTGTAACTAAAAGAGAGGCTGTGTGTGTGTGTGTGTGTGTAATGCAGTGGCATTAATTAGCTGCAGACCGCTGCCATCTATCAACCTACTGCTCCAACTCTGGCCTCGACAGCTCCATTACTGTCAGATCCACTCAAATGGCCACGATCTTGATGAACGTACACTCACGATGCGGCTTTGTGTGTGTCATTCACGTACACTATTTCATGTCAGTGGACCCGCGTCATCAGATATTTTCTTTGAAAGCAAGATATCATTTAGAAATACAGACTCTATTAGTTTTATGCTAATCAGAGCCCAATAAAGGTCATAGACACACCTCTGTTTGTGTGTACCAGACAAGAAGTTCTCCTCTAAATCTTCAATGGAGGCCAGAAATGTCATAGAGTTCCTGTAGTGGCATTTCAAAAGGTTGCTTTTCGCCGTTTAAGCTAAAGGTTTCTCCACCTTGAAAGAAGAGGACAGGCTCCTGACCCCTGAACATTTCTCCGTCTTGAACGGTTTCACTGGAGACCTTTCCACTTCCCCCCAGAATCATTTGTTTGACATTGTTCACACCTTTTGAGTACCATGTTGGTGTCTTCTGTCAGAATGAGTAACAATCTCTCCAATTGTGAGCCAAAAAGGCACTGGTCTTGCTATTATTTGTCTGCTCATCTCTCCTGTGGGATTCAGCCAGGAATCAAAATAGTCCCGCTATTGGTAAAGTCACTAAAACAGACGGGGTCTGTGACGGTAGAAGGCTTGGTTGTATATACACGTTTATTGGTTTCTCTCCCCCAGAGTTAATGCAGTAGACACTAATGAAAAACATAAAATATTCCAGTAAAAAATAAAGTTTCACTTAACAAACCAGGTCTCTGCAGGGTTACTGGGGTGCATTGACCGTTGTCGTGGAGGGAAAACAAATGAGTTTGTACTCTTTCAATAGTCATTGCTCGGAGGGGACTACAGTTCCATTAAGAATACATGTATAATGTATTTTTATGGCCTACGGAAATCTGGTCAATGTTTTCTTTTTGATCAATGGCTGACTTAAGTAATAGAACCAAGACGTAATATCTTTAAGGGACTGGAAAAATCACGATTCAGTGACACCCACCAGACTAGAAACAGTTGAACTTGTTTTGGAACAGAACAGAAATGAGGAAAGCCAACATTTGAATCACAAACATGTCTTAACGATCGAAAGATACTGAAACCTGTCTGGAAAAATAATTAAAGTAGCTTCAAATTCTGGGCAGTTTTAAAAACCTGGCATGTACATGGATGAGCAACAAAGACGATCCCAAACATTTGCTCAACATGCTGAACATTCCACTACCATTAAGGATTCCAAGAAACTCCTAATATCAGGGAGATTGGTTTCTTTATCATTGTACCAAAAGTTGGGATTAGCACAAGGAATTTCGGGAATTTCCTAAAGCATATTGACAATCAAAAACAACCAGTTATTTGATATAATTTATCCACACCTTACAAAATGAAATAAAAAGACATTATAAAATAGGATTCTTTTTTTCAAGCCCATACATTTTTAACTATCGATGGGCCTACTCACACGAGGCAGTCATACGCAAGCACCTTTGTCCCCTAACTCTGGTTCTTTGACAAGTGCGAGCACTCCGAACCACGGCCAGGCGCGATGGGAAGAGTCGATCAGTACAGTACGCCTGCACGGCGGCTGCACCGAGAGTTAGCGGGTAAACTGTGGAAGATGGAGGAAAAAAACTGATTGGCGTTACAGTGCAAGTAAGTGGTTCCGGGATGCCAGAACTTGTCTCGTTCACAGGCTTGTTAATGTGTTGGATTGGCTTGTGTGCGAAATGTAAACATGAATCATCACATGTCTTCTTTAAGGTCTTGAGTTTCCTCATGAAGATCTGCGATCAGGAAGCGTTAACCTATCCGTATCGAATAGATGGACCAAGAAAATGGGACTGTCATTACGAATGTAAAACATGAAGACAGAAATACAACAGGAAGGGGATTTGGAGAACGCGTCAATCCACTTAAGTCGCCGAATGACAACGCTGAGTCAATCATATCTTTATTCCACCGACAACTGTGTGCGACCAAATGAGTGTTTCGAAAGTTAATTGAAACTACTTTGAGCAGCACACACGTATATCCTTTTCGGTTTTATCATACACTTGCCCCCCCTCAACCCCAAACACACACACACACACACACGCACACACATACACACATTCATTAAAGCAAATGGAATTAAGGGGGATTGGAAGCATAATCTCCTTCCCCAGCGGTGTGTGTGTGTGTGAACGAAGACGTTAATTTCCCGCCTCTAACGACAACTCTAACTCTTGCTTTGAAAAAGGCTGGAGCCATTTGCAACACACAGCACATGAATGATTTACAACAGATGAGTCCTCCACTCAGATGTTGCGTGCCATCAGCCAAGTCTAAGAAGGCCTTGCGTGCCTTCACACATGTGGATCTACACGCGTGCGCGCGTGTGTGTGTGTGTTACGGATACAGTTATTTTCTGAAAGCGCAGGTGTGTTTGTGGAAGGCAGTATTGCACCTCTGTCTCTCTCACTGTTTGCAGGTCTGCTTTTTCCTCTCCAGTATCCCAGTAATGACTTTAGAAAGGCTGAGGCTGCGCAGTGTACACAAACGTGTGTTTGTGCTTGCATATGTCTCCATTCTCCAGCTGTAGAGGAAAAAGATCAAAGTGCCAGGTTTGCCCAGGTCACAGGGTTACTTTCCCATTGCTGTTGTAAACAGACAAATATCTCATATTCCCGCAGCCGTGCATCCATTTCCCTTTGAAATGGATATGCACCTATTTAAATGCACACAGAGAGCGAAATGACAAGTGAACCAGAGTAGTCCCAGAGTGGCACGCACACAAATAATCATTAACATAAACGTACAAAAGGCGCACACACAGCGAGAGCCACAATCTCACGCACGCACGCACGCACTTTGTTGCACCAATTGTTTTGCTCTGCTCGCCCAGCTTTTGAGTTTGGAGATTCACTTTGTTATCTGTATCCTCTATGAATTATACATCCCCAAGTTTATGAAAGTTTCCAATTATATTCTGTGAGTAGAGAGGACCAATACGTGTCCCAAACATGAACTTCCACCTAGTTCTCAGAGAAGGTTATTAAACGCCAGATAAACAGAAGAACTAAATAGTTTTGTTCCAGTGTTAGATACCGTTCTTTGTGTTGTGTGTATTGATAACTTTTTTTTTTCTGTCATTACTCTGCAAGTCAGGTTGAGAGATGTTTGAATTTTTTTGCTGCATTGCTTCAACACTTCCAGAGACAATTGATCTTGAATTGATTCCCGAGCTTTTAAAATGCCAGTGTAAGGCGGAATGGCAGGGACTTCTGATGACACGAAGAAAAAAAAAAAAAAGAAGACTGTAGTTGGGTTTCGATTAATTAATTCCGATGCATATTTTGTACAGTATAAGATTTATTACAATTGCACCATTAAAAAACAAAACAAAAAAACAAAAACATAACTCCAGTTTGTAAACAAAGTTTTTCAAAAGGAGTAATTTCAAGAAACAGGTGGTGGAAACTCCTATTTCAGATGATGTAGCGACTCCTTAACCATGACTCAGCTTTTTTTCTGACGTTTTCCTGGATATTCACAAACTTTGTCTCTGCACTGTATGGAACTTGGCCTCTACTAGTCAGCACAAAAGAGCTTTTACAACTTGTCCGACTGAAACAAATTCCGTAAGAGTTCAATTTTTATTTTTTTTATTTTTTTTGCTCAAAGATGACCAAGGCGACCTGGACTTACGGCCATGCTTGATCTTACTTACACTGCCATCTTCTGACACAAATAAACATTGCATAGCTTAGTTTATTCACCGGCCAATCTCGTAACTCACTGGTTAAGTTATCATACACAGCCGATGAGAACCCGGGCCATTATTTGGGGGTTTCTGGTATAGGCAGCAGATATACGGTCCAAGTCTTCCTTGTTCTGTCCGCCGTTCATTGTTTATGGTCCGCATGGCAACTGGACACGTTTGCATGGAGTTGAAAGATGACAAATAGGAGTGGATTGTGTCAGAAGTAGCTAGATTACAGTAAGATACGTTTGCAGATGAATAAGAAAAAGGCGAATAATAAGTAAATCATTAGAAAAAAAAGTATTATTCCGTCCTTTATTTCAGAAAATGCGCTCCCTCTCTTTTGCACGCCACATGGGCTGTTTGCCTCGTGATTGGTCAAAGCTACTGGAATGAAAAACAGAAACCAGAAGCTTCCCTTCCCTTCCCTTCCCAGACATTTTCTCTCGTGCCTTTAGATTCTGTGTTTCTATCCAAAACTTTTTGGGGGGGGGGGGGGGGGTGAATCCACTCCAAGTCAGACGATGGAAAACGCAACTTCTTTGCAAAATTTTCAAAGTTCTCTTTCAATTCACTCGACAATTAAATGAAAACATGACTAGCATGTGACTGGCTTCAGAAATATCCCTGACATACACAGAGACCCTTCTTAATCCCTCTGTGTCATAGCTACTGGGTTTGCTGTGTTCAGCAATTGCATGCGTTTGTGTGTGTGTGTGTGTGTGTGTGTGTGTGTGTGTGTGTGTGAGACACATAAGTGTTTGGTTGTGTGCAAACGACAGACAGCTGACACACCATATGTTTTGATTCAGATTGGCAGTTAAGTCTTACTTCCAGTGAATGCCAACAAGACGTCTATTCAACGTGTGTATGTGCGCGCGCGTGTGTGTTTGCAAGTACTGGGTCTACCCTTGCCATCCCCCTCTGTCAGATGAAAAATCAATCGGCCTGTCAGCCATCTAACACCTTTGGCCCTTAATGCTACCTATCACTGGTAATACCTGCGTGTGTGTCCCCTGTCATTCTCCCAGCTGCTTTCTCTCTCCATCCTCCAATCTGACTGTTGTGCCGTTTGTCCATTTGTCCCTTTTCCTCTACAATAGTTTTTTGTTTGTTTGTTTGTTTTCATCCTTGGCCGTCTTCACCCTCGGGCCATAACCCTAATTAAATAAATGACACACACGTCTTGTTCAACATAAAGATTCTCCTTTTATTCACCATTTCAGTCTCTCCCCTCCATTCTTACACTCTCTAAAATTGTTTGTTTGCTTCCCTCGCGTATCTGAACCAACAAATTTATACAGCCCTGCGGTTTAATTTTCATGATGACAACGTTTCACATCCCAGAGAATTATTTATCACAGCGATGCTGCAGGGAGCAGAGAGCTTTTATAACGTTTCCTACATACATCTCAATAAAAGATATGCATGAAGATGTAAAATTGATGGGAGAATTATCATCGCGCCACTCACCTTTTGTTATTTAGATGAGGGATGTTTTCTTCCAGTTGGGGAGGAGCAATGATAATGTGTGATAATCAACAGGAATGTCCTTAGAAATATAAATATATGACGGTGTTCCAAGAACTCAGGAAGGCTGGATATGCTGTCACGCTAGAATATTGTGGAAGAAACTGTTTTTCGGCACCAATCACCTCACTCATTCTTCGCTCTCCTCTTTTTTTTTTCTTTCTCCAGATCCCTCAGATCAGCTACGCCTCCACAGCCCCAGAGCTGAGTGATAACACCCGCTATGACTTCTTTTCCCGTGTGGTACCACCGGATTCCTACCAGGCCCAGGCCATGATGGATATCGTCACAGCGATGGAGTGGAACTATGTGTCCACATTAGCGTCTGAGGGCAACTATGGCGAGAGCGGTGTGGAGGCATTCATTCAGATCTCCAGAGAAACCGGTAGGAACCCTGCCTTAAGTCTTCCATCTTTTATGGCGCCAGTAGCGCCTCACTGCGGTCCATCAGATGGCTCATGTCTGCCAATGATGTGATTTGTCGTTGTTGGCTGGTTCTCAAAGGTTGGATTTGTTGTTGTCATTTGAATATATATGAAGAACAGTGACCGTCTAGCAACTGTTCAATCCTCACTCCTCCCTTTGACAGGATACTGAACCCCTAATTGCTCCTGATGAAAAGTTTGGCACCTTGCATGGCAGCTTCCATCATCAGTGTGTGTGTGTGTGTGTGTGTGTGTGTGAATGAATATATGCGTTGACATCATAAAGTGCGACAAGTGCTGCGAAGGAAGAAAGGCACAACATAAAAATGGATTTCATCAGTCCAGTACCCATGTGTCTGTGGGAGCTACACGGGTAAACAAGACCATCAGCTAGCAGGTTCCTACCAGAAAGACAATGTTAGATAAGAGGTTTCCTCCTGAGTAGGATCAATTATGACTGGACTACATGAAGAACGAGTTGAGTAGTTTTTACTGGTGATGTGAGAGGGCCAGCACATCCGAGGTAGATCAGGGTGGTGGTTGGGTGCGGGATGGGGTGTTTCGGTCGGCCTACTGAAATAGTACGAGTGCAACTGCTCCCCATAAGCTGCCGTAGCTAGCTTTGCGCGGCTAAAGCTACATGAACGACAACCAACATAACTGGTGAACTAACAGCTGACAGAGATGATGCCGCCACATCCGTATTGTGCTGTGCTTGTGTTAGTTTACCAGTGAAATCAGATGAAACCTCGTCACATTATTTCGTCTGTCCCGCGACCTTCATCTTACTTATGGCATCGTTCTTTCACTTGCTTACAAATCAAATGTCTGTTCTGATCTGAGCCAGTCAGATTATGATTTTAGGAATCCAAATAGACACGCTTTTTAAAAAAAATGAGTAGGGGAACTAAGTTCAAGGTGTTCTCATTCTGTGCTGTGAAACTTCCTTCCTTCCATTACAAGATAACAAAAAATATGATCTCATAGTACATTTCGGGGGGTGTAATTTGTGATCGCTGGCTTTAGCCTGTAATTTGAGGTCAACTGCAACTGCAAAAACAGAGCAAAACCCGTTGCTTGAATCTCTCAGAAAACTCCGGTGATGATTCACTCTTCAGATAAATTGCAGGCTGTAGATTGCAGACTGTGGTGAGGGAAACGAGACGGCGAATTATCGCCGCAAGCATTTGTTAGAAATGTGCAGCTGCTTTCTAAATTTTCCTCTTTGGCTCATTGTGAAATATAAGTGTCGCTGGATTCCAACAAAAATGACTGGAACCTGTCCAGCATTGAGCAATAATCAACAACTGCGCAAAGATCTAAAGGGGCACTTATCCACATTTGAGTGCTGGTTTTTGCCATTGAAGGCTCTGATTGTTCCAGTGGTCTTAGACGTTTATTGAGACGGACATGTCTCACCTGTAACAGATGTCTCACTCTGGAATCTTGGAGGTGAGTTTTTGCAGGAAAACAAAAAAAATGTAACTATTAGGAAAAAGTTGGAGTGCAAAAAATCCCAGTGCAGTGGTTTCAAAAATGTGAAGAAAATGAATTAGGGTGCAATGATGCGTCACAGTACGCTCAAAGGATCTTTACACGCCTGGTATTATAGATCCTTCACCTTGTCTAGCTGGCTTATTGCAGGAAATATCTTTGCTCTTATCCTGCCATGCTTCTGTGCAAACTGATGCCGGGTCAACACAACCATACCTGTATTGACAAAAAAAAAAAAAAAAAAACCATGACCTCCATCTGTCTCTCTACCCTTGGAACAGCATGTATCTCCAGGAAAAATGCTTCCATGTAGGACATGCGGGCTTTCATTCACATGTAGCAACACCAGCCCTGTCACTCAACAGTAGTTTATGGCCCTGTGCGCGCCTGGTCAAGATCCGTCCTGATGTGATCTGATCACAAGTGGTCAGCTGTGTTCAGCGTATTCCCACTTGGCTTTAACATGTGTCCTCACACGTGTTCGCTGTGATTGGATCTCCCCTCCCCGCTTTGTGTACAGCCGGCTACAGTTTGTATGAGTTGCAAGTGATACAAGTGAGATTAAATTGCTTTGGATCGTGTCGATCAACAAACAGACCCTTGACGATCACAGACATATTTAATGAAATGCAGAGCGGCACAGCCGGCTTTCTTTTTTTTTTTTTGGTGGCATTTCCGCTTAAATAAAGGATGTCAGCTAATGAGGCGGTCCGTTAATGTGAGCCAGGATGCATTTGCATACACGCTGAAATGACGTGGCAACATGTGGCCGAGAATGTGGTTTCTGTGACCAGATCTCAGGATGCGCCGAGGGTGTGCACACCTGGTATTTAAAGCTGTCCACATGCGATCGGATCGCTCAGGATGGATCTTAATACCAGGCGTGCAAAGGTCCTTTGAGCGTGTTGTGACGCATCATTGCACCGTACTTCATTTTCTTCACCTTTTCGGAATCACTACACTAGGATTTTTGTACTCCGACTTTTTCTAATGCATTTTTTTGTCTTCCTGCAAAAGCTCACCTCCAAGATTCCAGAGTGAGACATCTGTTACAGGTGAGACATGTCCGTCTCCATTAACTTCCAAGACCACTTGTGATCAGATGACATCAGGACGGATCTTGACCAGGCGCGCACAGGGCCATGAACTACTGTTGAATGACAGGGCTGGTGTTGCTACATGTGAATGAAAGCCCGCATGTCCTACATGGAAGCATTTTTCCTGGAGATACATGCTGTTCCAAGGGTAGAGAGACAGATGGAGGTCATGTTTTTTTTTTTGTCAATACAGGTATGGTTGTGTTGACCCGGCATCAGTTTGCACAGAAGCATGGCAGGATAAGAGCAAAGAAATTACTTTTCAGACATTTTGTGGTTTCTGTGTTTCCTGTTCAACTCTGAAGCGGACAATTAGTCCATAATTGTCATTTAAAGCCAAAACGATGGAAGAATGGTGTCCAGGTTTAAGAATACCGGAATTTATCCTTCAAGTTGATACCAAATATTAATTTAACAGTGTCGTGCCAGTGAATGGCCAGAGCATACTCTGAATCGGGGTGTCACAGGACGTGGGTACGGAAACATTTCAACATCTGACGTCGTAATCGGACATTCGAATTAAAAGAAGAATCATGAAGAAAGAAACTAAAGACATTTTGTTTTGGGATGTTTGGGTGAAATCATGGTTATTCATCATGAAATTCGAAGCTTTAATGGGCCTTTGTAAATTAGTTCTCACTTTTTGTAGAATTTGGACCAAAAGAAGTGCAGCTGGGCACAAAGACAAAAATTAGGAGCGGTTGAGTATTCGCTTGATTACTCGCTGTGTTAACTGTCTCGTGAGCTGCTTCACTAGCTTGTAGAAACAAACGCGTGATTTGTCGATACGAGCCCGAAGCCTTTCGACGGTGGCCAATTTCGATGAATACAAAAGGCTGCGGTGTCAACGGTTCACATCATTTGCAGGCCCGTTATCATTCAACCAGATGAGTTATGAATGAGCAGAATGAAATCTGTCGGGAATTCCGAGAGTCATTTTTAATATCACTCCTCCATTAAATACTGGAGTAGCGAAAAAGATGAGAGTAAAATTGCGCTGGAGTGAATGAGTGCCACAGAGAACAGGAGAGGAAGGGACTCTGAGGGACAGATCACTTGTCTCTTTTGATGTGAGACTTTAAATACGTGGTCCCGGTGGTCCTGCAAGCATCAAGTTGGGTGAATGCTGCCTCATATCAGCTTATGAAAACCTCCAAGTGATGTTGACAGATCAAAATGCTGTCTGCTTCCCTGTTTACGTCTCAAATGTATATTGAAAACACATCACGTCGGATGTTGACAAATATTTACAGACTGACAGGGCTAAAGGCATGTAAAGGAATCCATTGGAGACCATAGCAGTTGAGATCTTTTCATATTTATCTCCCTATCATTTCCTGCTCCCGCATTTGTTTGTGTGCCAGAATGACAGCTTGGTGGATGTCTGTGCTGCTGTCAATCCGTCCTTCTCCTGTCTGGGCTCGTATTTGGAGCCGACTCGCCTCGGGCTGGATGCTGTGGCAGTCAGCACATAGATCTTTACTGCGGTGTCAGATCAGTCCGTGTGCCTGGCCATGTGTGTGCGTGCGTGCTATTGTAAAGCAGTCCTCAGCAATGTGCGTGTTTGTTTTTTTTTTTTGTGTTTCGGTAGTCAGCAGATAGCTCTTAGCCCTCTCTTTTCGAGTGTGTGTTTGTGTGTGTGTGTGTGTGTGTGTGTGTGTGTAAAGTAGTGCCACATGCTGTGACAGCAGTCAGTCAGTTGTTTACTCTGCAGCTCTGCAGATCTATGTGAACAGAACTAAGAAGATGAAAGGATTGGCGTGCAGGGGGAAAAAAAAAAACATGGTAAATAAAAAGGTAGAGTAAAAAAGTGACCAAGGAGGGAGTGCGACAAGGAAGCAGGGGCTGCAGCAAAATAAAAATGGTGGTTTTAATGTTGCATCTCCCCAAACACTTAAGGGGTGTAATGGAGGTAACAACTAAATGTAGATAGGAAGTGAAGCTTGATAAATTATTGATCTGAATAAATATAGATTAAACTTACAGGAGCAACATGAAGAACAACACTAAAAAACACCAAATTCTTGACAGAAAAAAAAAAAAGTAAAATGAGGCGAGATGAGGGAAGGAGCTGATTGGACACAAGGACCAGGAAGTAAGGCAGAACAAGACAGAATATAACAGGCTCCGATCAAATATAAGACAGCTATTTCTAAAAATGAAAAAAGGCTAACTAACTAACTAAAAGGACTCAAGCATTTACTAAAAAGTCCAAAATGATTAAAAAAAAAAAAAAGGTTATCACTCATTTACCAGAGAAACTCAGGTGGATGTCCCTGAGAGTGTGTGTGTGTGTGTGTGTGTGTGTGTGTGTGTGTGTGTGCGTGTGTGTGTGTGTGTGTGTGTGTGTGTGTGTGTGTGCCCAAACACATGCATATGAATCTCTGACAGGGTGAACATGTCTTGTAAGCATGAGCCAGGGGTTACAGTCAGCGTGTCAGTGTGGACTCTGGAGCTAGCTCATGTTAAATTATGCCAAGTCAAGTTGTGTTTCTCTGCCCGTCTCTCTCTCTCTCCCTCCCACTTCCCACTTAACACAGAGAGTTACTCAAATATTTACTGCTCCAATACAATATTTCAAACCGAATATGTCCTACTTCTGTTTTCGTCTCCACAGCTGCTGTGTTGCTTCACTCCCAGGAGGAGTTACCAAGAGAAAGAAAGAAAAAAAAAATCAGCACAGCTAATTTTTCAGCCAAGTCCACATGACAGTCAGCAAAATCCTTTTGTTTGTTTCGTAACTGTTTTAGGGACAACCAGAAATAACTTACAGCAGTGACTGCGGATGCTGGTATTGCCTCTCATGACACATCGTTGCGGACAATCATTCTACCATCTCACATGATACGGTCCACTTAAAAAGCACCACGAACATCCATGGAGAAGTCGTTTTTTTCTTTTTCTTTTTCCAGCAAAACTGAATGAGGTTCTTCTTTGATTCCGAATATAGCCTTCATTTGTCTGAAAATCAGGAAGTTTGTTTTTGCATCGTCCTGCTGAGAGATTGACGAAAGGACACCGTCTCCTTGCTGGAGGTAACAAACACAGTGCAGTCTTGACTGACTGTGATCTCCCTCTGCAGCGGAAGAAAGAACTGAACCCTGGCGTGACCCTAGTAGGCTATACTCTTCCGATGTCACACTTGTAGTAAAAAGAGGATTTTGATAATGACATTTGGGTCTTATGACCAACAGACTGCTCTTACAAAAGAATGGCCCCCTCATTATTTTGTAAGCAACAGCGTGCTTGAGTTTTTCCTTGAATTGACCTTTAGGATCCTCGTTCCTTTTTTTTTTTTGCGTCTAACGTGAAATCCAATGAATGTTAAATCACAGATCGCTTCCTTCCATCCATCAATTTTCTACTGCTCATCCTGTTAAGGGTTCCGGGGGAGCTGGAGCCTATCCCAGCATGTCTTAGGACTGTGGGAGGAAGCCGGCGTACCAGAGAGAACCCACACAGGAACAGGGAGAACATGGAGACTCCACACAGAAAGATCCCGTGCTCGAACCTGGAACCTTCTCGCTGTGAGGCAACAGTGCTAACCACCACACCAACGTGCCGCCCCTGATCGTTTCCATTGTAACCAAAAAATTCTGAATTCTTCAAAAAACACAAGCATATATATATATATATATAGTTTTAGAAGCAGGTGCATGGCTGGTGGTGCTGCTGAAACCAGCTCATGAATATTTGAAGCAGTTTATGACCAAGATTCAGACGGAATGATGCTAATTGGTTCCTCCCATCCAAACAAGTGCATCAGCTTTAAATTTGAAAGCACACATTGAAGCACCAGTCTTAGTTAAGGTCTGAATTTAAGTTTAGAGCCCAAAAAAAATTCCTAATAAATCGTAAGACCACCCCAAGTCTTCCCTTAAGTCACACGCCGAGCTTTTGTTCTCACATTAGTTTTTCCTGGCGTTTTAAAAGTAATTTTTGTGATTCTGTAGGTGTACAGTAATTTATTTAGTTTAGGAAGTGAACCGTGGCAACGATCGTGGGATAAATAGGCAGCTGGAGCGGAATACTTCCAAGCAGCCCGTTCAAATGGGAGGGAAAAAAATGACCTAATATCATAAATCTCTAGCCAGACTCTTCTCTTCTGTTGTTCCCAAATGGTGGAACGAACTACCCAACTCTGTGCGTTCTGCTGAGTCCCTTTCTACTTTTAAGAGATAATTGAAGACTCAATTGTTCAGAGAGCACCGAGGCACTGAACCTGACTCTTCTCCTCTTTGTCCTGTGGGGTAGAATCAGTCAGAGGGTCCAAGACCCAGCACTTAGTGATTACGTAGCACTAACTGTGTCGTGTCATGTTGTATGTTTGTCCAAAAAAAAAAAAAAAGGGGGGGGGGGCGACACTTCTTCCGCAGTACCTGTGACCAAATCACAACTGAAGCACTTTTGCGCTTCCTATGGACTTTTCCTTAATTATGTCTAAATTCTTGCTTGTGTTGTACATCGCTTTGGACAAAAGCGTCTGCTAAATGAAATTGTAGAATTGTAGAATTGAACCTGAGTGATCCATCCATCTTTAACTGCTTTTCCGTGGTTGTTTTGCAAAGGTTTCAATTCCTGTAAGAGACCCCACACCTCCCTTTCACTGACCACATTAGCCTACTCTTACTGGCGGAGCCTGAGGCACTCCCAAGCCAGCGTGATCTAATTCCACCACCTAAGTCCGTGGTCTGCCCTGCAGCCTCCTCCCAGCTTTCGACGTGCCTGGAAAACCCCTCTATGGAGATGCCTAGCAGGCATCTTTACTAGATGCTAATACCACCTAAGCTAAGTCCTTTCTAGGCAAAGGAGCATCAGCTCCCTCCCTCGCGGGGGACTGAACTTGTTACCTTGTTCGTCAGGGAGGAACCAGTTACTCACTTGTCTTGTCCACTTTGTTGTTTTGGTCATGACCTGTATTTCATGACCGTAGATGAGAGATTTGTTTGTATGTAGATTACGAGATTTGCCCCGGTCCAATTTTACTCCGGTTACAGCAGTGTGGTCATACGCAGAGTGGGACGCCATTCCTGTTGCTGTGGTTCTCTGTCGCCCCTCATTCAAGAAAAGAACCCCAGGGACACTTGAAGTCCCTCATGTAGAATAAGGACGTGTCAACTTGCGCATTATGAAAGCATGTAAACTTTATTCAGAAAAAGACACTGGTAGTGTGTGTCCCCACCAACCAGGGCTCTCTTGTCACACTAGCCTCGAGTCAGTGAGCATGTTTACTCAGCAATAGTCGTTCACGAATATGTTTTGCTTTCGCACGCAATAAATCAATTTAACCGAGCGGGCAAAGTTTAATTTAGACAGGTCAATCTGATGGAGATTATCACGCAGTTGCTATTGCTGGGAGAGAGGGGGAAGGGTTCTATTTTCTGGCTGTACATGGATTCAGTGAAGAGGAAGTAAGGCTTAGATTTGACTTGTGTCTCTAGACCTGATAGTGCTCAGTTGGGGAAGCTCCACAAAACAGGTGCTCTAGCCCTGCACTTCTAGCTAAAGGGCACTCTTTCGACTCCCTATGCCACTCTGCTGTTGACCCTTGCTGTGGAAAATTACAGCATACGGTGCTGAATCTTACAATGCCGAGATAGTTTTCGCCGCCTGTCAAGCTGCATTCGGAGCGTGTGGATCCTCGTACTACAAAATAAGAGTGGTACTTGCCGAACCAGAAGACATCTTTTAAATCCAGTCACGGCCCTTTCTCCTTCCAGTACCCTTCCTCACCTCCCAAAAGGAATGCATCCGGGATTAAACCACCGCATCTACATTCAGACAGTGTAGAGAGTGCATGTGTGTGTGCAAACGTGTTTCTTGATGTGTGCAACAGAGAGTGAATTTGTGTCAATAAGAGCATCTGTGAAAGAGAGTGTCTAAGGTAACATATGTAGGAGTGACAGCGAGTGTGTGGCTTGAATTCACCAATTTAGACCGGTCACCGCCCCCTGACACGGCCCCTCAACAGATGCTGTGAACGGCGGTAATGAAGGAGGCAGAAAAATGAGCAGGACCGAGAGAAAAATAATTAAACATTTATCTCCTGATTCGTGTAATTAGTTCTCTGGCTCTAACTAATCTTCTGCCTTTTTGCTTAGCTTTGCCTCTTTAGTTCGCTTTCAGCCTGAACCGGCCCTCTACAATGAGGGCGGTCTTTGTCAATATTCTAGTCTTGCTACTGGTTGAAGTTGTTAGATTCAGGCAAGAGGAACCATACGAGATGTTATTCGAGAGCATTTTGATGCATTTCTCACCTGTTTTATGTCAGTTTATCAGACCTCATGCGTCACGTCAAGTCCACGTGTGTTGGAAATCATCTTGGCAACTTTAACACCGAGCCAGTCAGGGTGAAAACACATATTTCCCGATTGATATCACACTATTTGACTGCTAAACTGATTTGTAATGCAATTATACAAGCAACAGTAATGTGATATTATTGATTTCATTTTGTATGCTCAAACATCACATTGGAACACAAGCATAATGAAATCCCAGAGATTACATCCCACAACACAGCAGTCTTTATCCATGGGTTTTAATTCTGTGTACTTGAAAGCAGTGAATACTGGGGTAAATAAACTTAAAAATCAAACAACAGACGGCAGATCGACGAAATGATTTGGTGTAGTTTTACTGACTCATGACAAACTTCTTTATTCAAACTGACGAATGTCTCTGTGCGTTTGTTGCCTGCTAATGTTCGTCTTCCAAGACTGATTATGTAGTTATTAAAACAAAACACGCTTGTGGCATCTATACTTTGTAGTGTAACAAGAAGGAAATAAGTACCACAAGTTATTTGGCAAGTATTTTGCATAAATACTCCTTGGGGATTATTCTTTTGATGAACCCGTTCGCCGTGCGAAAAACGAAGATTGCTGCCGCCTTTCCAAGGTGGACACCAATTCTGGTCTTGTGTTGTTTCCCAATATAAGATGAAAAAGAGACCAAATCTTCCGTTTAATAAAGGAAATGCTTTAATTTGAGCATAAAATTAGACACTGATGAAGATGACCCCATTTTTTTCAGATGTATTTCCAAGAAGAAAAGAAAACTGGAATTATTCAGAACTATACAGTATTTTTGGAGCACTACTTGGCTGAGAATTGAAGATTCTCTGCTGCAGGATAACTCCCAGCGTCTGTGTCAATGTCCCGACAATGCACGACCCTCACGGCCTTGTGTCTTGCCTCTTTATTTTGTTCTCCATCCATCCATCCATCCATTTTCTTCCACTTATCCTGTTAAGGGTCGGGGGGGGGGGGCTGGAGCCTATCCCAGCGGCCACGGGCGAGAGGCGGGGTTCACTCTGGACAGGTCACCAGTCCATCGCAGGGCCAACACATAGAGACAGACAACCATTCACACTCACAGTCACACCCACAGTCAATTTAGAGTATCAATCAGCCTCGTCCCCTCTAGATGTCTTTGGACTGTGGGAGGAAGCTGGAGTACCAGAGAGAACCCACGCAGGAACAGGGAGAACATGGAGACTCCACACAGAAAGATCCCGTGCTCGAGCCGGGACTCAAACCCGGAACCTTCTTGCTGTGAGGCGACAGTGCTAACCACTGCACCACCGTGCAGCCTTTATTTTGTTCTGTCAACATCAAATTATTAGCAATTTGAAGATCAATTTGTGACATTTGTTCATCGATTCAGACTTGCGGGAGTTGTTTTCTGTCCCACTTCTACTACCTAATAGGCTGTACAAGTCCGTCCTCGATCACGCTTGAAGAAAAAGGGGCCCAGGAGATGAGAGGTGACATGAGAGGTGGTTGTTTAACTTCTCTTTTAAACCTGGTGGGTTAGCTATGTACCACATATCAAGCCTGAGTTTATAAGTTAGAACTCCATGTCCCGCAAAGCAAAAGCATATTCTTCTTCTTTTTCTTCAAAAAAAAAAAATACTTGCACACATCCATAGTAGAATAAAAGGAATTCGACTTGTGATTAAGGTACAAAAACAGATAAAGAGTTTTTTTTTTTTCCTTGGGCAAGGGCAGATATCCCTGCATATCCCTGAAGATATCCCTGAAAACTGGTATTAGTCTAATTTACCATGCTGAGGTCGCTGACACAAAGTAATTGTGTTTTGAATTTCGTACAACAAGTAAAATATATCAACCTTTATGCAAATGTGTTATTATATCAACCAGAAAATTCCCTCACATGCGCATGGCTTCACTGAAATACTTCACACACACAAATGCATGCGCACGCACACACACACACACACACACACACACACACACACACACACACACTCAAAAGAAAGAGGGGGGAATCAAGAAGAAAAAGAATTTTTACTGAAGTGACAGCGTTGTCCCTCCGGTCAGTTTAGGTCTCGGCGTCGGCGTCCTTGATTAGATTCCCCTCACAACTCCAGGCTCATACTATTCATCACTACACACACACACACACACACACACACACACACACACACACACACACAAACGGGGAGCACGAACATCAACCAATTCATTTGTAACTAATTACACCAGCCTTGGTTTTTCATCTCAAGGTGAGCCTGTCTTTGCTGTCTTCGTGAAAAAGCCCATCTTAAAGGGAACTTGTTTATACCATTGGTTTGTGGTCTGCTCGTTGCCTTGTTTATGAAGCCTGAATATAAATACGTAATTCTATGATTTGTTTTTTTGCATGCATATTCAAAATGAATACATTAACTCTTGGTTTGCCGTTGCTCCATAAGACGTATTTGCCGCCTTTGCCGGAAAAGGTTGATTCAAAAAAAGGAATCTAATTTATCTTGAAGCGGTCATTAACATCTAAGTTTCTATTATAATAAAGCTGATGTCTGCCTTATGCTGCCAATATCTCACCTGGGTGAAACTGACAATATCTATTAGGAGTTAACAGCCCTCTGCGGATGACATCGATATTGCCAGAGGACATCCAGAGATGGTAATTATTACCTGTGCACCTCTGTGAATTTCATCCCATTCAGCTGAAACTGCCATTTTTTTTTTTTTTTTTTTTTGAAGCAGTTTCCCTCAGCCAACCCTCATATGAAGTTCAACAGAAATTACCTCGAAAAACTCTGGGGCTGTGTGTGATGCTTTTTCAACCTGTCAAACCCCCCTTAAGAGTTTTTTACCGTCAAGTTTTGCCAATCGAAGGAAAAATTTGCCTCCCGTGAAGCAGTTTTGCTGAAATGCAGGATGTAAATGCTCCGAGCTAAAAATACATTCCACAGACACACATTTGTCCTGTTTTAACAGCATCATAGTGGCACATTTAAGGCCCGGTAGGACAAACTGTGAAATAAAGAAAGCTCTAAAACGTGGGGGCTTTGTGTGGTGACCATTTTGGGACACTGAATGTTATCTCTTTGTTGTCTATTAGATGGATCGTGTCTATTTCAGCTCCAGTGATTTTCTTGACAGATGTGAGAACTCTTCTGCCACAGAGCAAGAGAAGGTGCTGGGCAGAGGAACAGATAGAAGGACAGAGAAATGGGGGTTACAGGTTTGTGTGTGTGTGTGTGTGTTTTCGAGAGAGATGCGTTCTCTGTCCTTATTTGGCCTCTTGGTTCCACAAAGCCAAGCCCCCCCCCCCCCCCTTTCAAAATAACATAATCCAAGCAATATGAGTTCATCAGTGTGAACACAAATTTGTGTGTGTGTGTGAAAGGGATATATACTATAACAGTACTCCTTGAATGTCTTGTTTATTCATTTTGATTTTCATTTATTCCCACGAAAAATACAAAATGCTGTGAAATGCTGATTTTTGGGCAGGTGGGTGAGGGTTAATCAGGTCGTGGTGAGGGTTAGTTTCCTCAAAAAGTAAGCAAGTCTACGTCGCTCGAAAGTGAATAAACGTGTTTTTGCAGTTTATTTTTGCAAGGTGCAGTTTAAGTGAGACGTTTGTGTGTTCTCAGGGAGTTGGACTTGTGTACGCTTGGACAATTTTGAAGCACTTCCAAGCTTCTGTACTTTTCTGCTCCAGTAACTAATTCCCCCCCCCCCCCCCACCTAATTTTTTTTCAATCTTTCATCTCTGTCTTGCAGGGCTCTGATGGTCATGGTTAAAATAATAATAATTTAAAAAAAAAAATTTTTTTAAAAAGCAGCCAATGTTGGCTGTTACGCTGCAAAGAAATCTGCTGACTCGAAAAACCTCAAGGTGCTTTTCGTGTTCCATTTGAAAGAATGATGAGTTGGCATAAAACAAATCTGAAGGGCAAGCCAAATATCTTAGCATGAAGGAATCACGGACACAGAAAGAAGAATGTATGCTGGAACACACCTGCAGCCACACTAAGAGATTCGCAAAGGTAGAGTCGCTACTTGTAGAAATGTTTTTTTTTTTCTTTTCCTTTTTGAGAAATGTGTCTTGTGTTTTCTTTCTTTTTTACGAATACCATCCAGTGGAATCACGGTAAATTGATGCGTGCGTCGTCTACCTGCGGTTCCTTCTCCGTTGCTCTTCACTGACGAAAAAGTTCACCGCATCATTTTCCGTGTTAGATCGCTTTTTTTTTTTTTTTCGCATAATCTACGCTCACTAGGCTGAGGGACTTCCTCCTTGAAAGAGCCATTCCTTTCAAGTTTTCTTTTTCCACCACTGCAGCTGAGTCCGTGCAGGATTCTGCTACCGGACAGCAGATTTAAACTCGCTGGAATGCAAATAGAGATTTTTTTCTTTTTTTTTTTTTCTTAAACGACTTCATCCGCGTTGAGGAAACTCGTTTGACAAGAGCTTGACTTGTGAAGAACATTCATTTCTATAGCTTTAACAAATGGGGACAGATCATTTTTGCCTCGTACGAGTCAAGCAAAAACCTGTAGGGTAGGAAAAAAAAATAGTCGACAAACCGGGTGATTAACATAAGATGTCATTCCAAGAGGAATGATTTATAGGAGCCTCTGTGACTACGGAGTTAAATCTGCCACTGTTTTGGTAATCAATTAACCTTTTACTTTTATTTTTCAAACAAAAATGCCAAACATTACGTTGTACCCTCTGCTATAACATATTGCCGTCTAGTTTATGACGCGGTAAAATGAAAAACTGAACAAAACCAACAGAGATGTCTCCATGAGGCCTGAGACATTTTTTACAACATTTTTGTACATAGAGTATATAGTGTTTCTAAGGATTGTTGCTGTGTCGTGGAGGCAGGTGGACAACAGGAGCCCGTTGGACGTGAACACCGGAACTGAAAACTGTACTTCTCAACTCAACAGAGTAAACTCTGCTCTGATTCTAGCTTGAGAAATATACTTCGACTGACAGGGTAAATCATGTTTGAAGGCTTTTGGTTTAATTTCTATTCCAATTTACAGTTTGTTAAAAAAAGAATGTGGTTCGCAAGAAAAAAGTCAAATGTAAGCCATATGCTTTTATTTTTTATCAAACCAGTTGAACAAAGCTTTAGATGGAGGATCAAAATATTTAGGATGATCAGTGTTCCTGCTGCCAATCCTGTTAATCATCTTTTTTGGGGGAACATCTGAGTGGTGCACCACTTTTAAAGTTGCTGCCACGCAGGATCCTGGGACAGCATTGTCTCCCCTCCTCTCGGACACGGGGGTCTCGTGTGTCCTATGTTAAAGTTAGGGATGCACGGATTGCCTGGCCAGGGATCAGCGTGACACCCCCCCATTGGTGACAGGCTGGTCAGTGCATCAATTTGCACAAAGCAGATTGTGCTAGACGGGAATTCTCTACAGAAATGGCAGAGTGTAGTCAGTCAATTTTCAAAATAAGACACCATGTGAAGGCTCCTGATCACAAAAACAGACCTGAAAAGGACTCAGTATAAACACGCACCGCACGTGCATATGATAGAAACAATGAAACCAAGAGACAATGACCAGATCAGCAGAATCTGAGTTAGCAAAGCCGGTGGGCAGCTGGAGATTGCAGCTGCCCGCGATCAGAAGTCAGAACATGGAGCAGTGAGCCCAGTGGAAATTTGGGGTTAGGTGTATAAGGCCAAAAACAAACAACAAACCCAATCAGACACTTCAATCTCCATCACCCAGTTGTGTCTGCCCAGTTTGAGGAAGCTAACAAAGGGAAACAGGCTAAGGCTACAGTGGCAGAGCTTGGAGCCAAGAATTAGCCAGCAGCCTCTCCTATCCTTCATCGGCTGCTGCATTCAACTGCTTATGTTCTACGAGTACAAGATGTGTCGAACACAGCTGGAAATACAGCAACTCCATCCATCCTAACTAATCCTCAACTAATTAGGTGAGTGTCTAAGATGTCTGCACAAGGTGTTTTATTTTGAATATTGACCGGATGCTGGGATTTCCTCTCTGATTTCCTGTTGGTTGGAGCTGTCATACTTCAGGGAACTGTGATTCGGTCACGTAAGAGCTTCCGTCCAAAATAGACTGCGCGTAGCTGGTTCTTGGATGCTTTTGGAGAATGAGCCCTGATCAGCTCCGGCGGCCGCATCACAGCCCGAACACAGCCGTCCCCCGAGGAATCAAACTGCTACGCTGGGTAGCGTTCTTTATTCTTAAGTTGCTGCTCATAAATCACACCTAGATAAGCACACACGCATGCCCATGGACATTGACTCACATTGTCCCTGTTGTCTGCTGTCTTCTAAACACACGTTCTCGCTTCCTCCGACAACCACTCCTCTCTCACATATTACCCAGCAGGCTGATGGATGGTGAGCTGGCAGGGGCTGATTAGCCGAGTGAACGGGGCAGAATTACAACTCTGTCGACACTACAATTGCATTGTTGCTTCGGCAGCAATCCTTGTCGGATAGCTGGAATGCTAGGATGTAGGAAGAGTAATCGATGCTCTCCATCAGTCTGTTTATTTCTCTCAAACCATTCCGAGTTTGTCTTTTTTCCTGTTTCTTTGTTATCTTGTTTTGCTCTCTTTCTCCCTCATTGCCCCGACATCCCTTGTCCTCTGCTTTTTCCTGCGGAGAAGCCCGTAGGTTTACAACTTCCACTTATCAGTAAATGCAAATGTTCTCATCAACATTTTTATTCCCGCACTCCTCTTTTTAACATGTAACTCCTGTTTTTTTTTCTCTCACACAGCTCACACTGTCACACTATTTCTCGATTACAACTCTTTCAGCATGCATAAAGTGTCATCTTTCTCAACTTATTCACAGACTTAAAAGGGGAGGAAAATGTTCTCACACTGGCAATCAGGTGAAATTACAGTTTTCTTAAACTAAGTCACTTAGGTGGGAGACTTTTTCCATTCATAAATGGCAAAATCAGACACCGGAGCTTGACAGTTTCTACACCACCCAAAAATCATATTTAAATGTTGCTGATGATGATTATTTTATATGTCTTTTTAGAGAACTTGCAGCAGGAGAAGTAGATCTGATAGCCATGGAGTCTTGTATGGCTCAAGCTAACACTAGCTCAAGGAGTCTGAAACAGCTAAGGAACGTATAATTAGCTTGAAGCTAATCGTGCCCGATAGCAAACAATTCCTGGCATCGGCAAAATTGTCCAAATTTTCCATTTACAAACTCTCAAGAGTTACCTGGATTAAACCATGTACTTTTTACTAGTATTTCAGTAGAATCAAGTTGTCTGCACAGTTTACCATCAACGAGCCGGGAACAGGAAGTGCCATCATTTGTTTTTTGCTCAAATCCAAGTATTTGTGGATAGAACATACGGATGGGTAAAGAATACGTGGGTCATTCCGGACGATGCACTCGAGAGTTTGCAAATTGACATTTCGGACTGCTGTGCTTTCACCGTTAGCTTCAAGCTAAATAAACGTGGCCGGCTCTTTCGGCATACTTGAGTTCCAAAGAAGTGACGCTTAAGACACCCATTTGTGAGTACTTGAAGGGTAAAATACACTTTACGGATGGAGTGTCGCTTTAAGAGTGGATTTTAATGAAATGGAGAATCAAGGGCCAAAAAGAAATGGAGCAGAAAAGCAAAGCAAAAACATCTTGAGGCCAGTACTGAAATACGTTCTAAGACTGTTGGGGGTAGTCGGGCCGGTCGAGCTAAAAAACTGTCATGATAATGGCCTATTTAATAGTGTGACAAACCTCGGGGTAGAATGATGCACGCTGGTGTAACATTTCCCACGTTTTTCCTTGAGGAAAACTGACTTCTCATCATGATGATGCCGTCCAATTTCCTGAGCCACACTTTCCACTGCATACAGTAAATGTTTTCAGTCATAATCAGTTCTCATTTGTCGAAAAAGTCTCAGCTATCAAAGTGCTGCACTTTTCTTACATTGATCTTACATCTAAATGACTGGCGATGGCGACTGTGGTAGTGCAGATCCAATTATGCGATAGAGGTTCGGCGTGAAACCTGACAAACGACGGGTAATGGCTGATGCTTGGCAGTATTTCCAACACTCTCCACTTTAACAAACGTAACTATGTCTCCGCAGTTGGACTCTGACAGAGTAATTTATTCCCACTCCGCCAGCACGGATTTAAAAGTTTCACTACTTACAGAGGCCTTCCCCATTTTTCAGTCCAGAATGAAACTTATTATTCAAAAGAGAAATGGGAATTCATGCAGGCTTAGACACAGCCTTATATCTTAACTTACTTCCTCTACTTTCCCTCCTTTGTATTCCTTCTTCAGCCCATATGCTGATTTTGTGTTTTTCATTATACGCAAGAATCTTGCTTGTCGCTGCAACATGTGCGATTAATTTGTCTTGTCTCTGCATCTCCTTTTCCTGTCTGTTTCACTTCATCCGTCAGGAAGATTTAGAGGCTACCAACACGATTGATTTGTCAGTTTGAGTGATAGACACCGGGCTTTGGCTGTGTCTGGCAGTTATGAGGATGAGGGTGGTGTTGAACGTGAAAAAGATGTGTATTTCAAAGGTTTTACACTGTCCAGCCTGACTGGATGCCAACTAATACATACACTAGGTGATGTAACGCCGTCTCCACATCTTGTTTTTAAAGTCTACTCCCACTCGCCTGCGTATGAATCGCTCTTGTTGAGAATGGTGTTGAGCCTTTACAATCCAAATACGCCACTTTACGAGAGTATAAACTGTTGAGTGAGAAATGCAGCTGGAAACCTTGAGTGCTGTTTCGAACAAACTGTGGATACGTCCCAAAACAAAGCAAAAATGTGTCTAATCAAGTGGTTTGGAGGGAATAAAACAGGCTATATAATTCCACCACAAGATGGCGATATGAGCATTATAGTCGTGGCTGTGCCTTTAAAAAAAACAGTTGAAGAAAAGCTGTGTAACGGCAAGAAATAAAGTCTTAAGGAATTGCCTTTTTTATTTTGCCAAGTTATTATTAGATAAAACGGGAAAAGCCAGTCAAAAGACAACGAGTGGTGTTGAAGAAATGTTTGGGAAAATGCAAACGTGAAAGAAACGGTGATTAGATAAGGAAGAGGAAATTGGACTTTTTAAAGGGTTTTTTTTTGTGATATTTTAATATTCCTCATGTTATTATTCTTATTTCAGATTTCCAAGTTAAATATCCATTTGTTTCATTTTTTTTTTCAATGCTGCTTTGCTACGTCCACAGCAGCGAATGGAACGTGTTTAGGTTTTGAATCGTTGACAATTTGAAAACGTCTTTTTTTTTTTCTCCTTTCGTAAAATGTACAAAACTCCTGTTACACTTCCGAACAGCGATACCCACGTGTTGTTATTTTCTCGTCGACAAAGTCTCTACAGAAAGTAAAGGATGATTAAAAAAAAGAAGAGAAATTAGAGGAAAAGGGGAAAAAGTGAGTGGGTGAAAGAGTCGAGAATGTCAACTCCATGCATGTTTAAGACAATGCAGCACTTGTCCTGGAATGTACACACACACACTCACACACACACAGTGAATTATCTGCATTATTACCAGGTAATCACAAGACGCGAGCATGTCACCTTGGTTTTTAATTGAACGTTGCAACTGCCGAGCACACTGGCAGCTATACATGTGCATGAACTATTTAAATGCGGTTAAAAATTCAACGGGAGGTGAAGAAGAGGTGAGCATAAATATTACAAACCGAACGCCATCTCCTTTCTCCCTCCCAAACTCACGACTCACGTACAGCACGTGTGGAAGTGTGTTTGCGTCCGCTGTCAAAGACGGGAGCGAGAAACGTAAAGGCGGTGGAGAGAAGCTGTTCCAGCGACAGCTTTGGAAAAAAACATTCTTGTCATCGTCGCTACACAGGTGACAGGATGGACGACCTAAATTATTTCTCGCTTACACACATTGCGAAATTAAAAGGGTCCATTCAGTTTCTCTCAGTTGTGTTCACAAGCTTGTGGGAAGTCTGGGACTTTTCATGCTGGATGCCAAAACACACTTGTGTACTGTCGATTTAGGTAATTTAGGGGATATTCCACTGAAGTCCCTCGCAAATACTCACTTGTTACTATAGGACATGGAAAAAAATGGACCGTGTCTCATTTTGACTGTTAAGTTCTCTCTTCCTTGTATTGTTTCCTCTCCTTTTTCCCTCCCTAGTATGCACTCTGTCACGTGTACTCCTCTGCCTCTTGTTTCGTTGAATTTGTTCGTGTTTTATTTTGAAACCCCTTCCCCCTTGTTGCTGTGGAGCGCTTCATGTCCTGTTTTTGTGTGGTTCCTTCCTTTTGTTCATGTGATAACCTGTGTCTCAGCCCTGTCCTCGTGACCCCTGATCCTGCTTTCCACTTGTTCTTCGCTTTTTTAAATTTTGTTTTCACCAGTTTTGCATCCATAGAACCTGCTATCCCTTCATTAGTTTTGACAACAAAAAAAAATGGAATCAAAACTATATTAAATGTACGTCTTTTTTTTTTTTTTTTTTTTTTTTTTACAAGGTGTAAATTATATATCCACATCTGGTCACTGCGGTTGCCATGAAGCTAAGTCATAGATGTCAAGGTTGTATTTTTTCAGGCAGCAACCTTTCATTATCCGTAGTAGAAAGGGTTTGAATTTCATTGTGGAAAGGAAGAAATTTGGCTCTTTGTCAGGAGAAGCCAAACCTATCGAGGCAGGGGCTTGGCCCACAGACGACTGTTTTGCCTATCTGTGTTTGGTCAACATCGCAGGACATCGGTCAACAGCCACAGCATCTTGTTGTCATGGTGAATTTGATTTGAAGAAGAAGAGAGCTGTCTGTGAGCGGAGCCGCAGCAGTGATTCATGCAGATGCATTCGCTCGACCGTTCGACGCCTGTTTAAAAAAAAAAAAAAAAAAAAAAAAGACTTTTGGCTGGTTTTTCTCTACAGGATAGATGGCGAACATCCTTTTTTTTTTTTTTTTTTTCCCCGCATGGCATAACACCACTTAGAATGAGGAATAGAAAGAAAGTAGAGCAGGGCTTTTTGTGGAGCAAATGTAATTCTTTAGAATATCCCTGACTCATTGCATACCCTGCAGCATATTTAATATATATGTTAAGGTGGGCTGAACGAGTATTTCGTTTCGTTTTGACAATTCTTCTCAAACTTTCACATAAAACATGACTATTTGATAGAACAGTTTAATTCAAAAGTATTACATCCATGACTCTAATGTGTTGCTATGGTAGTGGAGAAAGAGAGAGAGAGAGAAGTAGTGCAGTGCTGCCAGAGATGAGGTGGACTTTCTACTTATTGAGGAGAAAGTTTGGACTTCCTAGTGGCTTCCGCTGTTTCCCTTTAATTTCACACCCCGCTCAAAAACATGCATCGTGTAAACTTTAACGGCTGGTGAGGTTTATGATTCAAGTTCGACTTGGATGTTAGAAAATAACCATAAAACAGGTCCTCAGAAGCCCAGAAGAAGTAGAGAATGATGCACACCTGATCCACCAACAGGCTCGACCCTATTCTAAATTCATGAGGTACAAAAGTGTGAGGAAAATGCTGCACATCAAGCTGTAAGGAAATGCCGTTCTCAACAAGCGGTGTTCTGCCGGTTGTGTTCGCCTCAAGTTTTCATTTGTGTGTATGTGTGTTTGCCAGTTTCAGTGCTGGACTCATGCGCGAGCCCCCGGCTGTTCTTCCAGCGCAGCAAAATGCAGGAAACTTGTAATGAAAGAGAAAAATACGGGGCTTTGTCTCAAACTGCAGGCCCGTTTTTGTTTTGTGTCGCACTGAGTTCTTCAGCAAGTCTGGGCTTCTCTCTCTCTCTCTCTCTCTCTCTCTCACACTCACACACACACACACTTATCGATAGATGCATCTTAATGTAATAATGTGTTAACGATCTATGGTGAGAATTTGCAAGATCTCATCTCAGCAGGTCACATTATTAACTCTCCTGTGGAGAACCTCAGGCTATTTGTAATGTGTATGTTTGTGTCTTCTACAGTGACTCGATACATTATATAAGTGTGTGTGTGTGTGTGTGTGTGGGGGGGGGGGGGTTCTGTCACAGGTATTGTTCTTTATTTGTGTGCGTTCAAGTGGAGTTGTAGATTACAGATGCAAGGCGATGTTAACGATCAAACCCTTTCCAAGGTTATGTGTGTCGCCGCGTGAACACGTTCACGTCGAGGCGAGAAATTACGTGCTCTTTCTCACTCCGCCATTTCTGTCCCTTGTCATTGGCAAGACCTATTTCACAAACGGATGACATGCAAAACGCGTAAAAGAGGATGAATGCAAATGCACAACAGTAAACGTCAGCGCAAGCTTTAACTGTCATCCTCTACCTTTGCCGGCATCAAATATCTCGGTGTATTTTCAAATAATGAGTGCACGGCATGCGTTTGGGCTTGGAAAATGACTGTAACATACTGCGCGTCTGAAATATTAGATTTCATATATTCTGAAACATGTCTTTGCTCCTGGCACGGGGGGGGGGAAATTTCACCCCGCATAATTTTCGGTAAGCATCATTCATGTTTCAGATTTGTTCAAATACATTCAGACCATTCGACAGTCACGATGTTCACTTAATTGCTTTCAAATTGACAGTGATGTCTTGTTAGATTTTACCTCTACAGGAAAAGTTTTACAAAGGTTTAGTAGCTAATTGGCAATAAGATAATTTGAAGATCACATTTCATTTTTTATAGTATCCTCCAGCATAGGCCAACGATTGACCTCCGCTTTTCTCTGAGTTCTGTTTTAAAGGCTCTCTAATAGCGGTGGGTTTTAAATTTTCAAACGCTTGAAGGTATGAATGGGGAAAAAAAAATTAGATTGAATAAATCAACAAAGAATTTCTGAGCCCGCGCTTTCGTAGGGACGCGTATTTCCCCGTTACGCTTTTTCCCGCGGTTTTGGTCGTATTTTTGCTGGATGGGCATTGAGTTAACATTTGTCAACATGGCGAAACGGAAAGCTGGAAACTTGAAATACGAGTTTGACATTTAATGTGAGAAAACGTTATTTATGGAGGGCGTGAAGGCTAGTGAGCATGCTGAGAAAGACCGCTTGTGGAAGTGAGAAGTTTGTTGCTCCACCAGTGTCGTGATGAAGGGTTGAATAAGTGCGAATGATTGACTTTTCTTTCACTACGCAACGCTGCGCAGTTTATGTTGACGGATACATGAGCCGTCCATGTGGTTTATTTCAATTGAATAAGGCTGCGAATTGTATGTTTTGGAGAGGGAATCTTTTTCTCATGCACCAGATTGCTTTTTTTTTTTTAATAAAATACAATCACACGGTTGAGTTTTTTGTTGTTGTTTTTTTTAAATTTGAGTCGCAATGTTTCGTTTACGGAAAAACGTGGGTAGAGAACCGCTCGTCTTAAGGTCAGTATTGCGCCGCCCCAGGGACAACAGAAAATGTTTTCCAATGTTGTGACGTTCTTATCCTAGCAGGTTGAACTCATCCATCTTAAATTTGTGAAGTAACACCGTGAAGGTTTTACTGGCGCAATCAAAACTGTGACTTCAAGTTAAGTGGTGAGACAATTGTGGAGCAGTGAAAACTGATGATTTTTCCGAGACGAACAAAAACGTTAGAGTGAAATTTGAATGAGGGTCCCAGCCGGAAACATTTGATGTGAAGCAGTATTACAATGTGTTGGAGCAGAATGTGAGCAGAGGGTGTGGCGAACTAAGACAACAGTTAATGTTCCTTCAATGTTTCCATGATATGGTAAAATACAGGAAATGAACATATAAGCGGCACTGAGATCAGCTGTGCTATATTCCTCAATTTTAAGTACTGTATTGTATGCCTTTTGTAAATATTGTATTTATTGAAAATCTATATGAGTCAGTGTGTGTGTGTGTTTGTGTGTAAGAGAGAGAGAGAGAGCGAAAGATTGAGCAGGCATACCTCCTGGTTTTACATGACACCAAGGTGGTGAAGCCTGGAGAACGCGCATGAGCGATGCACACAGCGCGCAAAGCAAACTCATCCCATTGAAATTACGATTGAACAGACAAAAGTGTCCAGTTGGGATTCAAAGTTTTACAAAGATGGAAGAATCAGATGAAAAATATCGATCGCAGCACATTACAGTATTTATGTTAGCCCAGAAATACCTGGAAAACCTGGGGGAAACCCTTGTCTTCGGTCATTCTGTTCACCGATGACTCTGTAGTTACAATGGAGGATGACGGTCACATTCATCTCCCTTAGTACACAAAAACAATCGCCATCTCCAGTCCCACATGGTGTGTTTAAGGCAGCCAGTACTACCAATTACTGCGTTCTTCACATTGCTTTTTAAACATCCGGAAGTTTTACCTGATTCAACTCCGTCATTCCCTGATCTTGTTGGTAGTATTCCTCTCAGGCACAGCGCACACCTCACCTGGTACTAGCTTGCGATTGATGTTACTTTATTCAAATGAGGTCAACTACGGCCGAACTCGTCCGTGTCCTTAGTCTTACTAAATAACCTGCTACATTTAAAATAAAATAGAACAGTGACAAAACTAATGCGCCCTTGACAGTCCTTTTTCATAGCCTTGGTAAATATACCTGGATGTGTTTTCACGTCAAATCAAGAGCCTGAAAGTGATTACTGACACTCTTTTCTCTGTTTTACACTTCCTATCACACCGAGGATGTATTTGGATACAGCTTAAGAGTTTGTGTTTAGTTTTGAACTTGTAATCATATCACAAACCATTTGATATGGATGACTTGCTTGTTTTGAAACCCTTGGATTCCCCCCCCCCCCCCCCGTTCAAATGTGTAGCCTGAAACCCCAGAGAGATGAAAAAGATGAAAATGACAGAACGAGACAGACGCAAGGAAACTCTGTGGGCATGCATATTTGTGCGCATGAAAAATGTGTGTGCTTGAGTGAGGCACACATGAAAGGGTGTCTCAGTGTGTATTTGTATCTCCATGTGCCTGTTTTAATGTCCTGATTAGCTATGTTTATATTTAGATAATTTTAATCTGTTCAAAGCCTGCATTCCCCAAGGTGCTGTCAGACACACACACACACACACACACACACACACACACAGTCACCCCTCCCCCCTTGTCCTACTCATCAACTTCAGGACAGAGCGAAGGACAGGATGCAAGGGATATATGAGTAATGAAGCCACGGGAATCCAAAAAGCAGCCTTAACAACACAATCTATGACAAAAACACAGATTGCATGAAACAAGTTGTGCGAATCAAATTGTGATTTTCTGCACCCTTTATCTAAAATGTGCTCTTTTGCTAATTGGCGCTTTCCTCCTCGTGTTGTAGATTTTAAGCTCCTGGGATGATAAAGGCACATTAATGGAAACGAACCACAGAGGCAGACTGAGGAAGGCTGCAGGAAATGAATGACATTTGACTTTAGGTTGTGGTTTGGAGTTTTTTTGTGTGTTTTTTTTTGTTTTTTTTAATTTTGCTTTAAATTGGAGTTTCTATTGTGATGACACACCGAGAAATGGAGGTTCAAGACAGGAACAGTTCTTTTTGTACCTGCAGGTACACTTTTGAAGATTGTTTTGGCAGAGGTACATCTGTTACCTCTATGCAATAAGAACAATAATGGTTTTCAAAGGGCCCCAAGTTGTAACTTTTGGCTAGCGCAAGGGGTACCAATTCAACTTTAGGGCACCCATTTTTCTTTCAGAAGGGTGCAAACATAGGTACACATGAGTACTTCTGTTTAAGAGTATCAAAACCAACCAATATCTCTAACAAGTTTCCCACAGTACCTGCAGACAAGGGAGAAAAAGTGGCGACAGAGAAGATTCTGTTTGAGTAGCGCTGACCAATCACATTTGAGGGCGCCTAGGTTGCGTCCACTTAAACAGTCCACGTGGAGTGCAGGATGCAAGGTCGGAAAAATGGTGGTCGTCTGGTGATTTAACAAAGCCGTTGTCATAGTTTTAAACCGTTAACGGAATGTAAACCGGCTACCCTTGGAACAACACCCTTGTATTTGTCGTCCCGCAACTCCATGCAAACGCTTCAAGTTGCCATACGGACTGTAAATAATAAGGTTCATGGGCTCAGAGATGACGCCTCACTAGTCGCATGAGATACGCCAGATATTATGAGTTCTATATTCTCTGCAAATATAGCATTTTTTGACTGTCTCATCACCGTACGGTGTGTTTGGTTAAAGCTTTGTTTGATTTAGGGAAGGATCACGGTTTGGGTGTGAATAAAATCTTCCTTCAAACTTCCTTCCTTCAACTTCCTTATAATAAAAAACAGTTCTGATACAAGGTTGTAAACAGGCATTGAACAACAGTCACATTTCCACACCGAGCCCCTTGCTATGGGAACTTTCTTGCCGTATTTATCTGATTTCTTTCCGATACTCTCGGTGTGTCGGCTAAAACACAAATGGCTAGCTGAGTGCTTCCATTGTTATCAACTTTGTACCGTCGGTTATGCTTCCAAGCTCTTCCTGAAAAATAACAGGAACT
Organism: Aulostomus chinensis; assembly: GCF_037954235.1. Classification (NCBI taxonomy): domain Eukaryota; kingdom Metazoa; phylum Chordata; class Actinopteri; order Syngnathiformes; family Aulostomidae; genus Aulostomus; species Aulostomus chinensis. The sequence continues at coordinate 18,316,096 of NC_141323.1, read as the reverse complement.
AAACACTAAAGTGAGTAAAAAAGAAAAAGAAAAAGAAAAAAAATCAGCGGGAGACTCATTCTTGAAACATCATTTCATTCACAAACTTGTTTTTACACACTACAGGGTTCTTGAACTCCTCAATTCAGTCTTTGAGACAGGAAGCAAAGCCTGATTGCTATTTGTAGTTCCTTGCCCTGACCTCTATTATGTACCTCTTTGCAAGCCTGGGGGTGACTGACAGTTACAAGGAGTCCACAACACAAAACGTCACACGTAGTCACTTCTCCTCCTGTCTTTAAGACTAAATGGCCTAAAAAGTAAGAAATCATTGTGTGCGTGAGAACATCTCGTGAATGAAGCCAGATCCATCAAGTTATTCAAACGAATACTTTGTTGTTCCAGAGGTGACGCGAGGCCGCAGTGCGGTGGCTTTTTTTTTTTCTTCCAATTTTCCAAATGAAGACAAAATAAATCAAATCAACGTGTGTCCATGATGCTCTAGTTAAAATGATTAGTATGCATGCAGTGAAGCCGATAAGGTCTGTGGAAAAATACTGGCAATGTTGACGGCAGGGGAACACTGAGCACCCTGCTTGGAGTCTTCTTAAAACTCCGAAAAACAACGGCTGCTGTAGCAGGTAAAAAGAAGCCGCTGACGCACACGTACCAACGTTTGACGAAAACAAGTGCTCTTCCTGTTTCTCTTCTTCTGACTTGTTAGTTGCTTGCACATCTGTCTCCATCTCACGTTGATTTGAATAGTTTCGTCGTTCATTAAGATACTTCCAAGACATCAGCTGTGAAAAAGTGTGTGTGTTTGCATTGTCGGTGTGTGTTGTCTCTTGTTTGTGCGGGTATCTGCTTGGTAAGCTAATATGCGCGTGTGGCAATGTGCGTGCGTGCAATTTGTGTGCTCAAATTGCATGTGTGTAACAAATCCCTGCAGTGTGATGGCCTTAAGCCCTGTGTTCCCTCTGAATCACTCTGAAGAGACAAATCCAGAGGCTTAGGCAAATTACACACACTTACAACTCTGCCTACGCACATACATACACACACAAACACACACACACACACACACACACAATCATTTGCTGTCCTTGCTGTCACTTTCTCCAACACCTGGGTCTCAGCAGCAGCCCTCTCCTCTCCTTCTATTGGCTTACAGGTGTTATGACTCTCTATTCATCATCGCCTTTCTCTCCGAGTTCAGCAGCTTCCTCTTTCTTCTTCATCTTCTCTCTTCTGTGTGTTTCACTGGTTTCCAGTCACAGGGTCACTGAGGCGTAAAGGCAAAATGGTCTCCTCATGGAAATGGAAGGGTCAATGATTGTAGAAACGACACACTGAGCACGAACACACACACACACACACACACACACACACACACACACACACACACACACACACACACTGATAGCATATGCCAAAGCTTTCCTGGCGTATTTGACTGCACTTCCTTTCTTGCGCTGAGAATGACCATATGTCTTCATGGTTCTACTCTCATCGGTGTGTGTGTTTGTGCATGCTCGCACGCACGCAATGCTGCCTATGTGTGTTCCATGCCACCCGACAATGTGTTATTTCCTAGTGTGCGTGCACGTGACCATTCAAGCAGGGAGAGCGGCTGCTGGCAGGTTGCAGCGGAAGGATTGTACACTAAGGATGTACAAGTGAACTGGATCCTCAGAGTGCTTGACCACTCTGTCTTCTTTCAAAATAAAACTATTCCACAAATACATCAGCTTTTCCTTAAAAGTTAGTGCTGTTGGAGCAAGAAATTTGTTATTTTAGACCTGACTAAATTTCACGGTTTTATGGGACAGCAGTTAGCGTCACATTGGGTAATAATTGTTTTTGACTATGTGTGTTTTAGAATGAGCCTAAAACCATTCTTCAACTAATTAAACCGCCTGTGTTTGAATGAGCTTAATTGGTAGTGCAGCTGCCTGTCCAAGTGCCAGACAACTAGATAATCACTCTGACTGGAAGCCATGGGCATGTAAAGCGCAGGATCATTATCGCTCCAGTATTACTGTTCACCAGGCGCGCACAGAAGCCTGTCAAGAGGGTTCTTTGTTTTTTGTTTTTTTTTTAAGAAATAATCTTATAAAGTCAAAACTGTCTGAATCGTGCTTCATTAAAACAGAACCATTAGGATTATTTCAAATAAGGATGAATTACAGTCGACGAGACCTTACGGTATTTGATTCTGTAGGCTCTTTCTTCTTTTTGACATGAATATTGCATCTTTTAGCGCCATTTAAACAATGCAAGAAGCAGTGTACCCGGCTCAGTATATCCAAGAGAAAGGATTTCTGAACCCTTAAATCTTTGCGACAGGTTGTTTTTGTTTTTTTTTTGGGGGGGGGGGGGGGTAATCAGACCGTGCAATATGTGCTCAAACAAATGGAAGGGGAGGCAAAAATAACTCATCACTCTCCACTCTTAAAATGTCTCCAGTGTGGAAGCTCCACAAATGCAGGAAATATACGTACAAAAAAAAAAAAAAAACCCTCTACGTAAACCAGAAGCACTTCAATATAAAAGCAATTGTCGTGGAACAATTTGAAGTAGTGCGTCACAGACTTACCAATGGAAAAAAACAAAAACATCTCAGGTAAAATGTATGTGTGAAAATAGCCCTTTTACCTAAAGAGGTAGGCTAATTTGATCAATTAAAGACGGCTGTTTAATGAAATAACGATGGCTTATACCTGGATTTGAGTGGTAAAAATGAATTTCCAAGCCTGACTGAAAACAACACATCATCCAGAAGGTGTATTTTTCCCTTACAAGTACTCACAAAAAGTTATTTTTGATTTCACGTGTATGTTTTTAAATCCTCATGCGTCACTCTTTCGTGACGACAGAATGCAAAAAGGGCCAGCGAAGACTTAGCTTGAAGCTAATGGTGACTGAGGGCTAAACATTTGCGAGTATGTCCAAAAACAAACAGTTTACAGTTTCCTAAGTGCATTGTCCAGCATAATGAATCAGCAGTCCACACTTTGATTTGAGTTCGAAAGAAAGTATAACCCTACTGGCGCAGCACGACTATGAATGAGTGCAGACAAAGGACTCAGCTCCAATAAATGCACCGTCTGTTCACATCAGAACGTTGCGAAATAGTCTTTTCAGCTCAAATCAAAGTATTTATGGATTGTTGAGCACTGGATGATGCGCTTCAAGGTCCGTTGATGGATATTTGTGGGCAGTTTTGCTTTTGTTAACTTTTGGTCACTGTTAGCTTCAATCTGGACATACGGTTCTTCCTGAATTCTAGAGTCATGAAGTAGAAATGCAGGGCGGGGGGGGGGGGGATCCACTTTGTGAGCTCGTGTTTGTGAGGAATGGAAAAGCAACATAAAATAAGGTTAAATTATCACTTGGAGTGTAATATCTCCGTGGACAATTACAAAGATTTGACTTGCTGCTACCAGAATCCTCAGTAGAGACCCTCAAAATGATACAACAAAGCAGCCTAGAATTCATGATACAGTGGGCACATGGTCTGCATCCCTGGCCCAATTAATCACCAGAACAGCCGCAGCATGCAAATGGAGCGGGTCTGATCTATTACCGGGAGCCGTTTGCTCTCAAACACCTGTGATGCTCTTGTGGGCGGCTGCATTTTGTCTTACTATAAGTGCGAAACCCGCAAAAGAGAATGAGCCTTGAGTTGAGGAGAGAAATGGGGAAAAGAGAGACAGCTGTAGAGGGAGAAAGATGAGTATTGTAGAAAGAGAAGCGCCTCCATCTCCCACTTGCTCTCACTATTTACCATCAGTGGAGAGAGACAGACTCGCCCTGCAGTCAATTGCAGGTGCTCGTCAGACTATAAATGGAGCAAATACATAATGTTCCCCTTCCAGGAGAATACCATGAAATTAAATTTTCATAATTTGTAGAACACATCACAAACAAAGCGGGCTGCACGGTGGTGCAGTGGTTAGCACTGTGGCCTCGCAGCAAGAAGGTTCCGGGTTCAAATCCCGGCTCGGGCACGGGATCTTTCTGTGTGGAGTCTCCATGTTCTCCCTGTTCCTGTGTGGGTTCTCTCTGGTACTCCAGCTTCCTCCCACAGTCCAAAGACATCAAGAGGGGACGAGGCTGATTGATACTCTAAATTGACTGTAGGTGTGAATGTGAGAGTGAATGGTTGTTCGTCTCTCTATGTTGGCCCTGCGATGGACTGGCGACCTGTCCAGGGTGAACCCCACCTCTCACCCGTTGACGCTGGGATAGGCTCCTCCCCCCCCCCGCGACCCTTAATGTGTAGGAATAAGCGGAAGATGACGATGGATGGATCACAAACAAAGCACTCAGACTGCCAGACTTGACTTACGTACACGTCGGTGACTTTACATTCCCAATTAGTTGTCAAGTTTGATTTTGTCATTAAATTAGACTACTCTTTTTTTTGTTTGTTTATTCACTGGCTGCCTCCTGAACGGTAGGTGGTGGTAGGGTGACTAACAGCTGGTTTCAGAAACCCTTTCTTCTTTTTCACCTCCTTTTTTGTCACGTACCAAAAAAGCGTTTCACATTGGTGTGCTTTTTAAAATAAAGCCCATTCAAGAAAAATGCACAGTTCAAGAAATGAGCCACTCGCTGTTTATTTTCTGGGTTAAAAATCACCGTAGATCCTACATGCCGGGATAATTTGACTCACAGTTGACTCACAGTCTACTGGGACAACAACTAAGGTTGGCAAATGATCAGTTTCATCTAGACAAATCAGATTATTAGTTGTAATGGTTTATATCATCACAAAAAATGTGCCTGGACAGTACAAAAGCTGCAGTATCCTCTCCTCTGTTATGGTGCGGAACACTGAAAGATTACGGTTGTCAAGGGGTGAATGAATACAAATGATCCTGAAGCCAAACTAGCACAAACTATGCGAAATAAAAATGTTTCCTGTACAGTTACCCGTTGAACCCAAATAGAATAACCTTTCCGTACTTGACTTCCATGAAACTGGTTACTGAGCTATTGACTCACCTTTTCCTTGTGTTTCGCAGTCTAATTGTGCATTCAGTGTCGGCTCAAAGCAGAATTAGCTCCGTCCTTGACGGACAGGCAGATTAGCTTTGTCCTATTGATCGACTGTGCAATAAACCTTTTCCCACTGTGTGACCCTTGAACTGCCTGCACTAGGACTTGCATGCCATGATATACTGAATCTGCTGAATATTGTGCACAACGCTTGGAATGAGGCACGTTTAAAAAAAGAAAAAAGAACTTATACGAAGCACGGAAAGAGGGATTTTAAACTTGCGACTCGACTAAAAACAATCGGTGCTTAATACAGGAAGGTGTTCCTAGATTTAGTCCAGTCTGATCAGTTTAAAATCTCTATGATCCCAGAGGAGAGTTCTGACTCATCTTCCTCCCTCTGGTGTAGTACAGGTGTGAACCAGCCTATAAATGGCAGTGCTACAGACCTGCTGTTCCCAGCTGTAATGACAGAAAATGACATCACACACTGATGACAACACCTGCTTCTCTCCATTTTTCACAGCTCTGGTTTGCTCATTCCTCACAGCCCACTCTCATGTCTCCCTTTTAACTCCCTGTGTCACTCTCTCTTAATACCACACTCCCTCCCGCTTGCTCTCCAAACCTCGGTGACCCTCGTGAAATTTGCTGCCCTGTCTCGTGCCAGTGGGGTAATGTTGAACTACAGACAGTGCAATAGACAGCCCCCCCCCCCCCCCCCCCCCCCCCGAGCAGCTGGAGTCAAGTGGCAGGTCCTGCACTTTATTGAAATGCCAGTATGTCTCAACGGGTCAGCGGATATACCAGGCTGCAACAGATTCATAACACAGCACTTTAAAAGATTCTGATATGGTCAACTGAGAAGACCAGGTGGTTTCTGTGGAGATAAAATAAGAAATAAAAAGAATGCGAGACAGTGGACGTTAGTGGGGTTTTATTAACGCTGGGGTCAGACAACAAGACACGTGTTGTGCCAGATCAGGTGATTATTGTGATACATCCTTGTTGTATTGTGTCTCAATCTCAGAATCTCGGAAAGAAGGCCAGGTATTTAAGGATTGCGGCGTAGCCAGCCAATATCCCTTCTGAGACTTCCTTGTTCCGTCTGTTGCTCATTTACAGTCCTCATAGCAACTTGAGATGCTTGCGTGGACTTGAACGATGACGGAAATGAACGGATCGTTTCAAAAGTAGCCAGTTTGCACTCAGTTAACAGTTTTAAACAACTACAAATCATCAGACTACAGACTTTTTTCTGGCCCCGACCGGACAAAGACCAATTCTTCACACAAGATCACGGTGGATATTAAATCCTTCAGCGAGAACGGAGTGTGACGTATCTAGCCAGCATTTGTATTCATCACTCCGAGGGAGGGAAGGCACGGATGTTGTTGCCACAGCTCAACGAACCTCTCCTCTGTTTCACAGTTCCACCTTGAGTATTGACGACATCACTCCTCTCTCACTTCGCCAACTGTACATTTATGCGTAGCTAAATATCTTGGTCGATGTTGATGAATGGACTCAGCCCTTCGTGGGTGGTTAAAAAAAAAAAAAATGAACATGCCGGGAAGCCATGAGTCTTTCTAGATAAGGCGTTAGCCGATGTCAACACTTAATGAGATAAACTGATTGTCACGCCAAATGCCCACTGATTGTTTCAGAGACCACCCAGCTGGAACAATTACAATTTGATACGATGATTATATATGATACAATAAAATGTTAAAGCGTGTCTTAATGATATCTTAGGACACCATGTGGAAAAATACCCTCTACGAACCATCAGCTCATTCACTTTAAATTGAGTTCACCACAAATCTGTCCCCAGTTTTTGCATGAAGCCGGTGAAGAACCCTAATAAACCCATGCTGTGTCGGTATTGGTTGAGAGATGCGGGTTCTTCAACGCGTGACGCTGATATTCGGACCGTTGGCCCGCTGATATAATACCGATATATCACTGTTTTGTTCTTTTTTTATTTGATAAAATAAAACTATTTAATTATGACAATGAGAAATAAAAAAAATTGCTGAAAAAAAACAAAACAATAACATGGTGTAGTATAATTCCATTATTACATTCGGTTGTAGACATTTTTTTTCATCAGACGATTGTCTCAAATGTCAGTAATCAGCTCGATTAATCAGCCGACGGATGGATCTGTATCACGAATGATGCCAGGGTATCCGAACATCTAAAGCTTTCTCTGACCTGATAGTTAGGTCCATGCTGTCCAACTTCACTGCGCGCTGATGATGGGAGTTAAGACTGAGGGTTTGAGCGGTGTTGAGCAGTCATCCAGCCGCCAAAAACCTCTTACCACCCCATAATCTTAGCACCAGGACATGGTTGATGTATTTCCATGGTATCTGTCCACTGCTAGGATTAACATCCTCCGATCTAGAGATAAATGTGTGTGTGTGTGCGTGTGTGTGTGTGTGTGTGTGTGTGTGTGTGTGTGTCGGGCTGCCCAAATTAAAACGAAAGCACTTTATTGCGGGAAGAAATAAGAATAAGGGAGACAGACATGCAATGTTGTTCACATCTTCTGCCAGCCTTTCATCTACAGACAGTTTTTAAGAGATTTAAAGTCACTGGCAAATGTCCAAAGTTTAAAAAAAAAAAATCATTCCAGCCTTGCTAGAGTTGTGTCGCCCTCCTGTGATTGGTCATTATGTGAGGTCAGGTCAATCTTATTCATACAGCGCCAAATCACAACAAAAGTTATCTCGTGACACTAGCAGAGCAGGTCTAGCACCACACTCCTTCAATTAACTTGCACCCAACATTTCTCCATGAGCGAGCACATTTTTGCGGCAGCGGCGATGAAAACCTTCCTTTTAACAGGGAGGAACGTCGAGCAGATCCAGAGATGAAGAGAAAGAAAGGGGAGAGGGAATGACAGACGGGAACGTGAACGGGCCTGATGGAGAAAGATGGCAAACAATAACAAGAAGAGCTCGCAACCGACGTGAACAGCCACACATTCCTCAAGGAATTAATTTCAGCATAATATGAGCAATTATGTGCTAGCAAACACAATGCTGATGTTAATGCTAATACAGGATTGAGAATACTGATAATACTAGTGCTGATAGTAATACTGATGCTAAGGGTGGGAGCTTGAGCCCTCTGTCTGTAGCCTCCTCCAGCAGCAGCAGTCAGAGATCTGGGAAGTGGGGGGAGCACAGAGGCTTTGGAGAGGAAGAGAAGTTAGTAAGGAGGAGTACAGGAGGACAAAGAGGAGGAGAGAGAAGCCCAGTGCATCATGGGAGATCCCCCCGCAGTCTAAGCCTATATCAGCATTTCTAAGGGCCAGCCTAAGCAGCCCTAACTATAAGCTTTATCAAAAAGGAAGGTGTTATGTCTACTCTTAAATGTAGAGAGGGGATCTGCGTTCTGGACCGAAACCAGGACACGGGAGAAGGTGGTCATAGAACTTAAATGGCAGTCTTTTGCTTGATGTGAACATTGATTGTCATTGTCTTATGGAAATCAAGTTGTTCAACGGCGTGAACATTGGAAATCAGCAATAGGTACAAAACAGAAACCTGCAAACCACTCAAACAGTCATGATGGGGGGGGGGGGGGGGTAAATAATATACAACACAATGGCACACTCGTCATTTTGAAAGTACACAAAACAAAGACACTCAGCATTGCCACAAAGAAGCCCCGCCTCCAACTAGCATTTCGGTACAACACAACACAGTCGGACCAATGCAGAGGCATAAGTGTTTGCCTAATCTAAAATAATCCAAAAAAGGAATCTGGTCTTGTAAATAATGGCCCTGCAAAATCCCCCAGTCTTTGTAAAATCTTAATCTGAGACTCAAAACTCAAGCAAATTGTCTTTAGATGTGGTGTCACACGTCAGTCTTTCATTGTGTATCCGTTTCGTAGCAAAATGAGATCCTGAAAAAAAAAAAGATCGTCTTTAAGCAACACGAACACATTTATCAGCTGGCTGATAGGATTGTGATTTCTATGGAGATTTAGAAATAGGTGGTGACAGAATTTGACCGAGCGAAGTACGAGAGGTGTGAAGGAATATTTTGATGCCGCAATTTATTCTTTAAGCCGCAGGTGTTGTTCTTGTTTTCCTAACATGACTCCATGGCATCTATGGATGGTGGTCAGAGAATACTGATTCATCTCATCGCTGTTGGCCATGTTTTGAAGGGTTTGTGTAAGAACACCCAAATTGAATCCACACCTCCACTTCATGAATATTCGGCGGTTAATTTCTGCAGTGTCTGTTGACATTTTTAAGAAGCGTGGAAACAAAGGTGAGGAGTCCACTGAGTGGTGCAGGAATAGAGAAATAGGATCAAAATAACAGCTTGTTGACGCCAAAAAATGGAATGTTTCGATAATATCAACATATATTTAAGTGCTGCATTCATTTTTCTATCATGTGGGCTGTGTGAATCAATACATCAGCACCTTACGCCATCTTTGCGGCGCATCTCAATTCATCCATCTACCCTAAAAGTACTCAGGCAAGTATCAGAACTGCACACACAAAAGCCTGCAGCAGAATCGGATAAAAAAAAACAAAAACAACAACCTTGGATGTAATATCATTTAAAAAAATGCACAAGAGAGGAAGAGGAATCGGTTGAATCCGTAATTTCGCCGCCACAAACAATATGCAGTGCTTTGAGAAAGCTCTTCTCCACACTCTCTGAGGGCACAATCAGACTGACAATAAACAGCTATGGGGAGGCGTTGATGTGGGTTTGTTGTTCCTAGGTACAAGAGATTAAATATGGGCTAGAAGAGATCCAGTTGGAAGGTTTAATCAAATTTGAAGACATTGATGGTTTTCTACACCTTCGAGGCAGGATTGGAATCCTGAAGAAAGTTGTCACAAAAAACACATTTTTGCCTGTTTTTGATGCTCCGGAATACTACAAACGCTCAAAGGTGAGAAGGTACCTGCGAGGTTGATCGCTTCTGCATTCAGGTCATCGCTCTCCAAGTAGACAACAGATGTTTCATCGCAGAACAGATGAACTTTTTGTAAGTCATGTAGCTTCAGGCACTGTCGTCATTATCCAAGAACACGAAGTAAAGAAAACTCGACAAGTTTTTGCAAAGTTTTATCTCGTCTCACAAGACAGGACGGAAGCAAACCACACTCAGAGTGACGAAATTACAAAAATCAATTAAAAATAATCAGTTTAGCGAGTTGTGACGCAGAATTTCTGCAATTTTATGGTTGTTTTGAGTCTTTACTGGGGGGGGAGGTGAACGTCACGCTGTTCGCATCAACACTACCGCCACAGGGAGACATGACACACACTTGGTGCGCAGAATAATATTTCACAGTCTCAATGATGCATCAGTGACAGAGTAGTGTATGAGCCCCTGTGGCTTCATGCACACTCAGAAATAAAGACACCAGCCTGTACCTAAAAGAGTAAAACTGATTGCTTTTGATTGACAGCGGATGGATAGTAGATCAATAATGAACAAAAATATGAATGTTGATGATATTCTCTGAAATGTAAACAAATAGAAGACTTATTTTTCATCAGGCTTGAAGAAATGACGTGACAGTTTTTTGACCTGTTTAATTTACCGACTCATGGTTCGTTCTTTTGCATTCCGTGCAGCGTTAAACCCAGATTATGATGCATGTTTCCGCTTTTATTTTCAACTATTGCACACTTTCTATTGTTTTCGAGACGGATGACATGACTAATTGCATTTTGTCAGTCTGAGCCACTGTTGATGGGACTTTTTCGCCACTCTGTAAATATCAGTGCTTTTATTCTGAAATGAGACACATCGAAGCAGACAGACAGTTAAGACACAGGAATCACAGAGATACACAGATAAAGAAATCACCTGGTAGGGAGGGAGGGTGTTTATCGATACATCAGAGAGAAGTCGGTTCCCTCAGGGGTGGTGTGTGGGGTCGCGCGGCGGTCTCTCTCTCTTTCTTGCAAGGTGAATGTTATTCCACGGTTGCCTGGTTTTGACAGGCTACATAAACAATCCGCAACACCAGTCATGTACCTGCAGGATGTCTAAGGTTGGTCTATACACACCAAGTCAGTCACTGACATACACACACATTCAGAGAGAAGGCCAACAGCTGCCATTATATGTTTGACCTCACTGTCACTTTAATTTCAGTTGATTTTTCTCTGTCACCTTTAACTTATTTCAACATGCTCCCTTACATGAAGTTGACATAACAGTCTACCTCACAATAGCTTGCTGCGTCGTGACTGCGCGTTTACCTGTGTATGTTATTTCTTGGACTACCGGCGGGTAGTGGATTTTTTTTTTTTTTCCCCCTCCTGTTGTTGCTTCGTGCTTCAAAGGAGGGAGAAAACAAATCACCACAGTTATGGCAGTGTATAATGCTTTGGATGAAAGCCTCTATCAAATGGCATCGCATTAAATAATTAATTATGTATGAGTTTGGATTAACTCCGAGATTGTGTTTTCGTTGGAATGACGCTAATGAGATGATATTATGCTTTTGATTGCTTTGAATACGTGATCAACGCTTGAAACGGAGCCACTTTACTTCAAACGCACCGTCGTCTTTGAAAGGTTTGATGTGTGTTTCTCTTCTCAGTTGTGAGAAGCAGCACGATTATAGTGGTTCCACATTGCTGGCTTTCAAGTACTCTACCTAAAAGATATCTTTTGACTACCAAACGCTTGCATTTTGTTGAGGTGTTACATAAAAAAAGTTGGATTACTTGTTGACAATGCACAGCAGCTGTCCCCTTCATTTGATGTCGACCGAGGGGGTGAAAGAAGAAATGGAGTCGATCAGACCACAGGCTGTATGTACACATCAACACGCCGCCACGTCCTCTCGGAACATCAGCTAAACCAACTCTATAGAGGTCGGGGAATCACACTATCAAGGTCCTGCATGACCTGATCCCCAGATAGACATTTCCAGTTGGTATCTTTTCATTTTAACGTCGACTGGTGTGTGAAATTTAGAGAAAATGATCAGAATTTGGTAGAAGAGATCAGAACTGATCTCAGATTTAATCCGAAAGAAATGCTCCTCAATCCAAGAAATTCCAGTCCAAAAAAACCTGGGAAACCACTTGTGTAATCTTTAACAAAGCTTTGTGTTTTACAGTGCGAGCTTGTTATATTATGCGCTGAAGCAGCCTCGCATATGGTGGAAAAATCAAGTACGAGTATCTCAAAATTGTATTTAAAGACGTAGCTAAAGACCCGAGCACGTTTTTTTTTCCCCCCCAAAGTCCGCCTTGTTTGACGAGAACGATTACAGGAGCTACGCGCGCCGGTGGTTTCAGCACAGCTGCACATGCATGAAACATGGACAGGGACACCCATGCTTCAAAACAGCCAAAGTCAGCCAAGTGTCTTCCCTTCACTACCAACCACCTCAATTGGTGGTTACAAAGCAACCCCACTTCTCTAGGCTCAGCCCCGCCCTCTGTCAAGGGGGCCGCAGCAGGACTGTAAATGATAAGCCGATAGAGACTCAGAGTAATGTTCTCTGTTCACGACTCCATTAGGGACTGGGAAGAAACCCTTAAACTGATCGATTGACCAATGAAGCAGGCTGACAACCGTTGGATGGACAGCAGTCTGATCTTTCCGCCGTCGCTTGCTCAAAGGCGAAAAGATCTGCTAAGTTTTAAGTAGTTAATTCGTACACTTTTTTTTTTAATAGACATTTCTTAGCTTTTTCCCGTCCCTGTGAAAAATATTAGGGTAAAGTTTGAGTCTGAATTATCTACAAGAGTATATGGGTATTTAATTAAGTACAAAAAGTACGTAGACGAGGCGCTACAGTGTACAGCTTCTTCATGGATCATTTTGAGATGTGCCCTGTCAGTGCTGATTGATGCCTGTTCCTTCAAGGATCTCATGACCAGCGTTTGGTCTGTTTTGAATGTGAAATGAAATGAATTGTACGGATGCTTACATCCACATGCAGGAGTATACTCCCGTTTGAGGGCACAGGTCTGCTGGTTAATAAACATCTAATTACCTCGAGAGTTTGCCAGCACCAGCATTTCTGCCACTGTAATTGGCTTTGCGGGGTAAAAAAGTATATGTGTATTTGTGCAAGAGGGAGAGGGAGAGAAAGACCTAATGAAGGCCCATAAGAAAGGCATTGATGTAATCATTTCTTAAAGTGATTTCAGGCATTCCTAAAAGATACCCTAAGCTGGATCAGAGCCATTTACAGTCTGGAACTTCAGTCTGTCTCTGCGGTGCGGTGGTGTTTGTTTCTTCCACAGTCCTGTGTAGGTGTGTATTACTGCCTTCATTTGAGTGAAATGTTTTGTTTTGGGTGTGTGTGCGCGCACGTGTGTGTGTGTGTGCACGTGTGTGTGTGTGTGTGTGTGTGTGTGAGCACACGCACCCTCATTAATAACCAGTCTGCTTGTATTGTCAGTTAAAGCCCATTGTGACTGCAGTCTGGCTTCTCTTTCAGCCAGTCACAGCTTATGTTGTCCTTTCATGGTGTTAATTAACAACCAGGATAGTGTGTGTGTGTGTGTGTGTGTGTGTGTGTGTGTGTGTGTGTGTGTGTGTGTGTGTGTGTGTGTGTGTGTGTGTCCGCATGTGTGCAATCTTGGGAATGGGGGGGGGGTTAAAAAAAAGACTTGAAACAAGAAAATGTGTGTTGCTTATGCGCCGGGCCTTTTGTCTATGCAGGTGCAAATACTGTACACACGCACACACACACACACATACACACACACACACACACAATCTGGCACCAAATTAAAGGGCACTATTGTTAATCTTTACATGCAGATGTTCTGTACATTCACAAGAGCAGCAGGTGTTATACTTTTTTTCCCCGGTGATAACGAACGATCTTGTGTCACACACACACACACACGCCTACCTACAGAGACTATTAATGTAAATGACAAAGAATGAAAACAGATGCGTCGATAGAGCAAAAACTAGCAAGGGGAACGGTGAAAAAAGACGTACCTGAAGGGAGTAAGGACAAGAAATTAATTCAGCACAAAGTGGAATCATAGTACACACACACACACACACACACACACACACCAAAACACACACAGCTAAAATGACAGCTATAACAGAACGGATTGTTTAACATAGCATCGGGTGGTTCTCCTGAGAGTGCTTAACCAGAATACCTGATCACACAATTACCATAGAAAGAGCAACAACACCCTCTGGGCCCTCTGGATGTGTGTGGCGAGTATATTTGTATGGCTGTCTCTCTGATTGCCGTATTTTCCATCCTATGTTTGGTTTTACCTCATGAGATTTTAAATTTTAAGCTGTGGCGAGGTTGCCAGACTGGCAAAGCACAGGTGTTTTGTTTTTTTCTCTCTCTCTTTTTCTCACTGATTGAAGCAGAAAGCGGGTTGATTGATGATTAAAACCCACAAAAACAAAAAAAAACACACACACACACACACACACACCAAATTTATCTGTTGTAGTACACAGAAACGCAGGCGGAGTGAGTCAATTATGAGGTCATTTAAAGCATGGCAGGTAGACGGTAATTAGGTAGCCCACCCCCCCCTGAAATCCTGCCATCATCACATGAACATCCATCCATCAACAACAGGGCTTTTTCACAGGGGACTCAAGGAAAAGAAACAAAAACAAGTGCAAATAATGAGATGAATCATGGCCGAATTCAATTTACCTGCCACAATTTTAGGCGCCGTTGTACATGATGGTCCCCTGTCACATTAATGGAACAATTATGAGGAAAGAAGCCATCAGTGATACAACTAATGAATAACTGAGCGTTCGGTGTTACAAGTGGCAAGTTTCCCATCACGTCATGCTAAAATGAGTGTTTTCAAGATAACGAACAATTCAAAAAAGGAAAAGAAAATCGTCAAAAAGAGCACTGTAACTTGATGAGATGAACTTTTAGGTTCTGCGTATGAGAATTTGATCATTAATTAAGCAGCAAAAAAAACAAAAAAACATGCTCGCTGCAACAAAAAAAACAAGGGGAAAAAAATCAGGTACGACTTCGATGGCCACAAGTTTTATCTCGTCGCTGAAACAATTGCGTGCCACAGGGATGACTATTTTTTTCCCCCTTGACCAAAAGACAATTTTGCGACTGCTGTTGGAATATTACAGATAATATACCAAATAAAATGGAACAGAAAAAGAGAACAGAAATGTAGGAGTTAAATGTTTCGTTTAACGAGTGAATTGCCCCCCCCCCCAAAAAAAAAAACAACACAATTTTTTTGTCCAATTCTGAAGTGTAAGAGTCGAAATACAACCGCCGTACGGATATAGCTGACGTTACGATGTGCTAACAGCACCATCGATGCATGACTTCAACGTGATCACAACCTGATTCCGTTTAATGTCCAATGAATCAAAAACACGTAAAAAAAAAAAAAAAAAAGCAAACGTATTTGCGGATTTTAAGAGTCACTCCTGAGGAGCTAAAATGAGCGTCAGGTGCCGGGCCAAACTCTGTATGGTGGGGTACAAATCACCCGAGAGCTCATTTATCACAGTCAGCAGCATAACGAGGTAAATTTGCCCAACGATGGGGTTTTTCTGGCACTTAGTCCCCTTAAAGAGAATCAGATCAAGTTTAATTTAACCTGTCTGGACAGCTGAACTAATTTTAGATTGAGCGATTTGTCAATCAGTCATAGCCTCTATGGTTTTGAGGGAAGCCTGAATCTCGCTGTGAGTGTCCCTACGTTTCCCTTTTGTCTGATTTGTTTCCAGCTATTACACACACACACACACACACTCACACACACACACACTGCGCTCGCGCCGCAGTTCTGCTGATTAAAATTGCTTACAACTGTAAACAGATCAGATTGTGCATATACCTTTTTATTTGTGTTGTAATGAAACGTTCCCCTCGCTCAGCGGGGAGCCTTTATGAAATGGATTGTTTCATTCATCCACAGTGTCAATATTTTTTTATAATCTAGATTGCAGACCTCGTCCCAGTGCACCCCTTTTGTGCCGGCACGCCTGGTATGAAATGATCACACACTTTCTGTTTTTCATGCAGCTTTATCGCCACCCTGGGCGTTTTGGAGAAGGACAAACATAAATGCAAGGACAAAGCATGTCTCTGTTTTCTCTGATTCGGTGAAATTTGAAACTACAAAGAGATTTGGGGAAGAGCGGGGAAGTGAGGTTGATGGCCTATGGCAAGAAGAGGGGGGACAAGAGGGGAGAGAGCATGATGAGGCATCTTTGTTGCGTAGTAAAGACAGGAAAATGTAAAAAAAAAAAAAAAAAAAGTTGATGGCTTTTGGAAAAAGGAGGGCGGAGCTAACAAATTAAAGAATTAGATGTAAAATGAGTCAAAGTGTCGATTTTGGACAAAGGATAATGGCCTTTAGGAGACGATTATGTGACAGAGATGAACATTTTAAGAGGGAGAGGAGGAGAGGTGATGAAAATGAGAGAGAACAAGTCATTTATCAAGCCACTGCAGACGACTGCGAGCGTGGAGGAGAGGGATGACAGGGACTGGAGATGAAAGTGATTAATCTGAAACGCAGATCGTCCTAACTAGACTTTGAAAGAGAGACGCGATTCATTTGAAGCCACCAGGTATCACCACTCGGGCTAATCGAAGCTCTCGATGACCTGCATTAAAACACCGTTGTCACTGTTCATTAAAATAGAACACGAGACTCTTGTTGGCACATGTGGGAAAAGGGACTGTCACACGACCTCTATTTTTCGCATCTGTTCAATCTACATCCATCCACTTTCTACTGCTTATCCTGTTAAGTGTCGCAGGGGGGCTGGAGCCTATCCCAGCTGCCTTCAGGCGAGAGGCGGGGTTCACCCTGGACAGGCCGCCAGTCCTGTGTTTCAAATTGGCTCTCCCTGCTTACCGGCAGGAGAAGTGATAAATAAACGCTAGAAAAAAATAAAATGAGAGACGGATTCTCTAAGTTCCCGCTTAAA
This sequence comes from Aulostomus chinensis, assembly GCF_037954235.1. Taxonomy (NCBI): domain Eukaryota; kingdom Metazoa; phylum Chordata; class Actinopteri; order Syngnathiformes; family Aulostomidae; genus Aulostomus; species Aulostomus chinensis. Next base: position 18,299,164 of record NC_141323.1, on the reverse strand, counting down.
CCTTTTAATCGTTCTCAGTGTTCCACCTCTTTCAGCTGATCCATACATTTCATATGTTTATTTTTGAGTTGATTTTTTTTGGGGGGGGGGGGTGAGGATAAACTGTTTGCATTCTCCTTTACACAGATTAGCGTTTGCTCATCTCCTCTACTCCACCGCACCCCCACTGCCTTGTTCAGACGACCAGCCAAGATCTGATTTTTGATATATCGTGATTGATTTTTTACAGTTTGAAAAGCCCCAAAACAAAACACAACACATAATCGGTAAAAAAAATGCATTTTGAGGCGTTTTCAAGCTGGATTTTAATCAGATTTTCAAAGATGCGTCTACATCTGGATGCTGTTTTCAGTCGGATTTCGATTGGCTTGTGTCTCTTCGTTTCTCAGTTTGTGTCTCTCTGGTAGGTCGATGACGTCTGAACACAAGAATGCTGATCTCATCACAAATTACATTGCGTACAGACAATGACCTGATTTGATATAAATCCGAATTGAGGGATCAGGTTTGCCTGAATGAGGCCAACTTAAGTTCTCCGGATTCATGCTTCAGGATTGACTTCAAAGCTTAGACCTCATTATATGTTGGATGGAGGTGTAATTTGTGTTTCCATTGATGGATCTGAGCAATGGGGGTGGGCGGGGGTTCTTGGATGTGATTCAAAGAGTTTGCAGAAAAGCAGGTTTCAATCAGGCACAAGAGAGTCGAGTCAATGAAAAGCTGTAGGAGCAGACAGCAGGTCAATATCAACATGCATGTCATGGAAAAGCAGTGATTTACAGTAAATACTAGATTTGCAGAGTGGCTAAATCACCAAAACAACATTTAAGGCTGTTTAAGTACAACAGTGCATGAAAATGAAATAAGGTGCAAATTAAAAACCATTTAAATGTAAAATGATAAGCAGGGAGCGGTGACTCAGTGGATGCAACGACAAAACTTTGCAAAAATAATTGATTACATAACTCTTTCCGCACGATTGCAAACGAGTGCAGCTTGTGTCTCAAGCGACAAACAAATTGTTCTCTAAATCCTGTGAATGATCGAAAGCCAACTGGATGACTCACAGAAATCAGAGCGTCTTTTCGGTGTTTCTCTGTGAAAGGACACGAGAACGGTGCCCGTTTGCGAACCCTTATTTTGATTCGTTTCGTGTTTTCTCACCATGGAGTGTTCTTTTCAGAACTGCTATTTCACTGCGACCAAAACTCCTCTCCTTTTCACTGTCCTTGCTCTCTGACCGCGTGGTGACACACATCGGCGCTGAAACACCGCGTCCACGTGCGACACGTGCGGGCTGAGGCCCAACCAGTATCAGTACCATCCACATTTGAGTCAGTTTGAGGAACTGATCTTGAGCTCTTCTTTCGTGACCTCTATGGTTTATGCACTGTATGCCTAATTGGGACGCAGGTGCCGGGGCTTCTGTTGTGCTGGAATGAGTCTGAAAAACTGGACTTAAGGTAGCACTATTGAACATCCGTTGTTTAATGTACTATTTTAATTCGGTCCTCATTGAAATGGTCGTGTAACACGATCTTAAATATTTTTAAGTTATTTGTTAAAGACATTATACTTCTGAGTATTTTTAGAATGTCACATTGGTACAAAATTGGCTCGTAATGAAAACGGAAAGGGTCTGTTGTTGTCAGTCCAGCACAAATATTCACTGTATCGGCTGCACATATTAGGAATTGATGATTTTTTATTTATTTTTTTTCTGTTCTGAATTTGGCATCTGCTCAAAAACTCCCTTATCGGTCTGGCACTCAATAAAACATTCTAAAAGTTATAAAATGCCAAACTTGCGAGCCTTTTATGTGTCTTCGAAGCAGCAGTTGCTGAACAAGACTACAAAGAGATCATCAGAAGGTCGAATTATGTTTCTATCGATTGCATTTAAGCTTGAAAATTCATCAAAGTAATACTCTCTTTGGATAATTATCTTGCTGAACAAAACATGTGAGTCAAAGTTTCTTCTCCACAGAGCTGATATTCTGTAATAACAGAATGTTACAATTGCTTGGTCGAGGTAGCCCCCTGCAACGCTCACTTCCTGGTTGCCCAACAAAAATACAACATCCCTGCTGTATTCTCTTGTTTAATGCCCTCCATCGACAAGTGTGGTTCGGTTCAAAAGGGGGGGGGGGGGGGGGGGACGGTTTTTCATCAGCCAGGAAGAGTCGAGGGCGATGATGAATTTTGGGAATTTTTGGGTGGTAAATATTAGGGGTGGATGATTCTGGATTGCGGCCATGTTTGCCACAAATGTTCAGCCACTTGTGACACGACACACCTGTCGCTTCTCAGCAAATTTGATTCACTGACTCGGAAGAAGATTGAGATTGAAAACTGATAAAGTGAAGGAGACAGAGGGAGGAGAGGAGAACTCTGAGAGCGAGGACAACTATTTTTCAAAAAAGAAGAAGAAGAAGCAAAGGCAGTACAACTGTGGCAATAGAGAAGCTCCATTAATGCGCAAATGCTGTGTATATCAACGAGCCGGAGTGATCTGAAAGTCAGAGGGTCAAGTTTTTGATGCTTTTGTAGTGATGTCTCAATCTGATGCCGCTGAAATCAAATTGTTAAAAAAACACACACACACACACAACAAAAAAACAAAGATAAAGAGATTCCGAAAAAAAAGGCTAAAGAGCATACGAAAAAAATAAAGGGATAGAAAAAGCGAGAAGGGCGCTTTTGATGCTCTGCCAATAATGTTCAACTGTGATGCCAATGGAGGGCATTGAAATTGAAATTGCAAGAGAGCGAGCGAGAGATCACAGAATCCTGAGGGAGAGGAATTCCCAGGGGGGTGAGAGAGCTGAGACCTCTCTGCATTCTTGTCATGGTGGAGGGAAGGGATGACAAGGGGGAGGGAGGGGGAGGGAAAGATACTGAATCCCTAAAAGAGACAGCAGAGAGAGAGAGAGAGAGAGAGAGGGGGGGGAGGTGGATGCTGTGTGATGGAAATTATTCCAAGCACTTTTCTACAGTATATTCCCCTGCTAGTAAAAATCCATCTTCGTATTCATCGTCGCCAAAGCAGCCGTGTTATTGACATTCATGGGGAATCCTTCTCGATCGATTCTTTTTCCATTCATCTTATTGTTTTAAGTCGTCTGCTTCCCCATGTCCTTTTCTTTCTTTCTTTGACTTTGGCTCGGCGAAGCGCCGATTTGTATTCTCTCCTTTGGTCACGCGAAAAGGCAAAGAAGAAAATGTGATGCAGCAGGAAAAAAAAAAAATTACACGGAGGGCAGAGCGAGAAGATGAAGGAGAGAGAAAAGGGGGTAGAGGTGAAGTGGAGCAATCCTCTGTTTTTCTCTTATCAAACAATGCTGCTAACGTCGTGCCATAAATAAGATTTCCCTTCATTTCGGTCTCTGACAGCCTTTCTGTGTCTTCTTACCGAGGGGAACTCCTGCCTCGCGGAGCTGATTCAGCTCTGGACTTAGGCCTCTTTGATAGGTGTGAATAGGTGTGTTTTAGTAATTAAAGAAACTCGTGTGCTTCCTGTGGTTTTAGTGGCAGGGCCGTGAGTTGTGCAAGGAGAAACGGAGATTTGTCAATGGGCGGGAAAAAAAAAAAAAAAAAGCAATTGTAGCACTGCATAGAAATGAGTGAATCAACCCTTGGTGTGATAAAAGACAACATAGGGGGAGTCACTAAAGAAAGCGAGAAGGAAATACAGAAAAATCTTTGAAAAAGGGAACATCAATGAACAAGTAATAAAAATTCTTTATTCGTGCTCAAGGAACTTGCCAAGGGAAAGAAGCCTGAAATCAATGAGATGAAAACATTAAAGTATGAACAGCGCTGTGCCAACAAGTGTGGGAGAGATCCGAATGACCAGCAGACGAACGGTGAGAACTGCCACTGCCAAAGAATATTGACTCTGGAGAATCTTCCCGATTGGGATCACAGCTTTGCTGCCGCGCGCCCAAGCCAAAAAGAAACTGAGAAAAGTGGAACTGGATGGAGATGAAGAGGCATTAAGACAGGAGGAGGGACGGAATGCTCTCTGAACCTGGAAAAGACCAACATAGCTACAGATGAGCGGTGGGAATTCAAGCTGGATAATGAGGCGGTTGACATTGGACTATGCTGGAGCCATATTTGACTGATAAGGAGGGTGGCGGGAAAAGACTGTCAAATGGAGGGACTAAATTAGATTCAGTTCAATGCGAATAGCAGTGAATGACCGACGTGCCGAGAAGGATAAAGAAGTTAAATGTGTTTGGGCTGTGGACCAACAGGTTCGTGATACAAAGAGCCAGAATGCACCCAAATTTTGGTACCAGGCACTTTCTGCATCTGGACCCTGATTGTACAAATGTAAGCAGCATGTCCTTGCAGGACTTCGCTGGTCACATTGGGGGACTGTTCCACCAAACAAGAAGGAGCGGAAATTATAATTGGATTTTGCACGAGGGTCTTCAGTGTAGCAAACCATGGTGTTTTAAAAGGCATCTCTGACCAGATTTGAGATGGATGTGGTTGACCCACCAGGAGAAGTACATCAAAGGGTTAAAAAAGAAAATCATTTCCTCTGACAACCAGGTGCCCCTACGACTTACCTGCTCTAAAAGGTCATGGTTTCTCCCTCGGCCCATTCTACACATCCTCTGACAGGTTTGGTGGGAAAATAGCCTCGTAATTTTTCCTAATCCTGCTAACAGACAGACAACGGTGGTAGTAAAAGCAGAAATATCTTCAGAGGCGAGCATCTAAACTGGAGATATTAGGATATGTTCGAGTTGGAAAGAGTGGGCTATTACACTGGAAAAGACCAATGGATGCTGAAGCAGAAGAAGATGGATTGACACCGTTACAGAAGTGACAGCAGAAGATCCAGAAAGACGGGAACACCTTCCACAGGAAAGAGACAGCTGGCGGAGGAAAGCTAAGCAGTCTCAAGCGAGTAAATGGAGAGCATGAGCATGTATTTTTGAATCCACTCGTGTCCAGAATTGAAATTTCTAATTCCTCTATGTGTCCGGCTGAGCACAAATGCGAAGACATTTTCCACGTCACGCCTCGTGCGTCATCCTCCGGATGAGTCAATCAATCCCGCTCCAAAGCAATCGGATAAAGGAACCATGCTAACAGTCTTCATGTTTTATTTAATAAAAAAAATATAATAATTCTAGACCATATACAATGTTTTGTTTTGTTTTTTTACAAAACTAACATGAATCATGTTTACCTGCTGTCAGACTTTGCTGTCGCTGACAGACTATTTCATGGTGCTCAACTCCATTTTTATTGAATTTGTCCTTTCTGCAGGACTGGCAGGGAGGATATAAGCGGTCGGGTCTGGCTTCCTCTCAAGACTGCCTGTTTACGCTGTCTACATATTCAACAGAACATTCCTCAAACCAAAAAAGAAAACTAACTAGCTAACTCTGCATACTGCGTACTACCCATCTACCTACCTATTTACCCACTGGACCAGCAGCTGGAGCGCTACTGTCTGCTGTTACCAGCAGAGCATTTTACTGCGTGATGCACGCAATAAATCTGGTTTCATTCATTCAGTTACTTGTTTTGATTATTAGTTTGTTCTTTTCTCCCCTCTTAATTTCAATAATTTATTATTTTTACAATCATCTAATTATCTGCGTTGTATTTTGGTCTCCTTTGGGGCTTACTTGTCATTAATTAGTTTATTAATTACACCAGTGCGCTTATGTCAGCGAGGGTGATCCTGTCCCCCTCTTGTTAGCTTTGATAGCTGTTATGGATCTGCCTCATCATTTTTTACTGGAGCCGTTTGCGTCTGCGGGGTTCGCCGTGTGAAGTGATTTGGAGGAACCGATTGTGATTCAATTTACCCAGAGAGAATAAAAGGAAGAGAGACAGAATAAAGGGAAAGGAGGGTAAGAGGGGAGAGAGAGAGAGAGAGAGGTTGAAAAATGGAGAGAAGCAGCTGCAGTTGATGAAGGGTTGTGACACAGATCGGGGAGGAAAGGTGGGTGGGAAGAGGAGGAATAAAGTGGATGTGTGAGAGAGATAAAGACTCGGGGGAGGGAGGGAGTGGAGAGTGACAGGTGGGGTGAAAGTGAAGGAGAGCAATGTGGGGAAGAAAAGGCACGAGAACAAGGATAGAGAGATCGAACTGTTGGTTAAGAGACCCGAAGAAGGGGTGATGGATAGACGAGTGGAGGGAGAGGAGGATAAGCAGAGCTGTAAAAAAAAAAAAAGAATTGAAGGGCCTGGAGTATTCTATCAGATCTCCCCTAAGACATTGATGGAGACAAATAGAACGGTGCATTTCTCTTCATAACTATATCTCATTAAATCAAATTATGATCTGAGATACCACTCCACTCACTCAGCTCTTCAGAATTACTCTTCTGAAAAATGTACGCCAGAGGAATCTCAATTATGTAACCACTTCTCAGGTCAAATTAGTTCTTGACCACAGCAGTAAAGCGGTAAATTGACAAAATAAAAATCCAAATGAGTGCGTTGACATAATCTCATAACTGGGAATAATCCCATAAGTAATGGCGACGGTCTGATTTGAAGTCTTTGAGTTAATAATACGGCGCCTGAAAAAACTGGGTTTACATGATGCAGTCAATAGTCGGATTTTCTCCCCAAGTACATGAAGTACATATTGCCAATTATTTTCGACAGGGGTAAATCCTCTACTATCAGCCTGGGCCTTTATTTACTGCAAAAGGTACCAATTTTTTTTCGGAAGCAGGGTTTTATTAGAGACAGGCCTTTATTTCCTAAAACTAAAAGACCTTGTTTCGACCTCTAGTTGTGTTTATACGTTTCGTTCACTGATCGTAAGCCTCATGAAGCCTCCTCTTGAAAGACTAGTTCCTCGTCACGTCTATATTAAGTTATCCGTGCCACGTTTGCTGTCTTTGAGAACTTTTTTTATGCTGACGATGAGTTCGATTGTACTGAAAATATAGCTGCTGCACCACAGGAACAGCTAACCACCATTGTTTTCTCCTATGTTTTCTTCCAGCCTTACTCTTGATAGAAATACTTGTCACTATTACAGTAGTTGCAGTATTTTGGTCATGTCACTCTGAGGAAGTTTGTAAAGCGAGTTAGAAATTTCTGTCCTATGTCAAGCTTTCCTTGAGCAGAAGACGGCAACAAGCTTTTCTACTGCAAAACTACTCTTGGACTCAGACTACTCCTGTAAAAATGTGTTTTTGTACTGCAGCCCACCACCTTTACATGTAACCAACACCCTCAAGGCAAGTGTGCACATACCTGAAATATAAAAGAAAGAAATTAAATTAATCTGTTTACATGCAATGAATAAAACAGAAGTTTCGGCAAAAAAAACGTTGTGTTTTTAATGGATTCCACAAAGGCTATGCTATTAACAGGACCACTTGAATAATCTGATAACCCTAAAAATCCAATAATGATCAGCTCTATTATTAGAAACGAGATCTGATGTTTCTTGATCTACTGCCTGCATTAATCTATATCACCCATTGCAGTGTTGGTAAAGTAACATTTTTACATTCAAGATGGTCTTTTTTTTTTTCTTTTTTTTTTTAAAGGAAGTCATTTGAGAAAAAAATCGGATTTTTCCTGATATATCATTTAATTTGATGAATGAGTTTATGCAATCAGATCAAAGGGTGTGAGGACCCGCTTATCCCTGCTTGCAGCTTTAATCAGGCCAGGAGTGCTAAAGTGCCAAGGAGCTAAAATTTGGCCTCAACGTACGTATGCGCTTTTGTAGTTCTTTTTAGTTTCGTTTTCGTTTTCTTCTGGCTGTTGTGTTTCGTTGGAATTATACACTAAACTTTTAGGCCTTATACTTCATCAAAAAACTGCCAAAATGCGCTCCAGCAAGTTTTGAAAATGTAAACTTTTTCTGCTTTTTGGAATTTCATATATATGGAAAGGTCAGACCAAAAAAAAAAAAAAAAAAAGCTGCAGTAGTATTTTTTTTTTCTTTTCATTATTTGTTCCGCTTTATTTATACCGTCGTAGTTCAGTGCTGGAGTTCTCGTCATGTTCAAATCTTGACTGGGATCTCTACCCAAAGTGTGTTGGGGGTGGTGGGATTGTATGTGCTGAGATTAGAGAAAGACTCAGTTAGACCAAGCTGACAACAGCCACTTAACAATGTGATGGGATGTGTGCACACAATCGAAAGAGCTGCAAGAGAGAGATGTGTGTGTGTGTGTGTGCGTGCGTGCGTGCGTGCGCGCGCGTTGGTAGCAAGCACGGAAGATGGGGATGAGTGTGAATATGTGTGCGTCGACGTGAATCCATTACCAGAGAAGTGCAGTCCATCACGGAGTTAAGAGCAACCTTATTAAGATAAGAAAAAATGAGACAGACCTAAAGCCTTTGGGAAGTGCAGATAAAACCACACTGTGTCAGTCATTGTGTGCATTTGTGTGTTTTAGCGTGAGGGAGGTATGTGAGTACATATATAACATTTGATCGCCCTCCCCACCCACCCCGCCACCTCACCCTCTTCCTCGCTACTACAGAAAGCTGTGATTGGAGCAGCTCTAGATGCAAGTGCTGACATACATAGGGGTGAAGTGAACTTTTGACATTCATACGGTTGGTTTTTCATGGAACTAAACGATTACAAGCAAGTAATAGAGCTCAAATGACAAAACCTGCTTCACGACGCTGTCAACCGTCCTCTTGCTGAAGATGATAAAACTGATAAAAGGCTCCCGAAAACTTTTTTTAATCAAATGTGGGAAAATTAAAAAAAAAAAAAAAAAAAACAATGTGTATTTTGTTATTTTAATCGATTTAAAAAGTTTTTTTTTCTCTCATAAATCTTAGATATCAGATTGTCTTTGAAGGCTTTAGGCTCTTGAATCCATCTCCTCTCTCAACTGCGTTCGCACAAAGTGACAGTTTGACAACAAAAATAAAGGCATTGAACTTCTCAGCGTGATGGATTACCAGACTCAAGAGCGATTTCAGTCTCCGCACGTTTGATTTGCGCCGTCGTTCTGCCTGAAGGACAGAAATAATTCAATCCCCCCCCCCCCAAAAAAGAAAAAAAGTTTGTGCAATTGGTCAGAATTCATTTAAAATGTACATATTTTACATTTCATGAAAACCAACTAAGTAATACTGTCTGTCTGTCAACAACCATCCAGATGGGAGATTATAAGTCACGCAGGCACACACACACACGCACACACACACACTCATAACTTGCTTTATAGTGAAACTGGCAACACTGCAAAGGATGCACACACACACACGCACACACACACACACAGACACACACACACACCTCTTTGTCCAGCAAGAGGTGTTTTATAACAGCCCTCAGCTCATAAAGACGTGCAGACGAGATCCAGATAATCAGTGAACATGCCGTAAACTGGGAGGAGTGTGTGTGTGTGTGTGGGGGGGGGGTGGGGGGTGGGTGTGTGTTTAGGTAGCCGACACAGTAATAACTCAAATGGTGCTGCGATGAGAGACTGCAGTGGCATACAGCTGGCATTTTATGGCACTGCAACACTCCTCCTGCCTTTGCCCCGTCTTTGTCTTTGCTCTCTTTCACTCTGCCAGTCCCTTCACTTCACCGCATCACAGCTTTCATCTTTTTTTTTTCTGCCTCACCCCTCACTTTCTCTCCTCCTCCTCCTCGTCCTCACACAGCCGTCCAGCCTACCCTTTGTTTGATGTCTCCGAACCCGGTCCTCTCTTGCACGACATCACCCTCTCCTCCCCTCCCTCTCATTCAACATCTCTACCATCTTTTCTGTCTTTGCTTACCCATCTGTTTTGGTTTTTTTTTCCAGATTCTTTTCTACTTGCATCTCCTCTTTTCCATCTTTAATTCCTCCCTCTCACACTTTTACTGCAAGGCTTTAGGGGCTCTCCAGCGCACAGTGTGAATGTCTAATGAATCGCATGTCTTTTACAAGCCTCACCCATTTCTGTCATGTCCACTTCCCAATCCTCCTCCCTCCTCTTCTACCTGCCTTCCAAGTCTTTAACCTGCCCCCCCCCCTTTTTTTTTCTTGCTTTATTAGCTATCCAGTAGCGATCTCCGTGCTGCCCAGGGCGAAACGGGGGAATGATCCCCTCCTTTTTTAAGAGCAAGGGGAAGATATATGCACATTCGGTGACATGCTTAAATATCAAGGCGGCTGATTGTCAAATTGAAATGAAAATTTCAGCCAGGCTTACCTGGTTAGCGTGCCGTCATTGTCTCCTGCTGTGGCTGAAATATCCAATCAGACATGTTGTTCCAAGAGGATTATTGCTCATCGGGCTCTCATCTTGCCTATACTTTCCTCGATCATCCTCTCATCGACGTTGGCTCAAACAGAATTGACCTGGTCACATGTTTTCCAGTACCCGGCTTGTCTGATAAACAGCCTGAACCCAGATCACCGATAACCCTCAAAATTACTTTCTGATAAGGTTATTGATTTCTTTTTGTGGTGGAATTACTTGAGTGAATCATTGTACCACCGCTGTTTAATGAGTCTAGAGGTAGCCATCATGGTTCGCAGCCATTATGTGTCAATGATTGAGCCGCCATTAGCAACCACGTGAGTACGAGCAACTGATTTGTAGCTTCCCAAAAGGATTAATGCAGGAATAATGAGGTCAACTGTTCATAGATGAAATAATAGGCCGCCATTTGTAGGCTTTTAAGTCATCACGTCTTATTTATGTATGACAATGAATTGAATAGGGATCTACAAATCACATATCACTTATGAAACCTCAAAAATTGATTCTGCGTGTAAATACAGAATCCAAAGGCATAGGGAAAAGCTGTCTGGACGAGAAAGCTTCTGGTTTCGGTTTGATGAGCTTTGACCAATCACATCTGGGCGGTCCTCCATTGCGCTCATGTAAGCAGTCTGTCTGCGTGGAGCGCTAAACAGAATTACGAGGTTGGATAAATGTCTGCAGGCGGATGATTTAACAAAGCTGCTGGTCAAGTAATTGAATTTCAACTACGATTCCTATTTCAGCTTCCCTTGATCATGAAATCAAGATAATGGACATGAAACGCATTCGCCACACGTGCCGTGGAGTGTTGCATTTTGTCTGTGGTTGTCGGACTTTATGAGCCAACACTGCGTTCCAGTTCTCCCCTAAAGCCTCGAAAATATGTTTCTCTGACAGAATTTTAAGGCTGACTCAACCGTCAAGAAAGGGTTCCGAATTGAACTAAAATAGTGCACTATGCGCCTGTAGCTGCACCACAAAGAAACGCAGAAGACGACCGTGAAGTGTCACAGCCGGAACGCCACTGCTGCCGAAGTAGCTGCTGTCTTGTTTTTTCTGGTGTATTTGAATGCCGAAACAGAGAGATACAGATCTAAGATGATGGTCGAGCTACACTGACTTTTACTGAGAGAGCGAGCGGCTCAGTGAAAGTTTCCCGTGTTTATTTAGTCTGATATTAACAGCGTATTATGTTTAAAAAAAAAATATTGCGATATGAATTGAATAATCGTAATTTCACCATCAGTAGAAAAAAAAAACAAACCCTGTTATTTTGAGGATTTCCATAATCAATCAATAAACAATCCACGGTCTTTCAACTCCACGCAAACATCTCACGTTGCAAAAGAGACCGTAAACAATGAGCTGCTGACAGAACACGCCAGCTTGGAGCAGGTATCCGCTGGCTACGCCGGAGCCCCAAAATACTGACCAAAAAACCTCGGATGCTAGGATATTAGACATGACAAGACAGATGATTGGGTCCAAGACGGTTCAAACTTTAATCAAGGCCAAAGCATCACATTAAGCCATGGTTATCAAATTGGGGTCTGCGCAGTTTCATCCGAGAGCTGCACCACAATAATTGTAGCGGAATCATGAAATCAGGGTCACTGATTCATAATAAATAAGTATTCAATGTTTTTGCCACCAACATTTTGCTCATCTAAACTAGGCACCAGGGTCTTAGCCAATCAGACGCTGTGGGCAGGTCTTCTATGGATGCGCCCCCAGAATTGGAGCATTTTTTAAATTCTCCCCCTCTGAGGTTGGACTCCCTCACAGAAACGGAGCGAGCTGGCATTTACTAGCCATGTGAACACTTTGAAATTATACAGTTTTTTAAGCACGGTTTTATCCGATGATGTACATTCAATCAGTCGTGCGCAAAGTATCGTTGCTATTTTATCTCCAGACAAGTTGTTACAATGTTTGGGTTTGCGAAATTCCATACAGAACATTGTTATCAAGTGTTCTTGCTCATGGCTGAGACATTGTGTGTGTGTGTGTGTGTGTGTGTGTGTGTGTGTGTGTGTGTGTGTGTTTTTTTTAACTTTACCCGACATCTTCTACTGGACCATGGTCAACTCAGGTGTGATGTCATTCCCCGAAGTTAATCAAATGTGGCATATATCCACTTCCGGCGTTTAAAAAAAAAAAAAAAAAAAAGCATTTTATTACCTGTTTAAAGAGGTAGACCTTCCACTCAGAGGTGATTCATGTTTTTTCCACTCCCGCTTTGTTAGAGAGGTGGTGATAATAGATCCATATCTGTAATCCTATCCCAAATCGATGCCTGATCAGAGTTTTTTTTTTTTTATGGAGATGCAGTGCGTTTTTTTTTGTTTTTTTTTGGAGAAATATTTAAGTCAGGCTACTTAATTTGAACACTGCTGCATCAGTTCAATAGATCGATCTAACATGCTGGCAGAAACAGACACACCCTCTCTTTATCCCCATTCTTGCTTAAGAGGGATGTATAAAGCAATCAAGGAATCTGGCCCTCCTCTGTCTTCGAATCATTGTTGGCAGTTTCTTCCGTATTTTGTATCAAACAGAAAGATGTGGCCTCATTGACATTCTCGAAGGTGAAGCTTGTCCTATTGTTGCGCTCATTGTTAGTCCTTCTCTGTAACGGTAACAAAATTAATGTCTGCGCCATGAATGTAAATGAGTGGAACAGAACAAGTGGAACTGATATTTTTCCTGTCAATTTGGATCCTGTTCCTGAGTTTCTGCAGGCTCCTTGGCTGACAGAATTAGAATTTCCTTCTTTTTTCATACATGGTGTCCACATTCATCCATTTATTCATCCGTCTTTGTGTAGTGGTTAGTAAGTAGAATACTGACAAGTTGTCAAATTTGAGCTTTTTCCAAAAGGACTACACATACACCAATTTTCGCACGAGATTTACATGCTTAAAGCACATCTGGAAGAAAGAAAACTATGGAACTGGTAGATTTTTTAATTGTTTTTTATCAATAACCAAAGTGGCATAATCGCTATTACGGTTTAAACTATTCACAAAATGCAGAAAAAAATCAAAATGACCCTGTGAGAAGTTGGCTTTGGGTTCCCGTGTCATGCCAATTTCATGAGAAAGACTGAATATGCACACGTAAGTTAGCAATAGTTAGCAATTATGCCCACTTGAAGGGGTTTTGACTTGTTTGAAAAAGACTTCATAAATTCTGATGTCGAGACCCCATAATGTGCAACAGTGTGGCTGGTAACAACAGCATACATGTGGGCCGATGAAACCAGAATACCCTCGTCTGTGAACACAGTGTAAAAGACCATTTTTTTCCATCAAAAATACACAGAAAGTCTTAATTACTCCAATGAACAAATGGTCACTAAGATGAAACCAGAGCTTTTTAAGTGGAACAGCAGACTGTGTTGTTGAAGGACTCCTGACTCTGCAGTATCAAATAAAAATCTAAATTCCTTAATGTTCAACGCTGGTTTTATTGCGAATCATAAAATGTCCACCGACACCACTTGTGCTTCCCATTTGAAAGCATTTAATAAGTCTTCATTGCCTATTTTTGTTTGACTTCTGCAGCTCTTGGTAACATATGACACAATCACTGAGTGTTTGTCACTCTCTTTATTATTTGATCTGCCTGTCGGAGTATCATGCAGCTCTCTCTCTCTCTCTCTCTCTCTCTCTCTCTCTCTCTCTATATATATATATATGTATGTCAATCAGATGATGTGTGTTTCATTTTTATGATGTCATGTTATCACCAGATGGCACGATGAAAAAAGGTCAATTAGGACCTGTCCATGTCTTGAGGCAGCGGCACGGTGGTGCAGCGGTCAGCACTGTCGCCTCACAGCAAGCAGGTTCAGGGTTTTTAGCCTCCAGCACAGGATCTTTCTGTGTGGAGTCTGCATGTTCTCCCTGTTCCTGTGTTGGTTCTCTCTGGTACTCCAGCTTCCTCCCACAGTCCAAAGACATCAAGAGGGGACGAGGCTGATTGATACTCTAAATTGACCGTAGGTGTGGCTGTGAGTGTGAATGGTTGTCTGTCTCTATGTGTTGTCCAGGGTGAACCCTGCTTTTCACTTGAAGGCAGCTGGTGTAGGCTCCAGTCCCCCTGCAACCCTTAACAGGATGATTGGTAGAAAATGGATGGATGGATGGATGGATGAATGGGTGGGTGGATGGGTGGATGGATGGATGGATGGATGGATGGATGGGTGGATGGGTGGATGGATGCGTGGATGGATGTCTTCAGGCTAGGATATTTATCAAACATGAGATGTTTGAAACAGATCCAACCATGTAGGGAATGGTTATAACCTCTTTTGTTTTTCAGGGCTAATCACTAAAATTTGTTGGACCCCAATGAAGATTGACATTTCCTTAATTTGTGACCATGTGTGTCTGATATTCTGACAGTCTTATGTGTCAACATTTACTGCAAACCAATCGTGTTGCTTTCGAATGAAACCTCACAGTTTTTACGGGAGTTCTTGGGACGTGTTTGTCCAGATTTGAGTTGGATACGATTAGTGGGCTTGGCGGAGGACATCACAGTGTAAAACGTCCTTTCCTGGTGCCACTAGATGGTGCTATGACTAAAAATCAAAACTGACCTGTAGATGTCCATCCATCCATCCATCCATCCATCCATCCATCCATCCATCCATCCATCCATCCATCCATCCATCCATTTTCTTCTGCTTATCCTGTTAAGAGTCTTGGGAGGGCTGGAGCCTATAGATGCTCTGTAGATGTCTTCAGGGCAAAATTTTCAATTTATTTATTTATTTTTGGTTATATTTTCATGGCAAATCACCAAAATTTGCAAGCCCACCACGACCACATAATGTCGTGCAGCCGAATAAGCGTCGCAATTTAAAGGCGCAATGGACAACATGTCTACATCCTGGTCAACACATTAACACACTCCTTGAGGAGAAATCCTCTTGATTGTCGTGCTCAATTGCCTGCAGTTCCTCTCTGTCATATTTGTAATTGAAAGAGAAATAGTTGATATGCAGCCTTGTCAGGCTGTCAGGCACCGGCTTCTCTGTTAATGTTATGCTAATAGAACATTAGCTTCTAGAGGAAATGCCATCCCGTGTTGCTCGGGAATAAAAATGCCTGATGGGAAGTGTTCTCACATACGCCTGTAAGAGTGTGTAAACCTCATTCACAATTTTTACATGTATTGCGCTTGTGTGAGCCACCTTGTCCTTGTGTATGTCGGACACCTAGGTGGACACAAGTTCATGCTGTAAACAATCCCAAACATTCCTTTGCCCGTTGTGCACTCATTTAATATATCGGGTACCATGTTTCCGCCAATCTGCATGGCGGGACAGTGTTGGGAATTGGAAAAACTTTTTCTTCCAGCAGCTGAAGCGGCTGATCATCAAAAAGTAGCCAGTCCCGTACCCCGACATGTTCGGATCTGACCCTTTCAAGGAATGGTAGATTTGCCTAACTGAACCCCTAAATGCTCCCAGTGAGAAGGTCGGTATCTTTCATGGCAGCCCCTACCATCAGTGTGTGAGTGTCACAGCCCGTGAACCGCTGGAAACTGCAACGATCGCTGTTATTTGCAGAGATTTGTGGGGACGCAAGTAAGGGTTTTCATGCTGTGTTTTTCCCAGAGCATTCCCTGCTTGGTCACCATCTTTGTACTTTCATTCATTTTTATTTATTTTTTTTACTTTATTACTTCATAAACCGGTATTAGGAGGCCATTTTCAGTGGTTTAAGTATTATAAGTCGCCTGCTGAAGTGTATGATTAAATGTTCGATGATTTCAATGGATTTGTCACAACAGAACATTTTTGCAGTGATTTAATTTTGCTGTGAGAGTGGCTGGAGAAGCAGATGTGGTGTTACAGAATTGCTCTGGGTTGAGGTCAGGAGGTTATTGAACACACCTGGTGCCGCTTAAACTGAAATGAATGGTGGTGGTGGGGTGGGGGGGGGCTGCGAGAGGTAAATTGTGTGTATATATGGCAGAAACACATACAGGAAGGAAGTCTTAACAGTAGCTGAAACAAGGGCATTGGCAACGCACCATTGAGCCCTTGTTTTCCCCTGATGTTGGCTGTATTTTTCCTCTCTTAGTTCCTTTCTGACAGCTTTAATCAACACAATAAGGCTTGCTGAGATTTCATTATGGAGCCTTGGCCGCAAGGGGCCTTTGAGGAATGGAGAGATGGATGTATAGTTTCTAAAGCTAGGAGGGGTGGTGAAATCAGGACAGGAGAGAGATATTTGGTAGATAGAAAGAATTGGATGTGTGAATACAGGGTGAAGCAGAAGATGAGGAAGGCAGAGAGAAGACAAAGATAGAGGAAAGATGAATACAGAAAGAAGGATGAAAGAAGCGAGAGAATCGATGGATGGGTAGTGACACCCCCACGGAGGAGAAGGTTGAAATAATAGTGTTATGCGGCTGTTGATTGGCCCCGAGCAGCATGGGGGGGGGGGGGGGGGGCACAGAGGAGCAGATCAGTCTCACAGTTCCTGGATTAGAGGGTCAAAGGACACCCAGCAGAGAGACAAATCACTTTTGCTGTTCTTTAGAGGAAATTGAAGGGAAAGAATCGCCTTAACCCTCATACCCTCCACAAACTTACACTAATGTCTCAAACTTAGCTCAGGCTTGGATACCAGAGGGGCGGAGTCACGCACGGAGACAGAGCCAAGAACAACCTTGTTGAACTTTTGTGAGGGTGCAGTCAGAAATTGATGACACATTTATAAAACATTACAAAAACACTAAGACCACCATGTTGTGTGTTATGAGCTACACAAACCTTCAGGGGGGCACATTAACCATGGAGACTGTGTAATAGCGAAGGTATAATCCAAATAGTCTTCCCAACTACAAAAAAAAAAGTCTTTGGCAGCCATTTTTCAATGGGTATTATCAGCATGTTATCAGTATTGGCTGCTATTGAAATGAATTATTGGTGTACTGGCAAAGCTGATTTCCACTGATACGATTAACTGATTAAAAAAACAAAAACAAAACAATCCGTTTCTATTTCCATGAGGGAATTGTGTTAAGATGATCATGAGAAGAGACCTGATAATCACAACAAATCGGTGGAGAAATGGGAGTAGTTATTGACCCAACAAGCCGCAACATATCAGATATCAGGGAAAACAAAATAAAAATTGTTTCTCTACGATTATCTGATGTAGATTGTAAATCCAACCAAAAGGTATTTGGAGATATAGATCCAGAATATGATCAACATGTTTTCCAGAAGCGGAAACATTTTTTTTCATCAAGGAATGTGATCAGAATTCCATCCATCCATCCATCCATCCATCCATCCATTTTCTACTGCTTATCCTGTTAAGTGTGGCAGGGGAGCTGGAGCCTATCCCAGCAGCCTTCGGGGGAGAGGCAGGGTTCACCCTGGACGGGTCGCCACTCACAGCCATGCCTACGGTGGGTTGAGAGTATCAATCAGGCCCGTCCCCTCTTGATGTCTTTGGACTGTGGGAGGAAGCTGGAGTACCAGAGAGAACCCACACAGGAACAGGGAGAACATGCAGACTCCACATAGAAAGATCCCGTGCCTGAGCCAGGACTCGAACCTGGAACCTTCTTGCTATGAAGCGACAGTGCTGACCGCTGCACCACTGTGCCGCCCGGCTGATCAGAAGTCATCAATGACATGTCCATACAAAAACAAAAAAGTAAACAAAAAAAGTGTATCTTTATAATGGCTTAGAACCTTCTTAAGGGTCTAGGTCCTACAAGTTGCAATCTGTCTTGGGAAAGTTGATCTTTCCACCAAATTTCATCAAATTCTCTCCATCAGTCATTGAGATGTTCTGCCTAACCTAACATGATAGGAAAACTGAAGATAGTTGTTGTACAGACCCCACAGATAACAAACCAGATAAACAATTACTTTTAAAGTAAAGAGTAAAATAACACTTTCTCCGAAGAGTCATTCACAGTAACTCAGGATGTCAATTTAGCAACACATTAGTGCCAAAAGTTTGAGCTTCTGGATGTTGTAGACTCGCGAGTCGATGCAACTGATAATCAACTGCTGGTGCCAGTAACAGCATAACAACTTCTGACAAAGTTGATCCATGAAGGGAAGGTAATCCACCGTTCATAATTAAAGGCATCGTTACAAAGGTTCGAGAGGTTAATTTCATTCCCTTTAATGTTTGTCTTGTCAGTGAAGCTGTGAAGCACTTTGGACTCGACTCATCTGCATCAAGGGGGCCGTAGTTGGAATATTTGACGCTACCTGTGAAATTATTCTTTTACTTAGATGACGTTAAACCTGTAAAATGTGTATTGGGAAGTATTTCTTCTACCTGAACATACAGAGGTGCTGGTAATAGTCCCTTTACCTTCGTAACTTTCCCTAGCAACGCCACTGATTGTTTAGAAACAGAGATTTTACCAGCTCAAGCCCCCTGAAAGACCAGCTGGTTTGCGTACAGAAAACTGTAGGGGGAGTAGAGCACCATCCATCAGCATGTTTGGCACTTCAAATGAAGTTTTCTTCTCTTCAACCCAAAATGCAATCTCTCAATGTGTGTGTATATTATTAAACTGTCAGTTGTGTGTTGAACAAGAGGTTCCAGTCTCTGTTGGACAGTGAGGTTGACAGCAAACTACAGAAAAATGATCCCTCATATCACGAGTAACGCAGGTGAGAAGCTAGATTGATGTGTGCTTTCTTCCTCAACTAGGAAATCTAATAATGTGTGTGTGTGTGTGTGTGTGTGTAATGTGTTTGAATTCTGCAGGTACAGCATTTTTTTTTTTTTTTTTGGTCAAGCTTTTCTTGTCTGTCTCCGAAGGAACTCCCCGACGGTGGAACCTGTACAAATATTGGCTCGATATCCTGTAATAACAGAAGTTTTACTTTTATAACCACATAATTGGAATGTTCATTTCCATGACGACATAATTCAGAAAAGAGATTATGAACTCATCTCTGGAGTGATCCCTTCCTCTCCTCTCCGCTCCTCCAGTGACCGCCTCTATAATATCCAGTCAAGGTTCAGTCAAACTCTTTTCAGTCTTTTCCCAACTGAACTGTAAAAACCACGACTGACCCCTTTTTTCTCCAGCTAACAACCTCAACTGGCTGAAGAAAATGAAAAAAAATGTTGCAAATTTAAACATTTGTACCTCAAAAGTCTCTCTCTCTCACACACACAAAACCACACACACACACACATACACACACACACACAAAACCACACACACAAAAAACAAAACAGTGAAATCCTGGAAGGACCAAGTAATCTGTCAGTATGTCTGTTCTGGGTGTCTTGTCAAGAGTTTCTCATGAAGTAAATTTGTAGCGACGCATTTAGCTGAGCCTAATGGACAACTTTTTTTTTTCTCCTGACGACTGATTCTCCCACCGTTTTTGCTGCTGTTGACTTTTGTAAGGGCGTTTGTAATTGAGATTGCGTAAAGACCAGCCACAAGCGAGCGATCATCCAGTGGGAGGGACAGGAGGAAGGGCAACAGAGAGGAGGTGCATGACAAAGCCCTGCTGCCTCAGAGAGAGTAAAACCCCGACACACAGATCTTGCGCATTAAGCAGCATGGGGGGGGGGGATGACACATCTATTAGACTTTCTTGTCACTTTGATGGACAGGGTTGTAAAAATTCTGTCATTATCTAATACGATCCATCATTTTAAATATTGAATGATAATGAGACATCATCCTTTTTCATTAGCGTCTGATTCACAATACCATGTAATATTCAGAACAAACTTACAGATCTCTCAGACAATTGATCAGAAATCATCTGTAATTAGCCTGCAACCTCAGGGAGAAAATCAGGCAGCATGCATTTCTTCTGCATCAGGGGAACAGGTGTTAATGGTTGATCCCCCTCAGTGCTCTAATTTGTCAAAATAATGGATGCCCTTCAGATTTTTCCATCAATGTAAGAACGAAAATAATCTGTCAATGACAGAAAACATTTGCTTAACACAACCTCTGATGTTGAGGGAGAAACGAGCGAGAGAACGGAAGCATAATGTGGTGCTGCTGGAGGAACTAGAGGAGGGGAAAAAGTTAGACAGAAAAGAGGTAGATAAAATAAGCCTATGCTGACAGTAGGGGTTTGTGGTCTAAAAGGAACACTCCAACTTTTTTGGGAAATACTCGTATTTATCTTCCTCCCCAGAGCCGAACAACATATACGTTTCTGTCACCTGTGTGTGAATTAATGAGCTGAGCTAGTTAGCTTAGCCCAGCGAATGGTAGTGGATAGTAAATGTTAGCAGACTTCCCATTCTAGGTCATCAAATATGTTCAAGATATTGAGGTATTGATATTCTAGGTTTGTCCCCGAGTTATCCTCTTCATCCTTTCGTATTAATTTAGCCGTGATTAGTAGTAGCAGTCACTCTTTAGTGTTAACAATGTTTTGTTTTGTTCTGGGTGAATGAGGCTTTTGAGGTGCTGCGTCAAATCTTTGCACGAAGCCATTTAAATTGGAAAGCAGTTCTGATTAAATGGCTAATCCCAAAATTACAACGTCCAATAATTGTTAGATAAGAGGCCATGTTAAAAAAAAAAATTGCTGGTTATGATTATGATATTACGTTTTGACGGAGCTGTGCTAACTTTTTCCATCCACTCCCTTTCATTGTGCTAAGCTAACTAGTGATCGCCTTGTTTCTATGGCTCTCAGCCCCCTAACACGTACACATGGGAGTGAAGGGTATCTTTTCGGCTTGAATGAAGATTGTTTCACAAAAAGTTTCCAATTGCCATCATCTCTATTATTAGTCCCATCAATGCACTAGGCTCTGTTTTTGCACGAGCAAAACACGAGCGTAGTCGATGTTGCGAAAAACAAACGGGTGCGACTCTTTTTGTGACATTGGGTTGTGGGATTACCATGAATTGGGGGAGTTTCTGAGAGGCCTGGCACCAAAATGAGCACCACCCCCCCCCCCCCCCTTATCCCCGCAGTTTATCCCAAGCCCTTGTGAGAAGCTCAAATGACCCAAGTCACTCAGCTACATTACTGCCACGTACACAACCTTACTGCAGCCCCTCCTCGTACCTTCGTTTCGGGCACCAAAATATCGAATGGTTGCAGATGAGTGAAAAATGTATATCTGTGATGAAATGTCCCTTCTCAAGTCTTCTCATGTGGGCCCTCTGACTCATTTACGTTGCACCATTTTTTCATTTCGCTATCTAAGCTTTTGGCAACACATCCTGCACCGCTCTAAGAAGCAGAGCCCCTGGCCAGCCGAGTCAATAGCTGAAGAATACTTCATGTGCAAGACGTATTGATCCGTTGAAATCTATGCATGGGGCAATGTTGGCCAAGGCAATATGCATTGACAGTGGCCCGGCCGAAGACTAAGGCATCTTTTATATTCACAGTGAAGAAAACGGCATGCCATATTGGATTAGAGCCTTTGAACGAGTAAATGCTGATGTAGCTGATATTCTAGACTGCAGATATGAGAGAGAAAACGAAATCAATTTGGTGCAATTGCTTATTTGAAAGATGTGTAGTCTTCATTTAAGTCAATCTGAGGAAACATTGAAACTGCCAATATACTCGTAGACATGTATACAAGAGCATGTATGTGTGTAATGATAATGTGCCATATATATATATATATATATATATATATATATATATATATATATATATATATATATATACATATGCGTCCACATTTTCACTGAAGTAAGCTGCTTTGAAGTACTGATTATAAATGTCTGTCCAATTTTTAATACAATTCATGCCACGTCGCTTCAAGCCCAGTACAATTTGTCTTGAAATGTTATTTCATGCATGATATGTTCAACGGGAATATGACAGATGTTTTGTAACATAGATACGGTTGTGCACAGTCGTTAAGGGAATGGCTGAGTAACCTTTTAAGTTGCAAGCAAGTGAGACGTTGTGAGTGTGTGGCCTATTCAAAGTCCAAAAGAATTACATAACTGAAAGAAAAGTATTCTTACATTGTCAATTAGGGATGCACACTGTTGCACTTCTGCTGATATTTTACAGCTTTTTTTGTTTATACTAACAAAAAAAATAGAAAATAAAAATTGAATTTGATGGAGGAGCAGTACATGGTAGAAATATGCAGTCGAAGTAGTTCTTCTAAGTTATATCCCAAATATTTGGAAAAGCCTGTTGCTCATTGTTGCTTCATCATGAACAACAAAGAGAAACTGAAGAAGCGAATCTTGACTTGCTGGGCTGATACTAATATTAGCCAGCATTTTTCAAAAATGACGGATATCTACAGTTACCAATATTATTGCGCATCAATAATTCAAAAACACCAAAAGTGTCCTGACAACTGAAATAAATTCCTTGTTTTAAAGCCTTGTATGGTTGGTTTGAATATATTCAGAAAATGCTGAATGTTATGTGAATTCCTGAGGATGAAATGCTTACTGGCTGAAATTTATTTCGTTATTAGCACAACCTGCAAAACCACATCATCCCTGCTGTGAAAAGCAGTTACATACCCGCCGAATAAATTTGCTCGAATCTTGATTTGCTGTTCACGTTTCGCCTGCAGACCACAGAATACGGAAGGGTTCTACTGCCTGGACCTGCAGTTCTACCACCTGGTAGGACAGTTTTGCCTTGAGGCTTACCTCCTGGCTGCCTCAGAACCCTCTCTGAGGAAAAGCATTGATTTTCAAAAGGGTGTCTAGACTAGAGGAATGACATGAAAAAGTGGAGAAGAGGAAAAGTTTGCAAGCGATCAGTGCTGATGTGATCATGGTGAGACCGATCTGTAGTCATTTGCATATTTTTCAAAATTCTGCCGTTTCATAACGAAAAGTTTAAAAAAAAATGTATTTTTCTTCGATGATGGAGCCTCTGACATCAATTCCATGATGTTATGTGACACGTCATTGCCTCGTGCGCATGTGCCTATGTAAACAATGACTATATTTTCACGCACACCATATTTTAATTGAGGTCCTTCTTCTGGTTAAGCTGATCCTGTGAACAAAGTGTTTATATGTGTCACAACTGTGGGGATATTCTCGTTTACATGCTAGTTGGGTAGTTGACAAAACTGTCCTTGGAACGTTTTGTTGAATTCAGGTTGACCTCTGGGTTGTCATGGCAACATGTAAACACACTGCTCTTACCGGTAGCAGCCGAGACAGTTATATACAACTGTTAAGGGGCATTCCCCAATAAATGTTCAAGATAGTCATATGCGTTAGTCGTTTTCAACAAAGCGCCGTATTAGCTTTTAGTTGCACATTTTGCCAGTTCTTGCAATTGTACAGCAAAAAAAAAAAAGGTTCACAAATTCTGTTGTACACGGGGGAGGGGACAAGCGGCTACAAAAGGAGCATTTTTGGCCAAAACAACCACAAAAAGTCCTCAGAACACTGGGAAGTCTGATGGAAGAGTTTGAGCTGATTCATTGCTAAAGATTAGCATTTTAAAGGGAAAACCTCCCAATTCCATTGCTTTGCCTCCCACCGGTCAAGCCTATAACACACGACAGCAAACAAAGATGGCATCTAAATGGAGTTGCACAAATATCCTATTAAAAAGTAATTGTCAACGCACTTGAAAAACAACCGTCCTTTCCCCACATTTGCAGGACGGAGAGAAGCATTGCCAATATTTGAAAAGCTCACAGTGTTCCCATCATCTAACTGTAGCGATAAATTAGCATAGCACACAATAGTCCCTGTCAGTGTCAGGTGTGTGTGGGCCATGCTGGACACACATAAACTGACATGCACGTACACAGTTGCTAATGTATTCACAGACAGCCAAGCTTTTCCTTTCACAACCATTCAAGCATCCTGTTTGCCCACACAGATGCTATCAGCAACAATAAGCCTGTACGGTCATTGCAATTCACAAGGCATAATGTCGCCCATATATTCTCTTCACTGGCAAATTCCAGTAGGAACAAATTACTGGCTGAATTTTGTATGGGCTGGCTGATTGGCCAGCCGTGTGCATGCTGTGTTGACTTATCGATAAAGTTCCTATTGAATATTTAATCTATGTGCGTGCGTCTGTTTGGTTTAACGCTGTAATTTTCACTTACAGATGACTGCATTCATTTACTGTGGCACTATTTTCATTTCACAATAGAAGCTTTGTGCACTGTTGGGTGACTGATTTGAAAGTGATAGAGCGTTAGAGTGTAGTTGTGTGTGTGTGTGTGTGTGTGTGTGTGTGTGTGTGTGTGTGTGTGTGTGTGTGCGCGTGCGCATGTACGTGGTGTGTGCGCTCCAACCTCAGTATTAATTCTGTAACAGATGCAGAAGCCATGCTCCATTATTTCATGACGTAAATACAAAAAACTCGAACAGCTGTGTTCAGGCTGCCTAGTTTTTGTACTATATTTAGCTTTCTTTCAATATCTTGTCATCATGGAACAAAATATACTGCGGTCTCAGCTTTACTCAGTCTTTTACTTTACCGTTGTTTTGCCTTGAGAAGCAGCTTGATATGTCAATCGTAGGAATTGTTCAAGAGTTTGGGGCCGGTATGGTTTCCATTTGCAGTCTAAATAGTGTATGAGAAAGTTTTGATCCTTAACACTCCATTCCGAGAGGGAACACGTCAGTTAAAATGTTGCTATCTATCCTCTTACCTTGCAGGGCAGCTCATTTCCTTATGCTCAAGAAACCATTTTATTAGTTGTCTTCTCCTTCAGACCAGTCAGTGTCCTTTGAGGAACTGCAGCATGGTTTAATTGTGACTACAGCAAGAAGCGAGTGACAGAGGCTCCTGAGGGGGTTCGAGTATACCCTGCTTTAGCGTCACTTACACGTGACATGCAATATTTAATAACCACCCGATTCCTCACGGGAAACTAGGAGATCTTAGCAGCTGACCCTGATGTCTAGACTGTACTCAGCCGATGATTTTAAACACTTGCTAATGTAGCTAATGTTAACATCAGAGTGAGTCTCATTACACGTGGGGCTGTACATGGATGCACAGAGGAGGGGAGAATCTGACTGACAGGGAGTGAAGTGGATGGTTTATTATGAGAAAACTTTGACACTGATCTGAGATATTCCAGTATATCTGTAGATGGCTAAATCTCAGATGGCTAAATAATGACTCCTACAGTATGAAAGAATCAAATTCACATGCATATATCCACAGTATGTCGTCTTACAGATTTTTCCTTTTTCTTTTGATTGTTGGAAAGTTCACAGTAAATGTCAGCAGTATCAATGACATTTCTTCATTCACCAGTTTCAACATTGTGGTGTCGCACCAATCACAAAGGAGACAAAGGATGCGTTTTCTTGCTGTGTTCGTGAGAACCAGTGTGTTTGCTTAAATATATATATATATATATAAGCCAGCTCTTCAGCTCGTTTTTGTTTGATGTTTGTATGTCATATTTTCATTTGTTTGCTGTCTATCTGTGTGTGTGTGTGCATTCATATGCGTGTGTTTTCTCATGATGAGATCCTTCATCCCTAGATAAGATGTGGTCTGGAGGACAGCAGGGCATCCCGGCCTGGGGAGTTACAGGCATCAGCAGGGATCTGACGCTCTGTTGGTGTGTGTTTGCTCAAGAAAAGAAAAAAGAAAAAAAAGGAAAGCTCCAACACATATATCTATACACACACAGACACACACGCTCACACAGTCTGAGGGCACTGCTGTAATTGGATGTCTGATAACTGTCAGCTAGTGTGTGGAAGAAAGAGAGAAAGAAAGAGAGAGAGAGAATGCCACAAAAAATTGTGAAAATTCTTCTCTCAGGGAAAGAGAGCGAGAATGTTAGCAACCGCAGAGTGAAAGCAGATAGATTGACACAATGAAGTCTCATATGCACTCACACACACACACACACACACACACACACTCACACTCACACTCACACTCACACTCACACTCACACTCACACACACACGCAGAGGGAGGGAAGAATAGTAATAGTACCAGACAGAGAAGTGGACATGTTCTCTCTTTGTGATCTCTGAGCTCAACGATGACTTTGTGTTTTTTATCTGTGGTCTGGCATCCAATCATCCCTTGCTTATCTCCTCCTCCTTCACCCACCTCTTTTCTCATCACCTCCTTTCCACCATCGTCTCCCTTTCCTCATATACCCATCCTTATCATCTCCATTTTATCCCCCCATTTCTCTCCTCCCATCTGTCCCGCCTCACGCTGCCATCGGCCTCCCACCGTCCAGCCCAAAGCCAGTGGGATTCATCTGATTGATTGGAAGTATTGGTGATGCGTAACAAGTGGCAGAAGGTCGGGCGACTCAATGGAGACATTAATTGACTTTTCTCCTGCTTAATGACTCACATAGACCTCCACCAACTAGCCTCCAGAGTCACGTCAACTCTCCTGCAGTTTTTGTTGTAATCAGTTAAACCTGCACAGGTTTTGCTTGGACATGTTAGATGTTCCTCTGGTTCATAATATCATAACTTTCATTTTTTTAGTATGTTTTTAGTACATTTTTAGTATGTTACATGTCCTGGCAGATACACCATCAGGGAAACGGAAGATAAAAAAGTATTTGAAGCACAAAGAAATCGCCTTGTTTTCCACGTCAGAAGAAACATTGAGCACATTTCCTGATGTTCACTTTCGGGGTATCAGTTGATATTGGCTTTAAAAATGTATTTTTGTCGACGCTGCAAGTGTCCACCAATATGACTAACCCATAAAACTGTTTACTTGATGACTGTAAATACCTGAAGTTACGTTTTCTGTGTGAGAGAAATCTGTGCAGTGTGATGATCTCTGCAATACTGTGGGAAAACAGTGGATATACTGCTCTTGGTTATCGGCCAAAAAAGTTGCAGTATATCAGCATATTGGATATTGGCAAAAAAAAACTGTTCATCGCCTGTATAATTTATTGCCACTGGATGGGCAGAGCATCAAAAAGATAAACCAAAACAATTTTTTTTGAAGTATTTACATGTATTCATAAATGAAAATTTGCTAATATGTGATTTAAAAAAAAAACAATAAGAAATTTCCCAGTCTCAACATTTAACATTTGTGTATCTCTGTCCCTTTTCCATACAAGCCTTCAAAATAAGATGTTTTTTTTCTTCATTTGTTAAAATGGTACCATTTGCATTTTTAAAACTATATTGTAGAACTCCTCACTTTTCTTCCATCGTGTCCGTTCCATCTGTAGTTCTGTTTTCAAGTGTGGAGCCAATGGGGGGGGGGGGGGGGGTAAAACATTGCAGAAAAGGAGAGGAAATTTGAATATTTGAAAAGCTGATTCACAATGAGGGTGATGAATTCGGGGCGGCACGGTGGTAGAGTGGTTAGCGCTGTTGCCTCACAGCAGGAAAACGGCTCGGGCACGGGATCTTCCTGTGTGGAGTCTCCATGTTCTCCCTGTTCCTGTGTGGGTTCTCTCTGGTACTCCAGCTTCCTCCCACAGTCCAAAGACATCAAGAGAGGACGAGGCTGATTGATACTCTAAATTGACTGTAGGTGTGACTGTGAGTGTGAATGGTTGTTTGTCTCTATGTGTTGGTCCTGCGATGGACTGGTGACCCGTCCAGGGTGAACCCCGCCTCTCGCCCGGTGGGGGATGAATTTGGCAACACAATCCATATTTTCGTCATAAGATGGCAATATTGGCAATGTTACACTTGGCTGTAACAAAGAAGAGGTTGTCTACATCCATCCACCAGTAAAACGATGGAGAGAGATATTGAGGGATAACCTTCAGTTGGAAAAGTCATTAAAGTTCTCTCTCGCCAGCTACGGTAGAGATGAAAACAAAGCAGATATCGTGAGAACAGCAGGCTGGGTGCCTTCTGAGGCCACTCCTAGCCTACTGTAAATTTGCTGCGTTGATAACAAAAAACTATCACTGTTGCACTTTGTTCCAAAATGGCAGACAAGCAGTTTTGATTTATGGAGTGTTAAAGAGCTAATTTGAATGTCAATCGCAGCATTCAAAGAAATACTCAAGTACACTCCCATAACGGCTTGAGAATGGAGTTTTGCAACACATGCTTGATTTTTGCTAGCACGTGAGTGGGGAGCTCACATGAAGCAACAGGGAGGGAATTAGACATTGTTCATTTGCATCAACAACCCACACTGTCAATTCCATAGCTGCCTCAGCAAAGTTTCCTTTTAAAAAACTGTCTTTCACACACACACACACACACACACACATGCACACGCGCGTGCGCCATCTCACCTGAGGCCCCAAGAAGCGCTGACTTAAGCTAGACTGGCTGACTCCTGTGGTGAAGACAGACCTGCCACCCCAGCCACCACACACACACACACACACACACACATACACACACACACACACACACACACACACACACACACACACACACACACACACACTTTATTGGATGGCATGTGAAGTGAGATGTTAAAAGGCCAAGATCCTCTTTCTCCTTCCATGGCTTTGTCTCTCTTTTACTCACTCTTGGTGTCCCTTGTGTTTCTTCTCTTACCCTTCTTTCACTACCGCCAAATGATATATATCTGACTCCTGTCTCCTTCTCTATTACACACACACACACACACACACACACAGATATTTGTGCAGACATCCTTGGACATTCCTTTGACATCCATCAGTGTGGACATGCTAACCTAAGCCCTAATCTTACTCCTAACCCTAAGCACTTGTTACCTAACCCAAATTTAACCTCACCTCAATTCACATCTGAACTCATAAATTGCACTGTTCAGCATCAGAACCATTTTTTGGTCCCCATGAGGACTAGGGGTCCTGATAAGGTTGGTGTTTACAGCAGCAATGGTCTCCAATAGGTAACAAAAACCAGCTACACATACACACATCCAGAACCAGACATCCAGGAAAATTGAAAGATGTCTGTAAGAGATCTCCCTGTGCAAAGCGGATACATTTAGATCTCTGTACACTAGAATGCAGCACAGCCTGTCCCCTCAATAGAAAATGAAGATGGCAAAGCAAAAGTCACAGGCCGCCTGATTAATTCACTCAATCTGCTGTGCTGGTCCCCTGCTACTTTACCTCCGAGAGGTAAATTATATTGACATTCAAATTTTGTTCTATTTTCAGCCGTCTCGGTGACAACGCAGTATTCTCATTTTCGTCAGTTGGAAAAGAGAGAGAGAGAGAGAGACACACACACGCACTAAACTGTGTATTCAGTACTAATATTAGACAGAGAAACAAAGGAGAATTATGTTTAAAATTCTGCAACATAATAGCACAACTAGATGCAGACTGCAGGATAAATCACATATTAGGTTATTAAATTCTGCTGCCTTGGACTGTGAATTAGCTTTATAGATACTTACCAAATATCACTGTATTGAATCTGAGCTCTACTTGAAATATTTTTATGTGCGCTATAGATCATTGCAAATATCCAATATCCACTCGCTGATGTTAACTGCAGGCTCAGTTCTGTTCTCTGGTAACACACTCAATTGTATGGGTCATAATTCTACCTCAATGTTGTTTTTTTTTACATTCCAGTCAAATAAACATTTACCAAAAGTTAGTTCAGTTTCTGTAAAATGAAATTGGCTCAAACTTCAAATGGTGCATATACAGTTACTAAGGAACAAGTCAGGGAGGGATCAAGGTCTGTTCAGCAGATGAGTTACAACAGAACGGGCAATGACATCAAGTAACGATTCCTTCATAAATATCAGTAAATTGATCATACTACCACTACAGAAGTTACTCTTGTTGTGTACCCCAACTAAAGTGACACATGACTCTGGGTATTTACAAAGTAGCCCTCAATATGAGATGATTACATCTCCATCCATCACTTTTTTTTTTACACCTGTTAAAGGTCGGGGGGGGGGGGCTGGAGCCTATCCCACCAGCCTTCGGGCGAGAGGCGGGGTTCACCCTGGACGGGTCACCAGTCCATCACAGGGCCAACACATACAGACAGACAACCATTCACACTCACAGTCACACCTACGGTCAATTTAGAGTATCAATCAGCCTCGTCCCCTCTTGATGCCTTTGGACTGTGGGAGGAAGCTGGAGTACCAGAGAGAACCCACACAGGAACAGGGAGAACATGCAGACTCCACACAGAAAGACCCCGTGCCCGAGCCATTTTCCCTGCTGTGAGGCGACAGTGCTAACCACTCTACCACCGTGCCGCTATGGTTACATCTTAAATCTTAATCTCAAATTCACCCTTAAGTAAATCCCTGATTACAGACATGGGAGAGCTTCACCTTCGTTAATCATAAGCACAAGTACCATACCCAGAAACTGAACTTCTATGGCATCACTAAGCCAACATAAATTGTTAAAAATGACATTCACGTATTGTTGTTAGGGGGTTTAAAGCCCTGAATCTACATATAATTACCTTTCCCTCCAGCCACATAACCTGCCAACACCTATTTACACTTTTTTTTTTTTTTTTTTGTCTGCAATGAGAATAGATTTAAAAGGTTCAGTCCAGGGTCATTTGAGATCATTGGAGATCAACAATATCCAAGGAGGAAGGAAAGCTTGTCACCAACACCTGTCTTTTTTGTATGACCTTTTTGGTCATTTGAGCCACTAATCCAACCGGTCTGTGTTCATGCAGCAGTGCACGCTCACATCATTCAGTTGATGCCGTGTTTGAAAAACAGACTCTACACAACCAAAGATGCAATATCCTGGTGCTATTTTAACAATACCAATCACTTCTCCCTGTTACGATGACAGTCTATGTTCATGATGTTAAATGTGACGCATCTGGACAATGGACACGCGTCTTCTCACCCCCCCCCCCCCCTTATTAATGGGATCACCGGGGTCTGAAAAACCTGCACCTCAACTAACTTCTTAATATCTAGAAAACTGTGAGTATTTAGCTACTGCATGAAATCAAAACCTTTACAGTTATCTGTATCATGTCTAAGTCAAGTTTAAAACCGTGAGACTAAGTCAAGTCTTGTATTATAGGCTTATTTGTCGTTTTGTTTCTTCGTAAGTACCTGCAATTTGTGCATCTCCCTCTCAAGTGTTAGCGAAACAGCTTTTACCAATTTGTGCATTTATCTCTAAGTGCTTCAGTATTTTCTGTCCTAATATCAATTTATAAACAATTTCTCACTTCCAACTTTTACGGACTCACCAAAGCTTTTTCACCTCAGGTTTAGTTAAGGTTTAAGCATAATCTTTTGGGGGTTCGGGTTAGAAGTGTCTTAAATTTCCAAGCCCATTTTAGGCTCTAAGGCCCGAGTCCTTTAAGGCATATTTTAATGGGAGGATGTAAATTTCCATGGACAGCGGTTCCGTGGGTGTCGTCAATGATTCATTAGCAAGCCTGAGGAGAAGTTTCAACTCAAAGCGAAGAGATGCAATATTTACTGCACCACTTAATCCACACCCAACCAACACCAAGTGAATATAAACACTGGGGTGCACACCAGTATGTAGGAAGAAAAGACCCATTTTCATTGAGGAACATAGACACTAAATGTGAGAAACCATACTCTCACACATGGACTTCAAAGAGCCACATTGCAGTGCCTCAAGCTGTGAACAAAGCTTAAGGAAGCAGAGGGCAACTTTTAATTTTAAAGCAGCGTTAATGAGGTTAGAAGAGAAAAGGGAGTCAAAATAAAAATGATTGTGTGAAAAGTCTCCCATAGTAACCGCACACAAGCAGGTTATTTGTTTGAGATTGAACGCAGTGGGAAGTTTTAGCAAAGAAATGCTTGGAAGCTGGAAAATAAATTAATGTCTCCCTGTAAGAATTCGTCAGTATCACAGAAACTCACATTTGGCCTGAGCATATTGAATGTCGTGTTAATAGTAACTAACTGGCGAGGCCCATATGTGTGTGCGTGTGTGCGTGTGTGTGTGTGTGTGTGTGTGTGTGTGTGTGTGCTGTGGGAATACTTGGAAGGAGGCGGTGAGTGTGACGCAGCTTTATCTTAATGGAAGAATCATTAAAGGCAGGGGAGTTTGATTTTATTACCTTTCATTTTGTTATGCACTTACATCTGCATTTCTAACACAGAAATGTGTATGCAGGTACACACGTGTGCATACATACACATACACACACACACACACACACACACACACACACACACACACTAATGCCAGTGTAGCAAGGCTTTCAAGTTACTCTCATTACTCATCCTGCAGAGCTGGAGAACATGTTAATTAATGCCTGTGTGTGTGTCCAAGCTGCAACGGCAATATGAATATATGAGTGAAATAGTGTGTCTGCGTTGTAGGCGCAGGATATGATGAGTTTTGTGGAGGTTATAGTTTTATCTCTCTTGAAAACTGTTGTTCAAAAGCTGAAGCCAAACATAAGCAAGGAAAGAAAAGTGTCTGAGTCGAGGACAAAGACAAAGGTGAATAAACAAAGCTGAAAAGAACAAGAGATTTAAGGAGACGCTGTTGACAAAGATTGAACAATAGGTGACCATGGACATGACTTGGTTGGTATAAACGGATAAATTTAACCACTAAGAACAGAAAAAGTCCTGTAAAAGCCAGTTGAGTATAGAGATATATTCTGAGTTAGACGGTTAGCCTAGACTGTTGGCCTAGCCTGTTACATCGTCCCAAGCTGTACCCAACATTTTCAGCGTCGATTGATTGAATAGAATAGGGGAAAAAAAGACACAAATGACAATGAGGAATGCTAATGCTTGCAGTTTCCGTTAGCGGGGACAGCTAGTTCAAATAGGTTTGAGCTTCTCCTAAAACTGTTTCTTTTATATTATTACTAATTATACTAATTATATCATTTCTCATGTTCAACTTAAGATATCTCAGTGGGTGTCTAATTTCAGAATAATTTGCTGGAATGAGACTGTTTTATTTATGATGGCGCAGATTTCAGCTAGCCTTTGCTAGGTGTCTGTAACCAGTTAGGATGTGGCTAATGGCCCGCGGCCAAGAATAACCTTTTGTCAGTGAACTATGTTGAGATTTCTGCTGGCTCAGGTGTATGTTGGGGTTAAATGAGACATGCTGTCAGAAATGTGTGTGTGTGTGGGGGGGGGGGGGGGGGGCAGCTAAAATTAAGTTCTTTACATTTCTTACAGCTGCTTGTCAGCAGCCATGACTGCTCAGTGCTCACAGTCCATCGCCACAGCAGTTGGCAAATTATAGACTTTATCTTGCTAATCAAAGACTGAAGGTACACCGACATTCTGACCTAAAAGATGCTTAAAATGTACATAAACTTCATAGTACAAGAGTGTGTCAATTGTATTTCTCTAGACTTGAAGAATCTCAGTTATCCTGAGACTTTTCATGCCAAGGAACCAACAAGTTTCAGAGGGCAGCTCGAGTAGTGTGTGAGCTCATATAGTTGTCATGCATGGGAACACTGGTGAAAGGGGTTCTGATCTCGAACACTCTGATGAATGAAATACCCTCTTAAATTTGACTCTATTCTCAGAAAGACTGTAAGGAGCAGAAGAAGCATTCAGCAAGTAGCTTGTGCTTTCTTTTTTCTTTAAATGGCAATTGTCTGATTCATTCTTTGCTGAGAACCTTTGGAAAAATCAGGCCCATTTTATCCAAAGCACACTGAGATAAAACTGTTAGCTTTGGCTTTTAAATTACCCCGTGAAGCATCCTTGTATTGTTTACAAGTGCTCTAAAATGCTACCACAAATCTCTTGACCAGGTCCTCCAAAAGGTCTCAGAGAATCACAATCTGATTGCTCTTCACCAGCTTCCCATCAGAATCCAATTTAAAATTCTTATGATCACCGAAAAGAGCTCACCATGGTCAGCGTATGCTTGCATTATAGTTATCCTGCAGCCCCATGTCACCAGCAGGGCTGCAACATTCTCTGTTGAGGGTTTTCTGGAAGTTCCTTGAGGCATAAAGCTACAGGGCAGTACTTGCATATAAATGAAGGTCCCTCACCAAATGAGTGCTCACAATGCTCATTAAGCTCATTACCGCCAGGTAAATCTCTCTGCATTCTCATTGTGTAGTGTTGATGAAATTTCCACACTGTCAGCACGATGCATGATCTGCACATAGAGCACCACAGATTTACGCAAGCTGAGATGGCAAACTTCCTGTTAGCTCTCTGCTAATGTGGATGGACAATTTAATTGTGCGGCTATTCAGACTGTTGAAATGTTATCAGATGAAATCACTATGATGAAAAGGAACAAATTGTGACCGAACTCAGTCCTCTCAAAGTGCACCAAAAGGTAGACCAACAAAAACGGGATGTAGTTCAAAGTTCATTTGACTTAGTTCTCTTAAGGCACGTTTCCACTGGCTCACTTCGGCCCGGGTCAGGTCAGGATGGTACGGCTCAGTACGGGTGTGTTTCCGCTAGCACTGGGTACCACGTCAGCGTGGTGGAGTCACCGGCTTAGAGTTCACGGCATAATTTGTGTGTGACACAACAACAACAATGGACGACATGGAGACAGCGTTATGCCTTTTGCTCGGTCAGTGTTTTTGCTTAAACTAAAAGTGAGGGACGACAGACAGGCAAGGCTTCAAGCGGCGAAACAGAACACCCAAGAAAAGAATAAAAGACTTTACCAAGTGATCGACCAGTATTCTGCCGAGGCCAAGATGATACGAAGTAGACGACGTAAGTGGGTAAATTACTCAGTCAGCGCCCCGCTATGTGTTTACGTCACATTTTAGTCCCTGCTCAGCTCACTTGGAACCCCAGTGAAGCAGGGACCAAAATGGTAACAGTTAGTAGGCCTCCCGTGCTGGGGCCAGTGGAAACGGGGCAAAACCAACCAGTTCCCACACAGTGAGCCAGTAGTGGAAATGCGCCCTTAGATGGGGGCTCAGTTCTCTTTCTCTTCACACTATTTGAAAGCGAGACCTTCACTGCATAGGGTTGTTGTGACCAACAGTTGTTAGTCATAAATCTTACAGCCAGAAAATGCAGACACGATAGACTGGTCATTGTCACTTATATAAATATTGTTCTTATAAATAACTTCTATTAATAAAGTACTTTTTTGTATTTAATACTCATTGGCTGCTCTCTGTAAGAAGTTGTTTTGTTATTATCTGGTAAGCTACCCCAGACTATCACACCACAGTTCATCTCTGAATGCTTTATTTCAAGAGTCATATTGAACTCTACTCATATCACATCAATTATTGCAGATGATGATTTAATAGTTTTGAACCAAGACTTTAAGGTTGAGTAGCCTGTTAAAGTGTTTTGCCAAAAACCACAAATCCCAACTGTGGTTTTGTTGTGCCAACAGCGGCAGATCCAATTTGGTTTTGAAGGACACCCAACAATGAAGGATTTGCATGGGGTACCAGCAAACTTTCTTTGGGATATTGCAGATCTACCTTGTCCATTGATTCCAGACTAACTGTATACCTTCAATGGATATCTGCTTTTCTGCTCCTTGTACTCATTATATATATATATATATATATATGTATATATATATATATATATATATATGTGTGTGTATATATATAAAACCACTTTGTTTTCAGTTTTCTCTTCGTTTGGTGTCATTTAACTTCCACATTTATTCTGTATTTTGGATTATTTCCCCTTCCTTAATCTACTTTGGAAAGTCTCTGTAAAAGAAAACTTTCAGAAACTATCCTAGGAAGAGGAGTATTTCTGTGCATTTTTCTTTTTATTCATGTCTCAGTTGGTTTATTGAGTAAATGGCACATTGCAGGAGGGAGGCAAATTGTTAATTAAACATTGAGGTAGCGATTCAAACCCTGAAACAATGAATATAATCTCAGAATACAGAATGGAGTTAATTACTGATTGAAAAGGCTTTCATTTAGAACATACTGAATTTATCATCATAACCTTTTTCGACTGAGTATCTTTTTTATTTAGAGACCGGATGCAAATTTCCACTCACTGCACACAAAAATGCATAATGTACAGTATTTGCACTGATACTTTCGTGCAAAATGCATACGCCTCAACCAAAAAAAAACCCCCACATACATTTAGCTCAAAAAATGTGCTTCTCACCTAAAATAGACCCAGGGATGTGAGCAAACTAGATGAGCGCACATTCACAAATAGACACAAGGAATTAGGATTCAGTCACATTCTTTCCTACATTGAAGCCTCAATAATCAGGTTATTAGAGATAAACTGAAAGCTTGGTGTGCTACTCAGCACTTGCAGAGCCCATAATTCAATCATCCAGTTGTAGATAAATGTGCTACAATTGCTGAATGATGTAATAAACTGGCTATTACTGTGATCCAATACAGATGAGACCATTCAGTTGTTTTTTGTTTTTTTTTTTTGTCTTTCTGAATAGCAGAAAGAGAATATCTGAGTGGCTTTCACATTAGTACGCTTGGCCTGTGATGTGATGCCTCTAAACAATTAATTATCCAGTTTTACACAATAAGTTAAATTATGTGCCCCCACATTGTGTGTGTGTGTGTGTGTGTTTTTTTTTAATGGGTTCGAGGAGAGGTGAGACCGTACTGATCATAACAAGTGGTGCAAATAATTCAACAGCTTTTCATACAATTTAAATCTTCTTTAGAGGAAGAATATTGACATGTTGACCAAAGCTTAAGTGTTTACTGTTCTGTCATTTTGATGCAGACGATGATGTCATCGGCTACTGTTATTGGCAGAGGTGGCAGCTGAATAGTTCAGCAAAGCTTAACAAAGCCGTGACACTTTGTACTGTTGAAAGTTTTTAAACTGGATCACTGCTGCTTGTAATTCATAGGAACTTTTTTTTTTTTTTTCAACCAAACTTTTTTTTTTCGGGGAAGTGAAATTTAGCAAAGAAAAAAAAATCAATGAAGTCGTTTAGGTATTCCTGTTCATCAATTTATTATAATTTTGATTTTTAGGAGGATTTTCAGTGCCTCTTTTTTTTTTGGGGGGGGGGGGGGGGGTTGTCCAGCAGCAGGAGGTTTCCACAAAACCGTAAGGTCAATTTTCAAGAACTGTTGTATCAGAACTTACCATAGTCAGATCTTTTCCATCACAAGTTTGTTGAGAGTCACTGAAGACTTGAATGAATTTAAATCATAGCAGCACCATGACCTAGTTTTTACAGGATGGAAGCCTGATGTAACAAATATTTGATTCACAAATTGATTAGCAACACGATAAGTGTTCTCTATTGCACCGCCTTCAGAATAGTGATACGTGCACCACAGTGCACCGATTAATCTGCTTCTTCATGCATATTTTATTTGTAATCCCAGGGGTGCCAACTCATTACTGTTCGCAGCTTTAATTAGCGCCCTAAAATTAAAGTGCCCCAAAACATTCACCATGGCGGAGGTATGTGCTCCCTCGTATCCCTGACTTTTTTTCAAACTATTTTGAATCCTGCAATATGTTACAAATACTGTCAATTAAAATTTTAATTCAAAAGGCAATAGTCACACTTTCTCCGAATGTTAGATTCCTGTAGAACCTGTCTTTTTTTCTTTTCTTTTTTTTAACGATTGGTTTAAAACAAAGACAATATTTCTCCTGAGCTAACCTCACAGCTTTCCTTTCAACATAAAGTAACAGTGGAGGTGCACACTAATAATTCACCTTTAACAAGCTGTTTTTTGGCACTGTCAGAAATGATAAATGTTTTTTTAAGAATAAAAGGAATTTGGCTGCAACTCTGACAATCATGTGTGTCTTCAAATTGGGCACAAACACATAATTTGATATGGTCTTTATCTGGGACGTCTCCTCTCCATTAGGACAGTTACTGTTGATGGGAGTGAAACAGTAAATCAAACCATTTTGATCAATGGTTTTTCTTCAAAATAGCCACCCTTCGCTTTGATGAGCTTCATGAGGGCATCACCTGGAACGGTTTTCCAACAGTCTTGAAGGAGTTCCCAGAGATGCTGAGCTCTTTTTGGCCCTTTAGCCTTCACTCTGCGGTCCACTTCATTCCAAACCATCTCGATAGGGTTTAGGTCAGGTGACTGTGGAAGCCAGGTCATCTGGCGCAGCACTCCATCACTCTCCTTTTTGGTCAAATAGCCCTTACACAGCCTGGAGGTGTGTTTGGGGTCATTGTCCTTCTAGAGGAATTTTGTGTGATGAAGGAATTTGTCAGACACGAGAAACAAACTGGAGACTCAGAGAAGGCTTACAGTTGACGCTTTAATGGATGTCCATAACAGATGTACAAGGTCTGCTGTGAGATGAGGTCAAGTCAGCTCCCCAAGAACATCTGATTGCCACCCCTCATAAACAGTCACACGAGTAATGTCAGACACTACCTGTAACACCTAATTGGAACATTTGGCACAATGTGACTTTCACGCAGTCTAAACAAAGCCATGCATCAGGATAACGCTGGCGTCGTAAGCGTCAGCTTTGCTATCAGTAAGTATTCTAACAATGAATGTAAGGTCAAGGCCAGGGGTTAGATCAGCTCTTATCTTTACAGTGTAATGGTGAGGATAAGACCAAGAAAGTTAAAACAAAGATGAAATTCCTTATCAGTCCTGTCGAAACATAAATGATGGTCCAACTCAACACAAACCGGATGGGATGGCATGACGTTGCATGATGCTATGGCGGCCTTGCTAGTTAAGTGTGTCGCCAATTTTGAATAAATGCCCAACAGCGCCACCAGAAAAGCGCCTCCACACCATCACACCTGCTCCTCCATGCTTCACGGTATATTATCTATCTATCTATCTATCTATCTATCTATCTATCTATCTATCTATCTATCTATCTATCTATCTATCATCTATCATCTATCATCTATCTATCTATCTATCTATCATCTATCATCTATCTATCTATCTATCTATCTATCTATCCTAATTACATTGCTCTTTAATGTCTGACGTTTTTCAGCTCTTGCGCTTCAAAACCTTCTTGCAGTTTAAAAAAGACCCTTTTACAATATCAAACCAATTAGCTGAGGGGAAACTCATGTAATGAGAACAAAATAACATTTTACATCAAAAATGAAGATGAAAGGTTGCTGTCACCAACCTTACACACAGCTATGTTTCAGAAATTATGCTACCATATGTTTGTTTTATACATTTTTCTCCATGTTTGTTGGTTTTTAAAATGCACAGACATTTGTTGATAATGGACACACACTGCAAGAATATAGCAGAAATGTAAGACTTTTTTTTTTTTACTGTTTCAATATGAGGCCTTGCTCTAGCCACTGACACTAAATTTTCTGATTCTGGGTCTGGAAGGTTCTTGTCAAGGGGGTTTTGGTCTGGTTTGAATTCCAGTTAGCTGATCAGTGTCCTTGAATTTGTTGATGCTGGTAACTCAGTGCTTAAGAGTCAAAACAACAAACAATTGCGTCGTGCAGCAGTGAAGTTAAGAGGAAAAAAAAAATTGATGTTGATTCTGATGCTGTTTAAAGACCTAACAGAATAAATGCTCTAAAAACATGACATTGGGCCTTGCGGGCATTTCGTCTTTAGTGCTCTCTTTTTACTTTCCGATACAGATCAAAGACGGCTCAGATTTTAATATTCTCCTGGTTTTAGGGCATTGGTAGCGCTGTCGCCTCACAGCCAAAAGGTCCTGTGTTTGATTCCTGCAGTGGACGCTGTGGGCCCTGTGTGGCGTGTCCTCTCCTCCATGTCACCGGTGCCCACACCTTGGGTGGGGTCAGCAAAAGGGCCTTTCTGTGTGGAGTTTCCCATGTTCTCCCCATGTCCCCTGGGGTTTCCTACACAGGAACACTCACAAAAACATGCAACAACCGTGGTCACTGTAGCACCTCCTCTGGTCAATCAGGGAACCTGATGGGAGGGGAAAGGAGTCGGTGGGAATAATGTGATCCTCCCACACGCTACTTATGAAAGTCCCTCCTGCCTCATGACAAGTAGTGGTCTGCAACGGGCCATGTATGGGAGGACGCATGAGTCCAGTTCTGGAGATAGGTAGTGCCTGTAAGGCACAGGTAATGCCCAGGATTTGTAGCAGGTTGGGACTCAGTGTTTTAAAAATGGGTTTCAAAATTTTAAAAAAAAATTCTCCTAGTTTATTCTTTCTAAAGGAGAAAATACAAGTTACATAAAAACCACAGTTGTTTTCTGGTTTCGTTTCTCCACCATAGAGCAGGAGTTTTGAAAGAAATTAGAGGAAATTGCTTAACAAACTCAGAAAAAGCTAACAGGGAGGTACGCTAACATTAGCAGTATCTATCAGAGGGGAGTGCTAGCAAGATTAAGAATATATCATCTCTCCTTTGAGAAAACAAGCTCCTACTATATTTACTAGATGTTGGAAGATTTATTGAACTAACAAAAGGCTACTGCAGGTCACTGGAGATAAAAGATGTTCTGTAGATATTCCAAGTCTGTATTGTAGCTG
Organism: Aulostomus chinensis; assembly: GCF_037954235.1. NCBI lineage: Eukaryota > Metazoa > Chordata > Actinopteri > Syngnathiformes > Aulostomidae > Aulostomus > Aulostomus chinensis. The sequence goes on along the minus strand of NC_141323.1, from coordinate 18,258,666 downwards.
ATACACGAACAAGAGACTCAAGGTTGTCGCCTTTTCTGTCAAGGAGCCACCAAAACAAAAAGTGACTCAACCGGCATTTTTTTTCTAAAAGTCATAATAATATCACTCTTAATATCTATCATGTTTTCGCAGCATGAGTAATTCAAATCATAATTTCAAAAAAATGCTTTGACGCAAACAAACCAATTAGCTCGGTGACATCTCATTCTGCAATTTGATTCCGCTCGTTCAGAGCAGAATTGTAAGACGGCTCCACATCTGATGGTGTTCACTGCTGTGTTTCATTGAATTCAAGACCTTTTATGAATCTATTATGACTTGCTTGACTCCAAAATCCCAGACACAATGACGTTTGCAGAATTACAGGCCAAAACACTCAGAAAATAATTTCTAACAAGGCTATCTTGTATTTTGGGACCTTTTGCGTTGGGGTTGTGGGTTAAAATTATTATAATAAACACAGTGAGAGAAGAACCTTCATTTTCCTTTTTCATTATGATTTTCTACTTGTGTGTGTGATACAAGAGTATAAGGCAAGATGGTGATTCTACTCAAGAGAATATTCAGACACTCTCAAGTATTTGTTTTGTAGTTTTTGGTGAGTGTGTGTGTGTGTGTGTGTGTGTATGTGGGGTAGATGAGCGTGTCTGTGCACTTTAGTGATTATCCTTGAGAGGTTTTTAATTTGAGGCTAATGAGTATTTGTTTTAGCAGTCGTGGACGCGGGTGCATGTGTGCCTGCACGGGTATGTACGCGTGTGTGGGTGCGCTTATGAGGCGTGATATAGTGAAACTGACAGACTGTACAGATGTTCAATAAATGGGCTGGAACAGGGAGGGAGGAGAGGGGACATCACTCACTTTTTCCTCACAAACACACGCAAAAGCACTCCGACAAGAATGAACACACACGCTCACAGATGAGATGTGAAAACATTGATGCATGCAGGTGCTTATTGTGCACTGGTTAAGGATATAGCAGATGTAATATGCTAGAATGACAAACCCCCCCCCCCCCCCCCCCGCTCCTATTCACAGAGAGCAGCTTTATTGTGAAATCTGTATTCATGTGAGTGTGTATGTCTGTCTCTCTGTGTGTGCTTGTGTGTGTGTGATTAATTTGTGTGTGTTTCTCCTGATTTCTTCAACAAAAGACGTGCAGAAACTGTTACATATATATTGTCACTCTCAACAGCAAGAAAGAATGGAGTGTGAAGAGGCCACGGGGGATGTTTCCTGTACTAACACTGTGTGCACTGATGTGATTTGGAGGCATAATATTTTCCCGTTACACCAGACGTCTTGTTTTTTTGTTTTTGTTTTGTTTGCTCTGCTTCTATCAACACCTGCTTCATAAACCATCATTTCCTTCCAGAATATTCTGAACTCTTTCTTTATTTCCTTCCTGTTCAGTGCTGCTGTTGTTTTTTTTTTGTTTGTCCAAACAACTGCCATCTTTCGTGTATGTATATGTATATGTGTACATGTATCAAAATTTTCGCAACATATTCAGGGAAAAAAAAGATGCTTGAGGCCATTTGCAATTAGAAAATTTCTACTAAAGTGTCGATCGACCCAATCATTTGTAAAACGTTGGCTTATTGGATCTCCAATACCTTTGTACCTAATTTGTAAAAAAAAGGCCACAAAGAATATTGCTTGGGTTATATCACAGCGTGATTTCTTGTAGTGTTCGAGCGGGTTTACAGCTCGCGGCTGTGCGTTATGCTAGCCACGCCCACCTGTGAGTAGTTTAGCACCAGGTGTGATGAACGCAGTTAGCGCAGAGAGTTACGTTTGGTTGTGCGTTCTTGAAAAAGGTAAGAGGTGACTTTGCGGCCACAGTCTGTCAGGAGTGTTTGTGTTGCTGTACATTTGGCATCGTTGTTTGAAGTGTCAGCGCCCCGACTCTGACCGAAGAAGCTCGGTTAGCGCCGGGTGAAGACCGGCTAATTAATTAGCATGACTCGCGGGAGCAGCTCCGTCTCCGCCCCTCTCTCGCAAATTCCCAACGGCTGTCTAGCCACTATCACGGAAGTCAACGGCCGTTAAATGCGCCCCGTTATGGTTTCTTAGTTGAATGTAACCTTACTATAGGGGAGTCAATATGTAGCCGCAAGCCAGCGGCAACTTAGCTTCGCCAGTGGCACGGATACGCGCGAGTCCTTTCAGAGGAGAAGCGCGGTGCCAGCAGGTTACTGCCGGTGTTTATTATCGTATTTCCGGTTTGTTCATTTTATTGTATTTCGGTATTGTGTCATTTGTTGTATTGTGGTGGCTATACGCGGTAATTTCCATGTTAATATTAATGATAATATTCTTGTCTGTTGTAGAGACCACACACACCCCATGAGATAACTCCATGCATGCCCTCTTGCCAGTGTAATGACTGTTTGACCACAGTAAAGAACCTCAAATCTGCCAACCTCTGTCCTCATTCCTTTTCTTCTGACCGTGGCCTGAAGCGGTTTTCTGGCATGAACTTTGTGATCTCTCCCACACCACTTTCTTTAGTAACCAAAGAATCCTCCACTACAATTTTGGACAATGTAATTTATTTTTTAAACTGCAAAATTTCCAAAAACAGACAGACAAAATCCCTCAAATATATATTTTGCCAAATATCCCGATCTCAGGTTTTTTTTGTACCCTTTGTATCTGTATCAGCTATTAGCCATTGTCCTCATCCTTTAATTTTATACTTAACACTGTAATCTGTGAAGGTTTTTTTTTTCTTTCCGTGCTACCATGCAATACTGCGTATTCACATTTGGAAGTTCCTTGACTATTTTAGTGGTTGCCACTGCTGCCATGATAAGAATTAACTTACTCCTATATAAACTGTGTATATATGTATTGTATGTGCTACAAGTGTCATTGTAATGAACTTTAAATCTCGATATTAAATGTTAACAATCAAGTACAGGTTAAATCAGTGCAGCATGAGAGTGTGAAATTGAAAAATACCCCCTCCCCCCAAAAAGTTATTAAATTGTCCTCATGTCTCTCTGTCTCTATCTTTCTGTCCCAGGTGGTGTCTGTATTGCCCAGTCCTTGAAGATCCCGAGGGAGCCCAGGCCAGGGGAGTTTGACAAGATCATTAGACGCCTGCTGGAGACCTCCAATGCCAGGGCCATCATTATGTTCGCTAATGAGGATGACATACGGTACGTGCTGTGTACTTCAACCTGGCTGTCACCGCTCACATTTTTCCGAGAGCATTCAGTTTTAATTTTCTAACATTTCCTGCAGGGTTTTAACTTGTTTAACAAGAATTCTATGTCATTTAAAAATTAGTAATGACTAAAGTCTGGTACTATCAGACAGTGATGATATCATGCATGTCAGATGACTTATAAAGTGTCTCCATGTAGCTGTTAAGTTATGTAGAGCTGGATTGTATACTTCTACCCCTCACTCAATCATTGCTTACTTTAGATTCCCACTATTTATTGCCTGTATCCAAACCAGCTCTTCCTTAAACATGTTTCCTTTCCTTGGCTAAATAAGTGCTTAAAGTCTCGGTTCTTTCTTCAATCAGACGAGTTCTAAATGCAGCGAAAAAGAACAATCAGACGGGTCACTTCCTGTGGGTGGGTTCGGACAGCTGGGGGTCTAAAATCTCCCCTGTGGATGGTCAGGAAAGAGTGGCTGAAGGAGCCATAACCATTCTTCCCAAACGAGCATCCGTTGATGGTAAGTGTGTGTCTAAAAATGTATATATACAGACAGTAAAGTCAGAAATCAGTCATAACTAATCAGGGGCCATCTCTAAAAAGAATTGTTCAAAAAGTCAACTTCACCCTCCTTACTTACCTGAGTGTGGGACAAATGAAAGGAAACTAAAGTTTTGTGTGTGCTGAAAGTGTAATGGATCAAATTAAGGGGATAAGAGGCAAGACCAGACACGGACAGTGGAAAACACTGCTGTTCCCTCAATTTTGGTCCCAGTAGGCAAGAAGACTTTGCTATTAGACCAGAGAGGATATCCTCATTTGCTCCTTGGCAGGGCCCACTGTTAGATAATTGACCCCTAGAGGGATGCAAACTGGACCAAATATAAACTGATAGCAGTGGGAAAAGAAATAGTTCCCTGAGAAATCTGCTTCTAAAGAAACTTGCAAATGCAAAACATAAGCAAGAAAATGTCTGTGTAGGTTGTCATTCATCCAGGTCACCGTAGTAGTAGTAGTCCAGTCAAACTGGACGTAAGTTTATCTTGAAATATCTTATCTAAACTTACGTCCAGTTGACCAGATTTTACTTCGCTTCGATCTATAAGCAAGAAAACATCTTTTACTACATGCTGCGCGTGTGCTGTCTAATGGAGTTTTCTCAATTTGCTCATTTTTTTAAAGCATTGGAATTTTTGGAATTTTATTTTTTCCTTTCAAGTACCTCACAAATAGGTGCCTTGAGCTCATAAAGTTGTTTTTTTTTGCCTGTCTGAAGCTAAATATTACATGGCTTACTCCAGAAATCAGAGATAGCCAGCCCAAGTAATATTTAGCTTGAAGCCAATGGTGACCATTTTGAACAAGCGACACTGTCTTAAAATTATCTATTTAAAAAGTCTGAAAAGCGTTATCTGGTATAATCCACATCCTCTCAATCCACCTCGATGCTAAAAACCAAACTATAACACTTCAAGGCCTTCACTCCTTCATGGTAGCACCAGGCATGACCAGCTGGCACATTCAGTTTAACCAACTCGCCCTGTGCTCTTTTGAGGTAGCACTGAACCAGCAGTGATTTTTTTTTTTCTTTTGTGTAAACCAAAGTGTTTGTAGATTACCAAGTGTATGGCTGGATAAGGAGATGTGACTTATTACATACTATGTGCTTGAGAGATTGTGAGCATAGAGTCTGTCCAGTTTTGCTAGGTAGCTGGCTCTTTCAGTATTCTTGAACCATAAAGAAGCCATACTGACACCAAGACACCTTTTTTTTGAGTACTTGAAAGGCAAGTCATGACTTGCGGGTGAAGTATTGCGAAGCTCTCAGGGTTGCAGTAAAAAGCGCATGTAGAGCATTCAGTGCATCACAGTAGGCTTCGGATGGATGCAAGTGATGACTCAGATGGAACCAGCAGAGGTTTAACAAGAAGCAAATATGCTGAGCTAAAAGTTTATTAGGTATATTGCTGGTAATTTGGCGCACAACATTGGACCCTAGAGAAGAGTAATACTGTTTTTTTGTTTGTTTTTTGTTATTATGGAGTGGATGTTCTGTGTGGCATGACAACATGTGATCTCATGAGTTCCACACTGGACTTACTTCTCTAAAAGCAGAAGAAATTAATCACCCGACACAATCCCAGTGGTGTTAAAAATGACCTTTTTTTTTTTTCCTGGTGAGTTGTAAATGGGCCTTTGCAGTTGTCTGACGGCATGCCTGAGGTCCACATGAGCAATAAAAAGCTCTGCCTGTTTGTTGCAGAGCAGGGAAGACTTTTTGCTACACGAAGGGCATCGAGAAGTGTGGTGATAGAAGATTGTGCCATAATTCTGTCAGCAAAATAAAAGGCTGCTTTCCCAATTACTTTTGTGGAATAAACAAACCAGTAGGATGTGGTGTATTCTTGTCTCCTTCGTTTTCTTTTGCCCATATCTTTATCTCAGCCTGCCAATTTATGACAGGTCTTTCCTGGAGAAATGTGTTCTCTTCTCCTCTTTTCTCCTCTCGACTTATTAAATTGGACAAGTGGCCATGCATATTGTGAGAATTCAATGTAAAATGTTTGGCTTGGGAATTTAGATACTCAATAGCTTCCCGAAAATGGCTTTCCAGTTGTGTATCAGCTCCATAGTCAATTCAAATGCTGTAGTGAGGAAAAACACCGTCTTGTCTGCCTTACAAAAAAAAAACCCCAAAAAAACCAAAACACCATTAAATCAGATCGAGGATATGTTCATATTGTCTCTGTCACCAGAGGGGAGAGGTTGATGTCATGAAACCCTTTAAAAACTTTGATCCTGTTATTCTTTTTCAACAGCGTTTGACCGGTATTTCCGTAGTCGCTCTCTGTCCAACAACAGAAGAAATGTGTGGTTTGCTGAGTTCTGGGAGGAGAATTTCAACTGTAAGCTGGGGATGCATGGAAAACGACCTGGTAGTCTAAAGAAATGCACAGGTAAGGAACTTCTCAGATTGAATTTTTCTTCAAATTTTGGTGCAAAAATGTGACTTGGACTGGGGATTGACTGATGAGATTTTGGTTGATGACTGTGACTGCACAAAACATACTTTAATGGCTATAACTAAAAGCAACATTTTAAAAACGCCTTTAGGGTAAGTTCTTTATGATTTAGTACAAACCAAGTGGAGAAAAAAAAAAGCACAGAAACAATCATTTGTCTTTGATCGGCCACTTTTCCGCCATCCCCACCCCGTGACCACTGGTTGCTAAATAAAGATATTTGGCACAGATGTTCACTTGGACTCAAGGATGAAGAGATTGTTTTGGTTTAGTTTTGTTTTTATGCAAATCACAAAACACGTTCCTGGCAGTAACTCAAGCGTTCACACACTAAGTATAAAAATGTCTAAAAGCATGAAATCGACTTCAGCTTGACTATAAGAACCAATTAATGGTGGAGATTTGGGGTTGTTAGGGTGTTGTGCTCTGAAAAGAAACCGGTTTTGACTGCAAACATGTCCACATGTAACATGTATGTAACACATCTGTGACTGGAATCCAGCTTGTGCTCAAGAAACCCTGCAAAGGAAGAAGAAAATAAGTGGATTGTGTGTTTTGACTGCAAAATATGACTGAGACTTTCCTTAATTGGACATGTTAAAAGTGCGGTCACGGTGTGTGTGTGTGTGTGTGTGTGTGTGTGTGTGTGTGTGTGTGTGTGTGTGTGTGTGTTGAAAGCACGCCCTTAGCCTCCACAGTGACGTTTGTCTCTGGTTGATCAACCTCGACACATCGTAACCAGAAGAAAAAGACACACACACACAAACAGCGTATGCCAAAATAAGCACTTCTCCCTTTCAAATGATGTGGGTGATATAGTATATTTTCTTTGACCTGCATTTTACTGAGACATCAAAATTCTTGCAACCTCACATTTCACGCAAGTACAGTTACAAACATTTGACCTGTCTTGCATGTGCGTGAGCACTTTCAAACTCCCTGTGCCATCAGCAAAAGTGAAAGCAGGGAAATCTTTGGATATTACTCATGTATGAATGTCAATAAATCAAAACGAAATACCTTTCCAGTACTGCTGTTCTGTGACCCCTTACATCTGTGACAGACAACTTGAGTTTGTGTGTGTGTGTGTGTGTGTGATGGTGACTATTCCCCGGCTGTTGCCTGCCATTAGTTCATGTAATTAGGTTTGTAAAGGCTATGACTCCCATTGACCATCTATTACGTGCAGTGGCATCTGTCTGTGGTGGTGTATGTGTCAAGGGCCCTGTAGACGAGAAACAGAGCCCATTAATTCCCGTTCCCGGGGTTCGCGACCCCCAAATCATCAACACTGAAGTCAATCAGCAGCCTGCTGCTCAAGGTCATGGTGGTGACACAGCTGATGGAGGATGTAGAAAACGGTGTGATTATTGCATGTAATTGGACCGAGAGGGAGAGGCAAATAGAATGAGAGCTAGTGTCAACAAGTGTGAATAAGAAAATAATCAGGAAGGGACACTGAAACATGATGTGTGGATGCACAAATTAGAAACAGAGAGGCGGGCAAATAATAACAAAATAGGATGCATAACATGAATAAGAGAGGAAATAAATGGAGCAGGCAACCCAATAAGACACAGAACAGCAGAAGGAAATTAGATTGAAAAAAAGTTTTTTCGTGACAGTACATGATGCGAATCCCCTGCCAGGTTTGTGGCACCCCGTCATCACAGTCTGTCATCCACAAAAACCTTCACTCCCAATGTCAAGGGACGTAAAAGCATAATAGGATCGCGCAGTAGAACCTGATTTTTATAATATTTAGAAATCTCATTTCTGCATTCACTTGTCATACAACTCAATTATGGTGGCAGTATGTCTACCACAAGAATATTTAATCACTAGACAGAATACTCAGCACTGATATCTGCAACTTTAATTTTGCCTGTAGTCAAATCTCTAATTCAGGATATCTGTAATTAGGTTTCGATTATAGATATCTTCAATTACATGGTGATTATTACAAGTTAAACGAATTTAACGTGTATGGGGTTCCTCATTAGGAACGTTTATAAATCAGTTGAATATATCTACAACGTGAAATGTCGATAACTGCAACTAAATTATGATTAATCTTCTTTTTATTTTATGCTCCGTTAGTAAAGATATCTTCCTTTTAGATATCTACTAATATGTTTTGACGAGCGAGTTGTAGATAATCCTATTTGACTGCATATATACTAAACTAGACCCACCGTTAACCGTCACTCTCTCAAGTCCATAAGTTAAAGATATCTTGAATTGAGGATTAAATTAAATTTCATTGTTGTCTGGTCAAAACTAGAATGACAGTCATCTCTTACTGTTGTCAGTCAGCTTTGGAAAAGTGACAGAAATTTGACCGTGCGATTAATTATTTAATCTGAGTGATAATTTTTAGTTGAGCTCTGCTTAAAGTGACTGTTTCAACACCACGCTTACAAACTGCACAGTTTTTACTTTAAAGGCCAGCGATATCTTTTTCCTGTTCTCTGCTTATGTCTCTTTTTCCCTTCTATATCCACTGTACACATTGTACAATGGTACGAGCAGATTGCGGTCACTTTTCAGACTGTGCATTTGACCATTTGTTCAGGTAGAAAAAAGCTACCGTGTGTTTGCTGGTTAAAAAAAAAAGAAGATTAAATCAAAGTCCATTTAAGTATGTGAACAATTTAAGAATAATTATACTGCAAACACTGACTGCTTTGCCATATGAATTGAAAAAAAAAAAACACTTCAGATTTTGGCTCATAATCATCATATTGAAACATTTTCTTGTATCAAAGTAGTCCAGGTTTTCATAATCTTTGTCCGTACCAACAGGAACTGAGTGATCAAATCAGCATGCTGCAGATTTGTAAAAAAAAACCCACATAAGCTTCAAGAATCCAATAGTCATCCAGTCCATACATGGTATATTCCTTCAAACTATGCAGGGTTGTCTGATGGTCAAAGCTGGTGGTCATGTCAGACTAAACACTGACCAGTTGGGGCCAATGATGACGACGATTAGAGCTGCGTCCACTCAGTTTAATTAAATACACACCTGATCCCCAGTCCTTTGATATATTTTGATCCTCTCCACAGCGCAGCCACATAATTCAGCCCAGCTCCTTGTCACACTCTGCCTATAATCCCATTATGCTCTGCCGGGTGGGGGTATGGGGGGCTGGGGTATTCGCTGTTCCCCACAGGAAATGAACGGGAGGAAACAGCAGCTCATAACTAGCCACACTGTGACTCTTGATGATCGTTCACATCATCTAATAAAGCTCACGTGAACACAAACAATGAAAGGAAATTCACACAGCAAACCACACACACACACACACACACTTTCCCACCTAGACCCATCAATGGATTCATTCCACCAGTGAACAACACTCGTTATGACAGAAGCTGGAGCTTTGGATGTTTTCAGAATTCCAGTGTGAGCTGCTGAAACAAGGTTGTAACACTGTTGTTGTTTTGTCTTCTCTTCTGTGTGGGTTGTGACTTGAGCCATTCTCAAGGGAGTGTTGCAAACTTCTTTTTTGGGGGGGGGGGGGGGGGGGCTCTTTCTCCACTTTGTTAAATGTCAGTCATTTGTAAATTTCTATCTCCTCTTTTGTCTCTGTGACGCAGCTGTCCGTTGTTAGTCACATCGTAATATGTTGCAATACTGTGCAGAACACAGAAACTCATGTTTATTTTGCAATTTTCATGTGCATGAGAACATTCCGTCTGCTATTTTTGCTGCAATTTTTTTAACACGCTTTTTGGTATTTTGTGTGAGATGTTATTGTGTATCGTAGTGACATTATTAAAGACAACAGTACATGAATCTGTATCAAAAATATATGATACAGGTTCTTTGAAGCTTGCGAAAATGACATTCATTCAAATTCTCCTCCTCCTCCTCCTCTCTTAAATAGCACCAGAAAGGTACGCCACACCCCACTACCTAGCCGTGCAATCACCGACAACCTATCTGCTAGTAAACGCTAACTAACCAGCTAGCACAAGCTGAACCTCATCCAGGACAAGTTGACTGCCTGTCAGCAGAAGCTAAATGCTGGCTTGGACAAACTGGCCACTGTTAACAAAAGCAACACCCCACCTAGGACAAGCTAAACACTGGTTAACACAAGTTCAACACAGGTATTGACAAGCTAAATACCACTGAGCACAAGCAAACCACAGGTGTTTCTCACCTTCCCGTCCACCAGAAAGCAGTCCAACTCTGCATCACTCCTTATCCCCATCCTTTCCTTGAGTGCTCGAAAAAAGGTGAAAGCCAAACCATGACTCACTCTTGCTCTGTAACCGCTTTACTCACTTGCTGTTTCACCTCAGCAGGGGCTGTATTTCATCTTCTTTGATGCTCTGTATGCATTCACTATATTCTCATGACTGATATTCATGAAGTCGCTGTGTTTCATCCACACTTAACCCTACCTGGGTAACATGGTTTCACCCCTATTCATCAAAGACTGACATTTGGGCAACTCCCCCTGACATCCACAGCCAATGTTGAGGGTACCTCCTCTGTGACGCATAGTTGTGTATCTAACATTCTCACCCATTTCAACCAGCAATGCAGGACTCTGTCCCACAATTTTTTATTTTGTCTGCTCCAATTTGCGTACGTATCTAATATTCTTTGTGTGGTTAGGGTTAGGAGAACTTTAGGGAAGAGCAGCAGCACCTTGTTCCCTGGATGGCTAGTCCCCTTTCGTCTACATACAAAGATGAGAGATTTGCATTCAGATCTATCGGATAGCCCTCTACGTTGTCAAGTGATGCAGAGGAGGTACCCTCAACGTCGGCTGTGGACGTCAGGGGGAGTTCACCAAACGTCGGTTTTTGACGAATAGGGCAGAGGCTGCCCTGACCTGAGCGCTGTAATTGGTGGTTTGGAGGGAAGACACAGTCACCACCACACATGTCTAGAGACAATAAATTGATGAATAACATGGATTTTATAAAGCTATATTTTTTATTTTAAGTAAAGTCCTGCGCACACTACTTTTTAAATTTGTCAATCCAGTTGTGCAGGATATTACAAGATTTAGAGCAATTTAGAAAGCAATACTTTTCTCTAACCCCCTCCTTGGCCTTCTCTGTTATTGTGTCTACTCTCATAGTTTCTTCTCACATTCATGTTGTTGTGTACTTTGACAAAGCATTGTGCACAGGGTCGCAAAAAGTAACCGCCTGTATCCTTTTGTTATACTTCATCATAAATGTGGCAAATAAAAGCGCATCGATAAATGAGGTATACTTTCACATCAGTGCTTACATTTAGATAGCTATGATTGGGAAGCGCTCTCATATGAGCTGTTTGTGCAGCTATTTGTAATCATATATATTTTATGCACCTCTGTAAGTATGAAACCTAGTGTTGCATGCTGGGTTTAATGGGTCTTATAACGCACACTGAGAGGTGTTTCCACCCCACTAAATGTAGGGGAAAAACATGCTGCAGATACAAGCAATGAATAGCTAACCAAGCGATGTGGTCTCTTCAATTTCCTCGCAAGAATTAATATGTGGATATTTTTTCACATTAGGATACATAGATACGGTTTATAACCCTGCTGCAGATGATATTGAAATGGACACGAGGACATATCCAGTGGTTGTTGTTTTACACCACAATACATGCTCAGGTAACAATATGTAATGGAAAAAAAAAACAAAATATTGAAAAGACTTGGAAGCACTCATTCACGTGAGAACGAGTGTGTCTCAGGGTTTCCCGGAGCTGATTCAAAAGAAGCAGTTGGAAGGACAGAGGTGTAAAAAGCCTCCAAAATAAGAAAGAAGCAGCTGGACAATCATACTGTATGAGTCCAGCAATAAAGACTGGAGGAGATCAGTAAAGGATGATCACTGGTTGGCAAGAAAGTGACTCGGCAGTAATCCAAAAAAGCTCTGAACCGCCAGCTTGAGCTGTGTGCAAAGCTCATTGATGACAAAATGAAAATCATTGATGAACTGAGAGAAGAGCTGGTGTTTGGAGGCAAACACCATGTGTAGACCTGAAGAAGCAGGCAGAGGTGCAGGACTTGATAGAGAGGATGGACCAGATCAAACTCCTCACAGATGCCTACGCTGGGGAGCTGGTCAACATTCAGAGTGTCAAGAACATGATACCATCCCTCCATCCGTTTTCTTCCGCTTATCCTGTTCAGGGTCATGAGGGGGCTGGAGCCTATCCCAGCGGCTTTCGGGCAAAAGCCGGGGTTCACACTGGACAGGTCGCCAGTCCATCACAGGGCCAACATATATAGAAAGACAACTATTCACACTCACAGTCACACCTACGGTCAGTTTAGAGTATTCAAGATTCAAGATTTTGAAGATTGGAAATAGTGCTTGAAGGACCTTCAGGACAAAGAAAACATGTAGATAGAGGAGAGGGAGAAGACACTGAATGCGTATGAAAATAAGCTGGACAATCTGATCATGGCTCATGATGAATACAGCATTGCAGAGAGAAACCATCTAAACAAAATGCAAAATTTACAAAGGGAGGTTCCGCAAATACAGGACACAACCTTTTTGTTGAAAGTAAAGGAGGCAAAAGACATAGAAACTTTCAACAAAAAGGACCCACGGCCCCAGTGTAAGTGGAAAATCATCGCTCTGCAGGAGCAGATAGGAGACCACAATGAGCAGTTTTCCAAAGCGAAAGAGTCTGACAAACAAAAAATTGTTGGAGGAATTTAAACACAGTCAGATAAATCATGAACACATCAGCAAGCAAGCGAAGCATTTGGAGATAGCTGATGCCAAGATGATCCTTTGAAAAGATGTGGCAAGTGCTTGTTCCAGAGGTCAAGTAACTTGTACAGCAGGCTATGGACACGAACTCCACTATCTGTGAGCAGATTCTGGGTTTGGACTGGAAGAGACCTCTAATGGACTTCATGGAGAGCTCTTATCTTATCAAGCACCAGCCAAAGCCAGCCTCCCACAGTAAACTGGAGACTGAGGCTGGCAGCATTGCAGCTCTGGATGATGAGAAAATGATGGAACTCCTGGAGCTGCTGTGTGAGGAGGAGCTGCTAAAAGACGATAAACTTCCTCATCTGCTAAACCAAGACGCACATCCCTTCCAGAAGCTGAACTCTTTGCTTTCCATTCTTGATTTTTGTAAGTAGGATGTGCACAAGCTGGTAAAGTTCCTTTTAGAGTATGACAACCAGCAGAAAGTGTACACCGAAGATGAATCCAGTGATGGGGCAGAGGGAATAAACGTATCTGCTTAACTCATCAATCAGAACAGTGTTTAGCGTACTTTTATAAGTTTCCTGAATGTTCACATCATGGGAATCACACCCCCATCGACAGCCAAGATTCTCAGAGGTCTGGGACACTTTTGGATGCAGCTGATGAGACTCGGAGTCTGGAGAAGAAGAGTGAAGACCTGCAGAGGCTGCTTACCCTGTGGAGAAAAAAAAGGAAGAGGAATGAGGAATTGTAGAGTAAAAAGGTTGAAGGAACGAGGGATGTAGCTGGACACAAATAAGTTTTTGCATGAACACAACTTCTGAATTCAGCTGTTCTTAATGTGGGTCGATTTGATGAGGAAGAGTGAATCCCACTCAGGGCAAATTATTACCAAATCACCAGATTATTTGGTCAGAAATACTTTTGTGTTTGGCTCATGAAAGTTTGAGCAGTGTGACTGGGAACTGAATGACCCTAGAAGGAATGATATATGTCCTGCGATCATAGTGACCCACACCTCCTGTGGTGGTACCGTACAAACTACAGGTGCTGGTCATATAATTAGAATATCATGAAAAAGTTTATTTATTTTAGTAATTCCATTCAAAAAGTGAAACATGTATAATGTATACATTAATTCCACACAGACTGATATATTTCAAGTGTTTATTTCTTTTAATTTTGATGATTATAACTGACAACTCATGAAAATCACAAAATTCAGGATCTCAGAAAATTAGAATTGTTGTGAAAAGGTTCAATATTGACGACACCTGGTGCCACACTCTAATCATGTAATTCACTCAAAACACCAGCAAAGGCCTTAAAACGGTCTCTCAGTCGAGTTCTGTAGGCTACACAATCATGGGGAAGACTGCTGACTTGACAGTTGTCCAAAACCCTTCCCTCTTTCTTGTATTTGGACTGTGAGAGGAAGCCCGTGGACCCGGAGAGAACCCAGCGATCTTTTTGTGTGGAGTTTGCATGTTCTCCCTGTGGGGATGTTGGCAAGCTACTCGATAAGACAAAAATGCTTACAGTGATGTATTAGAGTTGACATGATTAACAGAGTGATGAGATGCCAATTGCTTTAATAAACGAATGCAGACGTGACTTACCGTCAACACAGGAACATGCAGTCGTTTCATGAAGTTGGTTGAAGTCGGTGAGCAGATGGCAGGAGAAGAGCCGATCCTCCTCCACCTCTCAATTCAGACTTTGAAAGGTGGTTGACACACCAGCTGCTTTTCTGCCACCTACCGGATTGTAGCGCAGCACACGAATCGAATTGTTTATCTAAACCAATGGCATACATTTTAACTAAATGAATATTGGTCGTTTCAAGGCTCTTCGTATTTAAACTGTGTTCATACGTTTCAACTGATTCAATTGGATTGTTTTCACAATTAACAGAATCGTGGCAATTTTAAGGTATTTCAAAAATGTAAGCGTTTAAAATAAATTTAATCAATGCAATTACTTAATAAGTAATTGTGTCATGATTGATTTTTCTGTACTTTATTACAGCCATGATGGAATACGTTTCCTATTTCGCCATGTCCTGACTGAAGTAGCTTAGTTTACCTGCTCCAACCACTCGATGGAAACACACTTGATTCACGTTCCTTTTTTTCTTTTCAGCCAATTTAAAAAAGATTCACATTGAGATGTAAACCAGTCTAATGTCTCCTTGGCGGAAGCGGGACCACTGGCACTTTTCATGATGGTGTGAAATTCCCCCATTAAGTCAGATATTCCTGTTCCCAGAAAATACTGAAAGGTGCAGATTCTTTATAACCACTTTTTGACAAACCGTGGTGACTTTGAGACCTTTCTATCAATGTCAACTGTGACCTTTAATAGCCTCAATGAGCAAAACTTTGCATTAACTTACAAAAATATCGTTAATATTTTGATTTTTGTGCATTGTTGGCTACTTGAAGAAATGTCAGGATGTTTTTAGATGTGTTAAATGTCAAATTGAATAGTACAGTACCTAAAGGTTTTTCTACTTTCTGTGATTAGCATGGATTCTGTTACAGCTGACCAGTGGAAGTTGTTCTGTATCTCATTCACTTAATTTACACAAAGATGATTTTCAAATGCTTACACATACCTCCATAAAAATATGTATAATTTACAGGGTGTCATAAATGGCTAAATTATCTTTAAATGCAATCGTTGGATGCCCCTGCATCTGAACATGAAGATGCTATTTTTTTTTTCCCTCCGTGAAAGTTCATCTTCACTTGACACTCGTGATGCATACATATGGATCTGTCTGTGTGAGGTGCACTCTTCAAGTTCAAGAAGTTAATTAGACCCTAACTTAGCCCAACATGCACGCATTTACCCCTCGTGCACAAACACATGTTCACACATTTGCAAATAGACTGTATCCTAACGAGGTCAATGGGGAAGGAGAGTTATTAGGCTCGCAGGCTGGATAAACTGTTTTCTCCCCATGTGAAAAGGCCTCAGGGCCGAACAGACTGAAAGATGGAGACAGATGGAGAGCTTGATGGACAATTAGAGACAGACAGGAAAAGATGGACAGATTGCAGACAGGGACAGAGAGAGCTTTATGACTTGTATTTGTTTTCAGGAGGTGAGATGAAGTGGCGTTTAGGTGCAGTGGAATTATCTTTTATCATCTTCTTCTAGAGGACACGCTTGTTTAAGTGCTTCCTTAGATGGATATGCACATCAGTGTGACTGATTGATGCAACGCGTGTCCTGTGTGTCTCCGAGACGGAGTGCATGTGCTCAAGAGACTGCCAGGTAGTCCCGTGTACTTGAATGCATCAATGTTGAGCTGCCCATCTGTCACCGCTGGGCTGCACACACACACACGCACGCACGCACACATACACACAGACACACACACACACACAAACATAGAGTCATCCATCTTGAGCAGGTTCAGGGGGCTCACTGGTCTGCAGACCTGTCACACACCATGATTTGTCACCTACATTCCCAACCACTCAAGGATACGCAGAACAAAAATATGGAAGTGCAAACAGAACTTTGGCGGGAATAATTATACCTAAATATGAAGCAGTATTTCAATTAAGGTATATCATTTTTGTCTTCCAGAATGTTCCACACACAATCCTGTTTAATGTTATACAGCAAAGTCCAGCTGATGACTGAGGACAAACCCACATCCCAAACATTTTACATTTCCTTCCAGAATCGGACCTCATGTTATAACAGTTACATTTTAAATGTTTTCTTACTAATTTGCAGAATGTGCCTCTATAACACCTGCCAAAACCTGAACAGTAAATTGTCGCACTTTGTTGAGTGTGTTGCAAATTGTTACATAAACTCTGAATCCATCGTGTAACTGAGGTCTACACATGTAAACAACTCAAATATCGGAATTATTATTTCTTACTCTGACTATGACTCCCTCCAGATTCAGCATCTTTGATCAGATTGTTTGTGATTGCTGCAATGAAAAAAAAAACATTTGATTTTGCTGTTTTTTTCATAAAAAAATGTCAGATTTCGCTGGATTTTTTGTTCTCCATAAAAATGGAGGAATTGGCAAAATTTGCAATTTGGTGGGAAAAAAAATTGCACTGTTAGGACCCCCCCCCCCCTCCACCGAATCGAAATACAGAATTCATCCATCAAAATTGTCTGTCCATTGTAGATTTGTGTTTGTGTCCCAAACACAGTTGCATGGGTGACAATTAGTTTGCCTCCACTTTCATGGAAGACACGAGGAAAAGATCTTTTGCTGTTGTTTGCATTGATATATGAGAAGGATCTGCTTCCTTCATTGTTTTCACATGAATGAGTGTGTGGTGATGATGTGTAACACAGCCTCGCTGAATTTATGTCGCAGGATCGGCGTCGCTGCAAGGAAGTGCTGCCTCCCACGTATGTGAAAAAATGTTCCAGCCTTTTGCAGCCAAACAACAATCTTTTAATTTTGAGGGAGTCTGAGTGCTTCTGCATGAATTTATGTGATTTCACAAATGTGATTTTCTGAAGAGAATGCCGTATTCGGTTTCTGGCAGTCAGAAAATGCTGAAAATGATATGATCTGGTATGAGAATGTTGTGCCCATGTAAATGTAGCCTATTACTGTGAATTGACTTACTATAGTGTTAAAAAAAAAGAAAAAAGAAGAAGGGTTAGCCAACTGTCAGGGCAATTTTGGTTTCCACAAACCTCCAAGACTTCCTGTCAGCTATGGTGCGAGGCAGGAAGTGTTCAGTGGTGTTATCAGAACTCGTATGCCACTTGTTGCTGATCAGAGTGCTGCAGAGGAAGGAAGGAAGGAAGGAAGGAAGTTTTAGATATGTTTGAGAAATTTATTGGGAGGACACTCAACAAATTTGCTGCCAGACAGATTGGACCGGAGACCAGACACCTCCTTTCCACCATGGACAAACCAATATATTGCAAAGTGTGTGACCAAAAGATGAAAAATTCTACCGAGCTGAGTGCTGGTCATCTCCAGCAAACTGCCTTTTATAATATTAACCAAAACAGCTTTATATTAAATTAGTTCCATAATAAAATCCCTTATAAAACAGGTTCATACAGTCAGAAAAAGCCAGAAAAATTGGGAAAAATTCTGGAAATTTGCCTCACAAGTACCTGATTATTACAAGCCAATGTGGTAGAGAACTGTCTTCTGGTTAATACTGACCTTAATACATGTTTATGTTTCATAAAACCATGCTTGTCAGTGATTTCAGTGAAATATAAACTGGTAATGTTTTTAAATTTATAAAGAGACCCAGGGAATAATGTGATGAAATGTGTCTTTACAGGTGGAAAGTCAATTTGTTGACTTTACACATGTATGGAAAAGTCAAAGGTTTATTAAAAATGCGTATGAACCCTGCTTACAAAATTAGGACAGGAGGCCCTGAGTATAGAAATACTTAAATTTTATACTTTTTACAATTTTGAATTGTTCAACCTACAAGTAGTAGTAGTAGTAGTTGTGATCGTAGTAATGTTGATCTTCACAAAATAACTCAAAATCATACATAATAATGCCATCGTGCATCAAGTTGGGGGGAAAAAAAAAAAGAAACACAAAAAAAATACTTACCGAAAAGGTGTATGCTGGATATAGTGTAATCTACCTGGCAACCCTTACAACAATAAAGCAAAAAAAAAAAAAAAAAACTAAAAAAAAAAACTTCAAATATCTAATTGGTCAACATTAGCTGGATTGGCTATTTGTGGTTTTTGGAGAAGAATTGTAATCAAACTTCTTAAAACTGCATCATCTTAGAGACCTATTTTTTGATGGTTGTTAATTTTTTTTTCTTTTTTGTCCATATTCCATATTCACGCAGCCTCCTTGGCAGAGTTGTCAGTGTTGTCTAGTTTCTTTCTTACATAATTTTTTCTATCTTGTGCAAGGCTAAAAAATGAAAAAAAAAACTCAAAGTAGGCATTACACCAAGTTTATGTGTGCATTTTTTGTGTTTATATCACTCCATACGTCCTTAATGTGCTTATAACCCCACACACTCCTGCAAATTGACACAAAGAAATTCCTGTATACGGGTGAGAGAACAAGTGCTACTTTACTAATGGGATTTTACGGTTCATCCTCCCTTCGACGGTACCTCAATACCCACTTCCTCAGCTGCATACCTTCTGTTTGTCTGGTTCCCTCATGTCTCTCAACCTTCCTCACATTTATCATCTTTCATTACCACCACATTTTTTTAGACTGTTTTCCATCTTCCTGTCTTGTTTCATCTAACCCCTCTTTTGTGTGTGTGTGTGTGTGTGTGTGTGTGTGTGTGTGTGTGTGTGTGTGTGTGCACGCACGTGGGTGTGTTTGCGTGTGTTTTGTGTCTTCTAGAGTGGGAAGATGGGAAACTGGTGGACATAAAACACACATTACTTCAGCAACATAGATGAGAATTCTTGTTTATTTGTTCTGGTGAATGTTGTGCAGGAGAGAGATTAAGAAAAGAATGGTCTGACAAAAGGAAATTAAACAGGAAAAAAAAGTTGAAGGCAGAGAGAGAGAGTAAGCATATAGCCAAGCTGTGTTGGAGCATAATGTGAAAAATGACCAATGAATATTTTATAATAGTTGTGCGTGCTATCAGCAGTAAGATATACCCATAATAATATGGGCGTGTAATATATATTAACCACATATGTCGGCAACATCACATTATTCATGAAAAGTGTCGCTCTACAGCAAATTGCTCTTTATAAAGTAGAAAACATTCTCTCTCCAGTTTGACAGCAGGTCTGGAGAGAGTAGAAGAAGATGAACGACGAGGATAAAAAGGAAGACGCAGGCTCACAGAGAACCCTTTCAGTCAGTAAAGAAACCCAGCACTCTGTCAGCAAGAGCTCTGAGAGGGAAATTCTGGTCTGTTACAACTTAGGTCTTCCTTTCCCGTTATTGTGATGTAGGCATGTCTGCCGTGTTCAGACTTATCGTACGGTACACAACGTTTTTTTTCCCTCTCTCATATACAACCTTTCTAATCTTTGTATTTCTTGCGTTGGCTGATTTTATTGTCGATGATGACGATGGTAGCAGAGTCATAATATCATCATAACCAACAGAAATGTGACCATAACCTCAACAGTTCAGTTTTTACTCCTATGTCATTTTGTCCATGGCACGACACGATTGCCGTGCCTTTTTTAGGCCTGACTCGCTATTCCTTCTAGAATTCCAGTGACTACATTTGTGATTGTTTTTTGTTTTTTTTGGTGGCTTTTCTTAAAAATGCAGATGTATTAGTGTATCTAAAGAATCGCATCTGATTACTCTCGATGATCCAAAGGGCTCTACGTTATCCTGGCTTATGCTATCTCTTATCGACGGCTATGCCACAGGGGTGCAAACATTTCACTTTTAGGGACAGTGTGTTCAGCTCGGTGGTGGTGGAGGTGTGTTCAGGTCAGGTCAGGTCCAGAGTAGACCATTGGGGGGGGAGTGTGTGTGTGTGTGTGTGTGTGTGTGTGTGTGTGTGTGTGTGTGTGTGTGTGTGTGTGTGTGTGTGTGTGTGTGTGTGTGTGTGTGTGTGTGTGAGAGAGAGCGAGAGAGAGTGAAAGGAGGTGCTTCAGGGTGACCGAAGGTAACCCGGCCAAATGTGAGCGCATGCGTCCTATCAGCTGAGTTATTGCAGCAACATTTTCAGAATTCTTGAAAGATTTCCCACGTAAATTAATAGTACTCTCCATCTGAATGGTATTGAAACGACATTTGATATTTATCTGTTAATACTGCAAACCGCAAAGATTTCAACACCAATTAAGAACACATAGCCATATACACTCACATACTGAGGCAGAATTTGACCAAATGATTTGGTATTTGTTTTGCAGCATATTGACATAACCCTTGGCTTCATTGCTCACTTGTCAAATCATGTCGAGCAGCTTGTCAAATGATGTTGAGCTGAATTTCTGTCTGATGCTCATTTTCCATTCTCCGTTATTGATTATGCATTTCTTTCTTGGCAGATAAGCCTGGAGGCTAGTTCAAAGCCAGACACTCATGGTTATAACAGGAGAGCCCTGTGTGTGTGTGTGTGTGTGTGTGTGTGTGTGTGTGTGTGTGTGTGTGTGTGTGTGTTTGTTTGTTTGTGGGGGGGGTAACTTTGTCAGTGCTTCAGGTTATGATGAGCAAAATATGTATTTGTGTATTTGCTACAACAATTAGTTGTACAAATGTATGGATTATAAAACGTGTGGGCTGCCTCGCGCCATCCTGATGTCTCTCAGACATGTTTGATAAATGAGAGAGAAACTAATTAAGCAACCTTTATGTAAATGTATTCATCACCATCTGAAATGAGTTTGCATCTTACATATATACTGCATGTTTGTTAGCCCACCTGAGAAATTAGAGAAAATGGGGGGAGACATAGACTGAGGGAATTTCGTTCCTAATTGATGTTTAATTAAGGAGCTTGTTCAAATCATTCATCTGTCTGTCAGCCGTAGTGCCATCAATCACTCTGGTTGTAAAACTTAGGGAGCACACTGGTCCATGAAGGCATCCATCACGGTACTTAGCAAGTCAGCACATGTGCATTAGCTTCACCTCCCTGTCTTATATTCATGTGTGTGCTGTTTTTTTTTTTTTTCATCAAACACAGCGTCTTTAAGGCTTCTACCATTATTTTATTAGTGTTGTTGATGTCTGTCTGATTGTGGGTTAGACCCAGTGTTTTAACGGCATAACGGTGAGAGGATGGTGGACCCGTTTTATCATGGGCCTTTTTCTTTCTTTCATTATTAATATGGTTACTAGTTTGTAAAGCTATTGCAACTGCAAGCACATTCTCATCTCAAAACTTCAGAAAGTGATTCTTTGCCATTCCTTCTCTTATTTCAAACAATAAGAACAAGGGCCAGTACTAACGGTTTGAGGTGAAGCCATTGGATATCCGATTCAAGATGTCCTTGTTCCATAAGCTGCTGGTGTTTAGGACAAACCTTGACACGTTGAGACATGAGTGTATTGTTTCAAAAGTAGCCACTTTACACTCAGTTGACTGTTCAAAACCACGACAAAAGCTTTGTTAAATCGTCAGACGACATTATAGCCTATGTGTTCTGTCTCTTTTGCACTCCACGTGTACTGAGTACATGGATGAGACGGATGGCCGCTCAAACGTGGTTGTTCAAAGCTACTCAACCGTCCTCCAGATTCTCTATTTATAAACAGAATCAGTCTCTAGAGATTAAAGCAAGAGAGAATCACCACACTTAAAGACATTTAACTAAAAGTCTATTTAAAAAAACGTGTTGCTCAAGGAAACTTAATGTTTAAGAATGCAACTTATTTCTAGTTTTGAGGGTTCATTCCTTTGCCCTACAACCTTGGTGTGGAAAGAATACAGGAAGATAGAGCATTTTTAAAAAAATTTGATGTGATCAAGCCAAAATAAATTGTTTATCAGCGTAAAAAAACACATTAAACACTACTGATTTACAGCAAGCATCCCTCAGAGAGGGTCAGAGAACATGCAGCCTTTTTGTTCTCTTTAAGACTTTCACTGATTTTACAAAGTGAAATTGCAGCCCTTTGAATTCTCTTTACGTCTTTAATCGCTGCAGTAATTCTGATGAGTGAGTCACAGAACCACCAACTCTATCTTGATGTTTGAAGTGCCAGGTTATATGACTCAAGTGGTGTGTCATGTAGCTAAGAGGTATTTGAAGAAGTCTGTCTCAAAATGCACTATGAATGATAATTATCGTACAACCACGACAAGGTTTCTTTGAAGTAAAACTTAACCAAAAGCAAAGCAATTCATCTCTATTACCATGATGTTGGTAATAGCACTTGTAAACGATCTACAAAACATTGATCATAAAATCCTTTTTATGCGGGGACCATTTAATAAGCAAACTAAAAATATGAATTGCTTAGTGGCAGATACTGTAAGTCGATTATTTATGTCCTTGTGCAGTTTTGGTTCTAATATCTCCTACGTCTTTTTTTTTTTTTTTCCCCTCCCTGAGTTGTCAGTGGAAATCCACCGTCACAAAGCAGCCAACCATACGAGCTGCATGTGGTCTCCGATGTCATTACCAGTGATCAGAAATCCTGAATTTAAGTTAGCAGATGCTGGCTGGAAAAATATGGCATAAAGTAAACTATGTGTATGACAGACAGGGTGTGTATTAGCACACAGACGTGTTGCCTATCCGTTTCAGCTGCTATCCCTATTCATCTCTTACATATGCAAAACAATATGGCAGAATTCTCAGCTTTTAAAGACTCATTAACGCCTACAACCCCTACAGACACTCTTTCTAGCCAAAACAGAAGATGCCCATCCCTCAGAAACGGTGTTATTTACTTAATATGCCTTTTCGCAGAGCATAGGTCATCGACCGCTGTCCACCAGAGTCTTCTGTCCTGGATTTATCCTTTCCAGTTGTTTCCATGTCAACCCGCTCCAATTCACATTTGTTCTCTGCAGCGAGGCGAAAGAGCAAATGACACAGCAAACATTGACCTTAACAGCAATTCTTGCCATCATTGTTTAAAAGCTGCTCTACTATTAATCATGAGAGAAGCATAAAAATTTTACACCGTGCAATCAGTTATACCTCAGTGTGTGTATGTATGTATGTATATGTATGTATATATATATATATATATATATATATATATATATATATATACACACAGTTAGGCCCAGAAATATTTTGACACAATCTTCATGATTTGGGCTCTGCATGCCACAACATTGGCTTTGAAATGTAACAACTACAACGGAATTGAAGTGCAGACTTTAGGGTTTAATTCAAGGTGTTGAACAAAAATATATGATTAAACATGTAGGAATTGCAGGTAATTTTATACAAATGCTCTCATTTCAGGGGCTCAGAAGTAATTGGACAAAGAAACATAACCCTTAGTAAAATGTTACTTTTCAATATTTTGTTGAGAATCCTTTGCAGCCAATGACTGCCTGAAGTCTGGAACCCATGGACATCACCAAACGCTGGGTTTCCTCCTTGGTGATGCTTTGCCAGGCCTTTACTGCAGCTGTCTTCAGGCGTTGCTTGTTTATGGGTCGTTCTGCCTTAAGTTTTGTTTTGAGCAAGTGAAATGTATGCTCAATAGTGTTGAGATCTGTGATTGACTCGGCCATTGCAGAATATTCCACTTCTTTGCTTTAAAAAACTCCTGCATTGCTTTTGCAGTATGTTTTGGATCATTGTCCATCTGTACTGTGATGCACCGTCCAATCAACTTTGCTGCATTTGGCTGAAGCTGAGCAGAAAGTATATCCCTATACACTTCAGAATTTAGCCAGATGCTTCTGTCTTTTGTCACATCATCAATAAACACAAGTGGCTCAGCACCATTGGAAGCTATGCATGCCCATGCCATCACACTGCCGCCACCATATTTTACAGAAGATGTGGTGTGCATTGGATCATGAGCTGTTCCAATTCTTCTCCAAACTTTCTTCTTCCCATCATTCTGCTACAGGTTGATCTTAGTCTCATCTGTCCAAAGAATGCAGTTCCAGAACTGGGCTGGCTTCTCCAGGTGTTTTTTTTGGCAAAGTCAATTCTGGCCTTTCTATTTTTGAGGCTGATTAATGGTTTGCACCTTGTGGTGAATCTTTTCCTTTGTGTTTACTCTCATTAAGTCTTCGCTTTATGGTAGACTAAGATGCTGATGCACCTTCTTCCTGGAGAGTGTTCTTCATTTGAGTGGATGTTGTGAAAGGGCTTTTCTTCACCATGGAAAGGATTCTGTGATCATCCACCACTGTAGTCTTCCATGGACGTCCAGGCCTTTTTGAGTTCCCAAGCTCACCAGTGCACTCTTTTTTCTCAGAATGTACCAAATTGGCCACTCCTAACATTTCTGCTCGCTCTCTGATGGGGTGCTTCTTTTTTTTAAGCCTCAGGATGGTCTGTTTCACCTCATTGAGAGCTCCTTTGACCGCATGTTGTGTGTTCACAGCAACAGCTTCCAAATGCAAACGCCACACACGAATCAACTCCAGACTTTTAACTGCTCAATTGATGACAGGTTAACGAGGGAAGAGCCCATGCAGCCTTATTATTTTTTTGCAGGCTTCTGAGTCAGTTGTCCAATTACTTTTGGTCCCTTGAAAAAGAGGTGGCTAGATATTAAAGAGCTGTAATTCCTAAACCCTTGTTCCAATTTGGATGTGAATACTCTCAAATTACAGCTGAGAGTCTGCACTTTAAGCCCCCATTGATATATAATTGTATCCTGAATATGTTTTCGTAAACAGCAAAAATAATAAAACTTGTGTCACTGTCCAAATATTTCTGGGCCGAACTGTGTATATGGTTATTTTTAACATATTACATGTAATGATAGATGTTCTGATTGACTTCATTGTTCTGAAACCACGTAAATTTAAACATACACCTGAAAGTGTCTTTAAAACAACCATGGGTTCACCGCGTTGAAGATTTTTTTAATGCCTCAGCACCAGTTATATCCTGATGAGGGAATTTACACAAATTTTGTGCGAATGTCCACTCAGGCTTTTTTTCAGACTTATAGTCAAAAATTAGATTTTTTCCATTTCCATCTTGATTTTAGACTGTTTAGACTGTAAAATGCAGTTTTTGCCGAATCTTGCATTTTTAAGGTAACAAATGTTCCTTTGAATAGAAAATTCTTCAAATTGCGGCGGAAAGTTACAGAACTGCTTGTGTCCTGTACTCCATTTTTTACTGACAAGATTTCATGTGGCTTGCCAAGTCAGCTAAACATCAAAGTGGTGCAGGGGTATAACTTTTGTGCATGGAACGTGAGAAGGAACCTACTGAAACAAGACCAAGAAAAGGCAGGTGGAATGCCAAAGAAAAACCATGTAAATAGTTGTGATGTCCGCACATAAAAAAATATGATCTCATCACTTGCAAATAATACTACGGACGAAAGAAAATATGAAGATGAAATTTTCTTGCAGTCTGATAAGACCTTACACTCAATGAAGATGATATTTCTTGGTTAAAGGTCACTTTAACCTCAGTAAACATATTTTGCCTCAGTAAGTTGATAAAGACATTTCACATGTATAATATCTTTTCATAAATGTTTAATAGGGTAAAAGGATGTCCTACCATTGTATTTCCAGGGGATTTAAGGTCAGCTCTACTGTGGCATCATGTTGTTGTACAAAGAAAGATCATAATCACCATTATTCAGCCCCATAATTCAGTATTCCTTCAGGCTTTGCTGTGTGTTTTGTGGAAGAGCATGGGTGTAAACGGCAATTTGACTTTTTGGCATAAAACCACAAGGCAGTAATTCTGGTTTTATTTTGCACCTGCTAACACAATATGTGCAGAGAGGAAATGAACAGATTGTGGCCATTTAATTGATTTGACAAGCTGTTAGTAGCTGCAGACAATGGGTGATCCAATAAAAAGCTGGATTGTATTATACTCTTTAAACACACACATTCTGACACACATACACACTCGCTGCTGCGGTTATGACACCTGACGCAATCCCAGGAAACAGAAGACAGTAGTGTTTTCCCTGTTAGCGCCACTCATAACAACACCAGTCGTTTAACTGTCTCAAGGCAGGATTGCGTTTTCTTGCAATATGCTGATTAATGATGCGTCGTGTCGTTTCATATCTCGTAAGAGCAGCACAACAAATTCTCATTATCTCATGACATGCTGATCTTTGGCTCACAGTAGAAGACTTTGTTGTACTCTCTTTTTTTTCTCTCTCTCTCTCAG
This sequence comes from Aulostomus chinensis, assembly GCF_037954235.1. NCBI lineage: Eukaryota > Metazoa > Chordata > Actinopteri > Syngnathiformes > Aulostomidae > Aulostomus > Aulostomus chinensis. The sequence goes on along the minus strand of NC_141323.1, from coordinate 18,232,034 downwards.
GGAGAATGTGAGAACAGATAAATGTGCACACATTAAAACTGACATACGGTGTTTGCTGAGAAAAAATGTTGCTTCTATGTACTGTAATGAGGTAAAAAAAAAAAGGAATAAATAATCACTCCAATGAGTAAGGGTCAGGACTGAAAGATCAGGACAAATTATTCCTACATTGGTGTCCTTATGAGCATATTTGCAAAAATCTCTAGGTTTCTCCCAGTCAATTAAAATTCGAACGTTATACAAATTCACACTATGAGACTACGGAAGCACAAAACAAGAAGGACCTCTTTGATTACTTGGGTACACCAATTGATTCTAAAACATAATTCATCATAACACAATTTGCAGTATTTTTGAATCCTAACTTTTATGTAGGCATATTCTTTAATTTATCTATTCATTTTAAACTGTTTGTTTATTTTACTTGCACAATTTTATCGTGTTCCAGCAGGGGGGAAAAATGCATTTTTTCTTATGCTTGGAAGTGTAAAAGCAAAAATTACGATAAAGGAAATCTTTATTTTTTATGATACATATGCCTTAAACGCCTGCTTTAGAATATGAAAATTAGGCCAACAGATTTGCTTCATTTCAATTTTACTCACATTGGAGATTGTCAACGTGAGTGATGAAAACAACCTGCACGTGCATCAACAGAAAAGGAAATGACACGGCACATTTTTTCATGATCTGGTTTGGAAAGATGATGAAGGATTATTTCATGTTTTCAGACTTCTTGTTTTGAAAGGTAAATGTGTGCCCGTGGTCAAAACCTGATTTTACTGTGTGGCGCCAAGGCTGAGATGACTGTGCTTGCCGATGTTGTATCAGCAGTGACACAGTTTCAGACACACGCACAACTTGCTGATCTTGGTCAGTTTGTTACTTGGATAATGGCATGATCTTTAAAAAAAAACAAAAAAAAACTTCTTTGATGTCAACAGTGCTTACCTGAAAGCATTTTTAGATATGGGTACCTCCCTGGAGAAAGCTCACCCTATCCCCTCCCACTACATCTTCCAGGTATCCCTATATATTGATCCACAAAGTCAGAAAACAATGTCAAATTCTTTCAAAACACTTGTGAAAATGCAGCAACCATCAAAACAGTTTTCTAAACTCAGGAGCGAATCCTCCACCACTCCCTCCCTCCCTCTCTGTATACAGGGTTTTCCACCTCTGTCATGTGACTTCCTATTGTCCTGTGGTCATAATTACTTCATACACTAGATGGCACCAGTCCCTGACACATACGCATTCACCCTTTTATATTCGCAACTTCTTACCTCCCCATAGACTGCAAAAAGTTTGGGAATCCTGATACTTTCTTCCTGCTGAAATGTACCAACCGTTCATCAGATGAAAATATACCACAGCTCATGAGCTCAAAATTTTAATAGCCTAATTCCAGCCTTCCTTGGAGACGTGTTTGATGCTAAAACTGTTGATTTCAGGTGTGTGAATGCCACCCATGTGTTGTGTGATGTGTGAACACGGCGTCTAATTAATGCCTCGTTTAGCTTTATTTATGGACCTTTAGGATAATTAGGGTTATGATTATGGTACATTAGGTGGCCTGCTCAAGGGCCTTTTGTTGATTTGTAGGGGGTATTTGGAAAAGGTTATGCACAAGCTATTGCTTTCTGTTTTATGTGGCACAAATGAGCCATTTGCTGGTGTGTATCTCTCACTTACTGTGATGTAAGAATATATTGTACTATACTAATGCATTTTTTTTCACTCTCATAGTGCCCTGTCATCATTGGGATTACTAGAAAAATATTACCAAAAGTTGCTGGGCCAAAGAAGAACCCATTTCATTTTATTGAGGGGGGAGGGGGGCTAGACATTTTCATTAATTTCTAAGGAAATATTACATGGGCCTAGGTGGAGATTTGTACTCTACAGAGGACCCGTCTGGTTTTTAATTAGTTGATCTCACTGAGCCAATTCAACACTAAACATTAATTGTCTAATTTTAATCCTGGTCTTTAGCAAAAAAGAAAAACCTGCACATTGTCCTTAGACTTAGAATAAACTTAATTAGAGAAATGTTCTTGTCCTTAAACATTTTTCAGGCAAAACTGTAGACGCACATCGTGAACACATCTAGAGGAAAGGCTGATAAGGGTCTGAAAGTTACCGGGAAGAAATTTGCAAAAAAACTGTGTATACTGTATATGAGGTCCAAGAAAGTTCCACACTCGTGAATGAGTAATATCAACCTAAAACTGTGCAAAATCACACACAAAATTAATCCAATGGAAAGTTTATTGTGGTGACAATACTAATATTAGGTTATAAATCCTGAAAAGAGGAGCATTCTGAACAGGGATGGGTATTGTTAGGATTTAATCAGAAGTATCGACAACGATCGAAGCCTTGTATGAGTCCCTGTGACAAACTATCAGGGAAGGGTCAGGATGTTTTGGAATACTAGAATATTCATTAAATGTACTTACAAAATTGAAGGTTTTTGTTCCTCCTGACTCTTCTTGACATTCTTAGTTTTGTCAGAGCTGCAGTACAGATAAAACTGTCGTGGCACATGTAGTAAAAGATTGGCATTATAAGTTTTATCCTCTCTCATGATTTCCTATCCATACCCAAGATCAGTAATGTATGGACAGAATTACACAATAGGGAATATAAACAGCACAAAACAATGATGCAAAATCTGCTTTTGAGAGCATGATTGAGGTACCCTGAAGCAAGGCACTTACGTCTAGAAACACTCCTGGAGGATTTTCAGTGGAGCTAATGGAGTTATGCAAGGAATGACTTATTGCCAATGGCTTGTTGTTTGCTGTTGCTTAAGGCACACTTTTGAATGAACACGAACCCCCCCCCCCCCCCCCCCCAAAAAAAACATACCTCACAAAATTGCAGATAAGGATGTTGAAATACTTTAATCTGCTTGATGCCTAATTTAACTTGATAGTTTAAATGCTATCTGCACCATTTAAATTAATGCTCTCTGCCAGAACCCATTCAAGTGTCAACTTCAATTAACTTTTGTTTAATGTTAAATCTACATCTATTGTTTACGGTTGCCCAAAGATCTGTGAAAAGTCCAGCACATTGACTCCTAATTGGATCCATCAAGGCATTTAGTCAGTCACTTGGTTCCATGAGCTTTACCCCTTTTTATTGGTTTTTGGTTGGTATCACTTCACCCTGCAGAGCACAAGGTTTTGACTGAACTAAGTAGAATCAATTCCATTATTGAAGCAGGTGCCTGAATAACTTCAGAGCGTGATGGGAGTTGTGTTAGCGTTACAATCCACAATTAACACTGGGACATACTCAGCCAGACAAGATGCAAAAAGAGCTAAATGTCAAAACCAGAAAGGCTGCTATTACAATATATTTCTCTCATTTCATTGCAACTTGTGTCCATTTTATGTATTGCTTATCCGTTAAGGTTCGTGGGGGGGGCTGGAGCCTATCCTTTCTGACACTGAGGCGGGGCAACACCCTGGACAGGTCACCAGTCTGTCACAGGGCCATCTGGAGCAATTAGGGGCTCAATATCTTGCTCAAGGATACTTCAATGTGGTCATCAGGGGAAGTGAGGATCAAATCTGCGATCCTTCGGTTGCGAAACGGCCACTCTACCTCAGCCATGCCGCCCAGTATCTTATGTCTTCTTTATGTTTTTTTCCTGACACTACTAAAATGTGCTTATGAAGAATATTCCACATTATAATATTTGCAGGTTATAAAATAAAGTGGCAATTATATATAGATTTTTCTGTGGGGTTACAAAACTGGGATTGCAGCCAGATTTTCTAAAATAATGAGAATAGTGCGCCCTTCTCTCTGCGGCAGTTGTGATTTTATGCAATAATAGATGTTGCTGGGTCAAAAGTTGTGTTCTCTTCTCTGGATTTATAAAGGTTACTGTCATTTGTGCAGCTATTCCTTGGATTAAATGTCACATTAAAGGCAGTGTTAAACAAAACAGTAAGTTTGATGAGCAGTACTTTAGAGAGAGAAACATGCCTGGCACTCAATAGATTTGACACCCTGTTGCCTTAAGCAAGTAGTTTTTCCCATATGCATTTTGCTTAAACCGTGACCTGCTTAATCACCACCTTGTATGTGCTCATGAAATCAATAAGATATGGCCTCAAAGCATCCAGATACAAGAGTTAGAGCAAGTAAAGTTAGAATGCTTTTTAATCCCTCGACTAGCTAGAAGAGCTGTACCCCGCCTCTGGGGAATGTGGCTGTACAAGATTGAAGGAGAACTGCAGCCAGGCAAGTGTGTTCGGCAAACTTTAACCTCATAATTTTTTGTATTTGGAATAATACACACATAAAGAGTAATGTGTGTGTGAGGCTGAGAAAGTTGTGCTTGTAGCAAGGGACTTGTCACCATAGCCAATATAATGAACCCTGTATGTGTTATACCCCCTCAGTTCTGCAGTACTGTTCAGTGACCATGATCAAACTGCAGCAAACAAAACAAACCAACCACCAAGATCACCAAAAACCCCCTTAGTTCTGGACTCCCTGTCATTAACACTCCAAGGGTGTACAAGGTCTTAGTTTAGACTTGCCTGCTGAGTCAATAACGTTAGCCACCATTAGCAGTCACTTTAGCAACAAGTAAAGCCCTCAGGAAACGATGCAGATTCCTTCAAGTTGAAGCAGACCGCTCGGACAACATGAGACAGAAATATTTTCTCCACAATTTGATCCAAAGCTTTATCCAAATAGTAGATTTGTGATTAATCAGTGGGAGGAGAAGATGTCCATATTGTCGTGTATATTTTACAGTGAGATTTGTCCTCTGCATACTCTACGGAGCAGTGAGCCGTTGTGTGTAGCACTTAAGAATCCTTAACTAACCAAACTTACATGAGTTGGTGAGGAAACCAGAGCAGCCTGAGGAAACTCATGAGAACTTGCAAACTCCCCACGGGACTTGAACACAGGACCTTCTTGCTGTGAGGCAGCAGTGAACGTCACTGTGTCTCCAAAAAAAAACACTATGTTGGCAAATGCCATTCAATCTTGGATCTTCTTGGTTGATAGCAGTGGCTGATGTCAATATGTATAATAAATGTATAAAGAAATAGATTTTTGTAATTTTTTGGCACATATTGTTGAATAGATGGGAACTAAAAGGGTTAAAAAGGCATTTTTCAATTCAGCTTGACTTTAAACACACTATTTGTCTGTTTGCCTTTTCTTCCTCTTTCTCCACACACTCACACACACACAAACAAGAAACACCACAAACATGGACACGCATACAAAACACCCCATAGATTTCTAGAACTCTGGATTAGATTTCATTTCCAGGACCCCATTAATTCCTTATGGATGCTCATATTGATTGAAGGGCCTCTGGTCTTGTTAATGCAACTCTGCACAGATGGATTTTGATTCCATTTGTGTTGCCTGAAGGTGTCTTCTACTACTTATAAAACATGGGTGAATAACGACGAGAGAGAGTGAGAGAGGCACTTGGGAGGGGAAGAAGAGAAGAGGGTGAAAAAAAGAGGAACAGGGAAGGAGAGGAGGACATAAAGAAGGAGATGAGAACGGGGGGCAAAGAATGAGATAGGGCAGAAATAGGAGGTAAGGATAAAACAGGAGTGAATGATTAATTGGAAAAGATAAAGAAACATCTAAAAGAGACACTGAAACAGAATTAATACCACAATCAATAAATGATGCGTAACTTTACTTTTCACAAGCTAATTATGCTAATGAATCATGACATGAACCTTCACAATAAATCACAATGTGGAGCTCGTGTGTTTCTGTGTGCCGTAATCAATGTTGGTCTGTGTGTGTCTAGGCATGTATGTAGGGGGGAAAGTAGGGCATTTATTATGTATCAGTATCATTTTCCAATTTTATTGCAATGCAGAGCTATAAACAGCAAAATAGTGACATGTTGACCCATAAACGGGCAAGTTGAGACACTGTGCGGCATGAGATGTCACATGGGATTGTGTCACAAATCACACTCAAATTCATTGTCAGGCTAAAAGTGTTTTTATTTCAAATTCAAAAAGGTATTTAACTTTCAAGATAGTATTTATTTGCGATTTGTCAGTTGTTGACCTTCATCAGGCAAACAGTTTTTATCAATTAGAAGCCAGCGTATGGGAGTTCTTTTGCAATTTTTTGGTCCATTGTCCTCCTGTGTCTTACTTCATAGATTTGCAAAGAGTTCCTTGTTCTTTATTTATGATTCAAAATTTAAATCAGCAACAGATAATATGACTTTTTTTGTCATGAATGACTCAACTGTAGAGCGTGGCTAATAAACTCGAAGTATTATTTTTTAAAATAAAAAAGTGACATATTACTATATACAGTAATCACCATGCAACAATATGACATGGTTCCCATTGGAGACTTTTTTTTTTTCTTCATCCACTTTTTTTTACCTTTTCCTCATACAAGGAAAGGCCATTATCAGTGGCTCTGAGGATGTCAAGTTAGAACATGTTCTTTCTTTAGCAACTTTGCTACCAGGGTGTGAATGGACTTAGAGGAGTCATTGTCAGGCTGAGTGCCCTTTTACCTGTCTGATGGTCAGCCTCTCCCTTCCATGTCTCCTTTCAAGCATTTTAATTTTCTCTTGTGTTTCCTCCTCCTGTTATTTTTACCTGTCGTGGTCTTTCTATCATCTGCTTTCCCTTCCTGCTGGCCACTGGGGCCAACACAATTTCTCAAAATCTTTTAAAATAAGTTCAACCTTGTGTCATTTACCCTCTGACTGGACTGAATGGACGCACGCGTAGCACAGCTTGCCATTCAGTTCAAAGACGGTGAACTTTGACCGCAGCATCCTGTGATTTCACAGAAACAGTGCACTGAACCCAGCGGCGAGCCCAGTGCAAATCAAGTTGGTTGTCCAGGGCTCAGCGGGCCTGACAGCGAAACAAGGAATCATAGCAGAGCGAGCTTACCGGGTCTGTTCTCAGGTAGCATGTGAGAAAATGAGAAGGAAGAAATGATAGGGGAGACGCTGTGGAGAGAATCTGGGGTTAAAAAAACCCAAAACAAAACAAATGTGTAATATGAAGAGAAAGTGTGGAAAATACGAAAGATAAGCAAAAAATTTAAATGGAGGGAGTGAGGCACAGGAGAGCAGAGGTAACGGAGGATTATGCATTTAATCTTTTTGTATCTTAAGATCATTAAAATGTTTTCTTCTTTAAATTGGGTACATTTCCACTGATAAATTAGAGATTGTACTACAAGAAGGCCAAATACTGAAAACCAAATTGACTTGTTGATGATCTTTGCTTTCCATTTAGAGCAAGCTTGATTATTATGGGATAGCTTCAACATGTACAGATAAAACACCATGATGCAAATCAGTCATCCTCAACTTTTGATTTATTTCAAAATGATGGCAGGTAGATGCAACATAAGATGAATGCTTTAAGGGCGTGTTTTTTCTTTTCACTTGTGCAACAGATATTTAGGCATGTATTATCTCAAATGATTACAATCAGGTGAAATATGGCTACGGTAAATGTAGTAATATATATAAATAAAATGTTTTGTGTGTGTATGTGTATATCCTGCCCTTTTTGTCTAACTCTTCATATTTTTGTTTCAGGTTTGGAAAAAGTTGGTCGCAATTCCAGCTACGAACAAGAAGGGAAGGTTCAGTTTGTCATGGATGCTGTGTACGCTATGGCCCACGCTCTGCACAACATGCACCGGAAGCTCTGCTATGGTTACCCTGGTCTCTGCCCCCGCATGGCCAACATCGATGGCAAAGAGCTGCTGGGCCACATTCGTGCTGTCAGCTTCAACGGTGAGATTTCTTTTGAGTGAATACATTCTGGTATATATGGTTTTCTTCCATATTCAAATGGACTCAATTTTCAAGGTAAGATGTGTATTCAAAGTAGCTCTCCCAGTAAAAAGTATTCATTTGTGGATTAAAATGTCAAAACATTTTATTTTAGAATTAGCATATTTTGTAGTAAATGCATTCAGATACTGCAAGATGCATTTACTGACACATTTACTGAAAAAAAATGTATACAAGCTCTAATTCATGCTCATAGAATCACAGAGAAGCTAAGTTAAAATCTCTCAAAAGCGAAAATCCACTTTCAGATTTCTACCTTCTCTGACCTCATAAAACTTATCTTCAGCTTTATTTTAAGTTGAAAGTTTCTTTTCACTGACACCTGTTCCTCCAGCCAGACTAAAATAGATGAACCCAATGAGATGTACAGTAACTAAAGATATTTGGAAGAAGCACAAGTTTAAATGATTCTCTACAGTTCATTAAAGGTAGAGTCAATGGCATGGTTAACTGCAGCTTGTAAACATCACTCTAATTGGGCAACTCCTCCTGGACTCAGCGGCACCAGAAGATTCCCCCCCTTGCCACTGGCAACATGAGCAACCCCCACCAGGCACTGCAATTACCTATCACCAATCAGCAAGCACAAGCTTATTGCTGGCTTGCACACACTAAACATGTGCGAGGACAAGCGAAAGACCACGATAACCACAAGCTAGCATAAGCTCAATGCCTAGGATGGGCTAAACGACAGTTCGTATGAACTAAACACTGGCTAGGACAAGATAAACACTGGCTAGCGCAAGCAAACTGGCTGCAAGAATACACTTAACCCTGTCTAGGACAAGCTAAACATCAGCTAGAACAAGCTACGCGCCTGCGAGTACATGCTAACTCCCAGCTTACTTTCTATCCTCTACCTTTACATTTAAAGCAAAAAGAATGTCTCATTTTTCTTCTCTAGCTCAAAATCCCAGTCAGAGACACCTACACTACTTTACAGGAAACGTAATATTTTCAACATTTCAACCTTTTTCCTGCAACACAACAATGAAGAGGGCAAATGTGATTAATGCTTAACTTGGAGAGTAATTCTGTAGTGTTTATCCACCTCGACACAACTAATTCGACTCTAACATGAAGACTGCTAAACTCAGCTCATCTTCTAATTTGTCTAATCCTTAAAAGCATGCTATGTTGCATTTCTCCCTCAAAATTAAGCTATGCCACTCTTCCCCTTAACATTTCCTCTGTTTATATTTTGTTTTTCCTCTTCTATCACTGCAACCTGTAGTTCTCAATCTTTCATTTCCTCTTTCTCTACTATCACTTCCTACACCCCTGACGAATTTAGGTGAGCAGAAAACATTTCCTCATTTCCTCCTAAATAATATCAGACATCTCATTTGAATATTCTGTTATTAATCCTTTTCCCACTGATGCTCTCCTGTACCTGCTTCTCCGTCGGCCTTTTCATTTCCTGTGTTCGTCAAATATTGTTTGGAATATGAAATAATATGATAGAGAAATGAAGTCACATTGAGAGGATTACAAAAAAAGCTTCCCTGATTTTAGATTGAAATATCTGCGTAGGAATGCAAAAATATGTGAGAGTTTGTGTTGTGTCTACCTGTCTGTCAAAACAAGCCAGTGCAGTTATTAGTCTTTCATACAGCTACACAGAAAAGGTGTGGTTTTCTGTTATTGCTGGCTTAGAGGGGAGAGAAATCCCCCCCGTAACACCGAAATCTCATTTATCCACCTGAATCACTGAAACCCATCCTACCGACTCAAAGCTGCTATGCAAAAATGGGCTGTGACTGTGCAACATTTTTGAAAGAGCATAAAAAATTAGCTCATAATAATATAACATTTTGATGTTGAAAAATGGACTCCTACATTCACTCAAGAGAAGGTATTAAGACAATTCAATCAAAAAATGCTGGAATTTGAATGCTGCCAGAATCACAAACCCACCTATTTTAGATCTCTATAGATGTATAATTCACTCATCAAAGAAATGAAATTCTTAAAATAAACTAAAGTGTAAATAAATAATTTTCATACACGCCACTTCCACTTCCAGTATTTCTGGAGAATGAAGGGAAAAGAGAAGGAATAATTTAAGAGTAAGGAGGGCTGCTCTTTTGGCAGGGAGCACTCACGTCTGACATATAGGATCTTCCTACCGGCTCATCTAGCAACACTTGGCAAACCATTTAAATCAAAGATGAAATTGACTAAAACATGGAAAAGAAAAAAAAAACAAAAAACCCTGAGGATTTTCCCTTGAGCGATAAAGGAGCCAGTGAGGAAGCTACGGATTTTACCGCAGAGTGAGCATGAAGTAGACAGACAGTCGTCAGACATCACAAATATTGGTCCTCCTTAGCTCTTTTACCATAGAGAATAGCAGGGAAAAACTTTTAGTGCACAGTATCAGTCTTAGTTCAACTTCTAAATCATGTTTGAGTACATTTGTTTGAACAGTGATATAAGAGGAAATTAAAGAACAATGACACCAATAACACCGGTTCATGTGTTGACATTCGGACCCATGAGCACTCAGTACTTGTCATTACATGTGTACTCAGTATACCAATCTTCAAACTCGGTCTCCATGATGAGCTCAACACCATAATTGTAAAGTTTTGTGACTTAAAACCATTCGGGAACACTTCTGTCAAAAATAGAACTTTCCTGTGATTGACTTTAATTTGATGGTACAACTCAGTTCTGGGACTTCCTTTGGATAACTAAAGGAAGAGAGAACAGCAGCCAATACAGTATGTAAAGGAGGAGTGGAGGTGGGTTGCAAAGCGGCATGGAGAGAGGAAATAAAAAAGACAGCATTGATGAAGACAGGCTAAGCTAGCAACACAGCTTTTCAGGGATATGCCATACAATGCTAGTTCCACCCACTAGCTCTTCACCCTCGCTAGGGTGCTGGAAGGGGCATGGGAGTTTGCCCAACCAGTCTACTTGTGCTTAGTGAATTTGGAGAAGGCTTATGACCGTGTTCCCAGGAGCACCCTGTGGGGGGTACTCCTGGAGTATGGGGTGGATGGCCCCTTACAAAGGGCCATTCAGTCTCTTTACAGGTGGAGTGAGAGTCTGGTTTGCATTGCTGGCAGTAAGTTGGACTTCTTCCCAGTGAGGGTTGGACTCTGCCAGGGCTGCCCTTTGTCACCGGTTCTGTTCCTAACTTTTATGGACAGAATTTCTAGGTGCAGCCAGGTGGTGGAAGGGTTCGAGTTTGGTGGCGGGAGGATGTCGTCTCTGATTTTTGCGGATGATGTGATCCTCTTAGCTCTCTTAGCTCTTGCTGGGGCAGTTTGCAGCTGAATGTGAAGCAGCAGGGATGAGAATCAGCATCTTGAAGTCTGAGGCCATGGTCCTCAGCCGGAAAAGGGTGGCCTGCCCACTCCTGGTCGGGGAGAAGTCCTGCCTCAGGTGGGGGAGTTTAAGTATCTCGGGACCTTGTTCACACATGAGGGTAGGATGGAGCGGGAGATTGACAGACGGATTGGGGCGGCAACCGCTAAGTCAGTCCATTGTGGTAAAGAGAGAGCTTAGCCAAAAGACAAAGCTCTCAATTTACAGGTCAATCTACGTTCCAACCCTCACCGATGGTCATGTGCTTTGGGTAATGACCGAAAGAACAAGATTGCAAATACAAGCGGCCAAAATGAGTTTCATCAGCAGGGTGGCTGGGCTGGCTGCTGCTCCTCCATGTTGAGAGGACTAAGTTGAGGTGGTTCGGGCATCTGGTGAGGATGCCTCCCTTGGGAGGTTTTCCACGCATGTCCAACCAGGAGGACGCCTTGGGCTGACCCAGGACACACTGGAAAGATTATATCTCTTGGCTGGCCTGGGAACGCCTCAGGATTCCCCCTGAAGAGCTGGTGGAAGTGGGAGAGGACAGTCACTTCCTTGCTGAGGCTGCTGCCCCCATGACCTGGACCTGGATAAATGGGAGACAATGACAGTGCTAGTTCCACCGTAGCTAGCCTAAAAATCTGCAGGACATTATAAAGCCTACATCATATTTTGTTCCTAATTGTCTTAAGCTCTGAAAAATGAATCAACACATGCTGATGACAAGTCATATTCAGATATTACATTAAAACATTTCTGATCAAAAATTAAGAATCCAACAGTGTTGTGTGACTTCTGCACCTCTTCTCATCTGCTTTTTGTCCACAGTTTTGTCAGGTCATTTCCTGTTTTTCTCTCCTTTTTCGCTCTTTATCCAAAGAGTTTTTGTGTTTTTGTGTTTTCACCACTGGGTTGAGTGCATGGTTCATCGTACCAATTGAGCAGTCCATCTCTGTGCCCTGCATTCACCTCCTGTCAATCAAATCCAGATCAAAAGGGGGCCCAAGGAGGAATAAGACCAAATTTAGGTTCTTTAAAAACCTCATAGATTTGTTGCTTTTAAAAAAAAAAGGGGCTGGCAGGGTTCGAGACTAGACGAGATCTATTGTTTGAAAATGTTTAGTATGACTAAAACTTAAAGTACAATAAAGTAAGCATGGACCCATGTTGGCAGAGGAGAGTGGATCTGCTAGACTATGTTTGTTTTTTGTGTAATATGTTTCAGCTATGGCTTTTCCTACTTGTAGGCGTCATATAGCCGTATGTGGACAATTAAAGACAACCCACCCCCCACCACTACCACCACCGGACCTGTATCTTGGGGTTTAATGAAAATTCTGCTGTGTGTCTATTCTGGATATACAGTAAAGTATATTTCAGCTTTTCTCTGCTGTTTGTGGGGCAGAAGAGTGATGGGGTTTTTTTGTGGGGCTGTTGTGGCTACACTTATCCGGGGTTGTATATATTGACTGAAGACTGCAAGATTTAAAGCTTTCAAGCCCACTTCTTTGTCTGCGACTATGTGTAACTGCCTGAATAAATTTAAGCATTCCAATTAAAAGTTAGTTATGCTATCGATCTGTTTACATGACAGTAGCAACACTAAAGAAGAAAAGAGGCAAAGATGGAGGTAGGTATCTATCTTTGGGTATGTCTGTGAAGGGAATAAGTAAAAGTTTCTGGAGCATGATCGTCCTTTCTCTCTGCTCTTACTCGATCTATACCAATTCACCTCTCTTGCTGCATGAGAGAGAACAAGACAGAGCAAGAGGGAGGGGATGATTTAAAGTTGTTAGGGCACTGAGCGTTCTCCTTTTGGATCTGCACCAAACCAACTTGACTTACAAAGTGAAACCTAACAAGCAAGCGTGACAGAAAAGAAAAGAGAAGTGCAGAGAGGCACGATCGGGAGACAAGGAATGAGATCAGAAGTTGATTAGAGTATTCCCTGGTTGGATTTTCAAGTGGACGTTCTTCCCCTGTGGACGGCCAACACACCCCCATGGTAACACGGTTCATATTCATTAATATTCATGGCAGATTGCATTCAAAAAATGGGGATGCAACATAAAAATAAGATCCTTCCTGTTAACAATGGTTTAATCTCCCGTGACAGCAAGATAGAACTTGCCTGCAGAAGTATCACTCAGCATTCAATCGTGTTTGCAAACTCTGTTTACTTACTTTAACGTGGCTGTTTCCTGTGACAGCCGCATCAGAAAAAAAATTGCAATTAAGCATCAGTTTTACACATTACCATTTTTATAGCAATAGAAAGAATACATCTCCATACACAGAAAATATTCAAAATAAAATAAGAGCTTGCCATTTTAAATCACCTACTAATTAGCATACAAACACGCACATGCACACAAATAAACAAGGACTGGTGCATTGCAGAGTGAGGTAACAAAGCCTGGTGCTGCGGTGACACACTATGCTGTCCACTTTTTATTTGTCTGAGAGTTTATTGGCTTCTTCAGGCAAACACACATTCCTGCTCAGAAAAAGCATGCCAAGTACTGCACATACACATACACAGCAGTGCTATCCTTAACAGTGGAATTCAAAACTAAACCCTTTCACAAATAATTACATTTTTCAGAATGTCAGTACGTTCTTAACAGCCTCATTATATATTTAAGGGGGGACTGAAACAGTTAACGAAGGAATTTGACTAATTTTTTTCCCCTTTTTTGTTGACTTAAAGCTGATTAAAACGTGTTTCAGCTCTATGTTGAACCATCATTGTAGACTATCCGCATTGACCCACATCATTCTGAACATGTGTGTTCTGTTCTGTTCTATGCTAGTTTGTGGGTGACCTTCTATGCAATTGTCTTGAGTTTTATCACGTTCTTTAAAAAAAATGGAGGCTGAAGTGGAGCAAATCTTAAATACTGGGCAAGATGTAATGTTCCAAAGTTGACTGGCTGTCGCTATATTTAGAATGGGGGGTTGCGGTGGGGATATATATATTCCTAAACACACATTTTATAAAGATTCTCTTGAATATTGTTCAGAACCATCCATCCATCCAGCTGTTCATCATCTACACTGCTTGTCTTGTAAATAGCCATTCATCTAAATCACCTTGCAAGATATCATATCCGTACCATCCGGGATCGCCACTAAAGAAAGAAGCAATCATTTCAGCCAGGAGACAGTGACGTCAAGCTACATTGAACAGAGCAATCAGCAATCATAGGACAAGAGGAGATGAATAGGATGTGATTCATTTGCTGAATCAGGGATGTCTGCCTCATTATGTCCTGTCTTCTACAGATACAGAACTGAGGAATTATTGACCCATTGCTCTTATTTCTAACTGGATATGCCCAATAGAGTTCAATAGCTTAGAAAATTAACCTGGCAAAGAGAAAATAAAATGTCCCGAAAGACTACACTAGAAATTAAAAGTCATCTAAGCAACCTTGACACACACTCACACTCTCTCACACACACACACACACACACACACACACACACACACACACACACACACACACACTGAATAAAACAACATTTGTGTTTGAGTTGTGTGCTCAAAAAATTAAAAGATTGCATTTGTGTTGCTGTCTTTTGGTCCTTAGTAACAAAGCAGGCAGCGGAAAATTGATTCAGATTGCGCTTTTGTTCAACTAACATATGTTGACACTAAAATTGAATTACTTTTAGTTTATCTGGATAAATTCACATTTATTTCCTAAGAACTTTATTGCCTAACCTAACCCAACCCTAATGAACAGTCTTTTGCCAATTGGAGATACGTCTTTTGTCCCGAATTGCACGTTCCATCCCCAATTAACTGGCTTTCAGTCTGGTGTGTTTTGCTGAAAGTGCCTTAACAGTGCCACACAGATTAACTTTCAATTCACATTCCGCCTGCTCTGGCAGTTCTAAGTACATTCCAAAGAGGCTTTTCAAAATGAAGACCTTGCTAATGTTTCTTGCTCCATCACATTTTTTTCTCTCATATCCTTACTCTCCTTCTCTTTTTCTCTCTTTCTCACTACCCGTCATGTTGACGTCCTTGACTTGTCTCCTTCTTTTTCTAACTCACTCTTTCCATTATCTTCCTCTTAGCGTCTTTCTCCGAAGCACTCTCAGTCTGACTCCCATGTTCAGACTCTCCTTGCTATTTCCCCTCAAGTCACAGACTCACAACTACATGTTGCTTTTGCCTTTTCAGTAAGGCGAGATCCATTTTAATATTACTTGGGTTTAATTCCAAAGAGGCATTAGAGGATATTTCATCATGGAACAATGACCTGAATATATAACGAATAAAGAAGCATATGTGATACAACTTGGCGAAAATGTAAATATTGAGTGGGAAATCGTCTTCTTGATGAGTCACCGGGAATATTTAGAATGGTGAGAGACAGGAAGTAAGGTGCTTGGTGTAGATCTCTGGGACCAACTGAAGTAGGGATGTTGATGGGGAAGCAGAGGGTTGCATAAATCTTAACAATAAAGATAATACATTTTATTTGTATAAACCTCTAATATAAAAAAAATGCAGCTCATATGACTTGCAGTCACCAAAAGGCATTCATTTCTTAAATTATTTCACGTGCTGTGATGACCCATTTGTTCGTCCCGTGTGCCACTTAACATAGTTCGGTACATTTCTTTTAGTGAGACACTGGGGCATTGCCAACATTCTTAACTATTTATATTTATTTTAACCCAAACCCTGATCTTTTCCAAACCATAATCGAGTGTTTTCAATTAACTACCAGGACCTTGAACACATGAGTGTCAAACCGATCGTAAGATATTAGATTTTCCACTAAAAATAAAAGAAATCTTGAGCATTTTGATTGCAGTTTTTCATTGCTGTGATTTGCAGCTCAGACCAGTGTTTGGCAGTGTGCAGAAAGAGTCAGTCCTCCACTGGCCTTGATGTCATGATCACAAAGTGGGAGACAGACACGCTAGCCAGGAGCAAATACCCACATCAGTTATTGTGTGTCACCAGTAGGTATCTTACTGTACTAAACCAATGTCATTTGACTGGCTGGTGAGACTCTAATGAAACAATGAAAATGTTCAAAATTAAAAAATATTATGTTCCTACATTACCTAGTTCTAACATAGACTGACTACGAAAACAAACCTTAGCATATCGCTAGATTGTAAAAGGAGATTGTTTGCCTTTTGTTTGATCGTTGCTACACGGACTCACAAAACATTGTCTTTTAGTCTATCTTTCCCAAGGCCTAATTTTTCTTAGTGGGTGTAGTTTACATACAACAACTGTGACTGCTTGTGTCTCAGCATCCACCTTCACGGAATAATGGGCACTTATGTATAAATTTTGTAGGATTGACATCTGACTAACATGTAATTTTTGTGTTGTGGAGTCAACAAAGAGTTGTGACAAAAGAAAACTTTCAGCTCAATCGTGTCACTGCAGGGTCGCTTGCCAAAAGACATTGCCATGGGAACCAACTTGTAATAATTTGAACAGTTGGACTTGAAGATGATGAACTCCAGACCTGGCAGGGTAACCTTTAGGGAGGAGAAGATGCAGGGAGGGGCGGTGAGGGTGAGAGTGGTGCAAGGGAACTGGAGGAAGGGGGTTAACCAGCCGGTGGATGATGAAGCTTGCTTGCTCATAGTGACCTGGGAGAAAAAAGGACAGTAGCGGAGGAGGTACTGGCTTGGGGATGATGAACTTGGCTAGGCACTAATGATCTCAGGGAGGAAGAGTGAGCAAAGGTTTATGGGAGCAGTGCGTCTACCTGGGCATAATGATCTTGGAAAAACATGGAGGGAATAACATATGGAGATGAAGTGAAAGAGAGATATAGCTGGGAGAGATAGGGAGGAGGGGTAAAGGACAGACAGCTGGGGTTGCACAAATGCCTGGTTTTGGCTGAATGGAGTTTGCAGAGACCAGGCAAGCATAAAAGACAATGAGAGCAAGGGTGTTTAAGGGTGGATATGTAAAAGATGAACTTTGCAAAGCTGAAAACTTCAGATAGGAGGAAAGAGAATAAAGAATAATTGAAATACAAAATCTGTGCAAAGAGAAGAACCGAGAGAAACTAGTTAAAAAGTAAAAATGGTAGAAAAAAAAGTAAAAATGTTAGCATGAAATTCTTAAGGACCAAGTAAGTAAAATGACCTCCAACAGAAGTAGAAGAAATCCAGAGAGACAGATAGATTGTGGCGGCCAGAATATATCAAACTTTACCAGGGCATGGTGACCTTGAAGCAAGAAAACAATAAAAAGGATAAATTTGATATCATATATTGTATCATATTAGAAAGTAAAATATGGGTGGGGGTGTCTTAAACATGTAAGTGAGCTGATCCATATTTAAGAGATGATAGAGGAGACAGGTAAATGAGGAAATAAATAGTGAAATAGTGCTAATGAAGTCAAGATGCTGAACCTCTGTGGGTCATGGTAACCTTGGGAAGGAAAGAGACAGAGAGCTTTAGCTCAGGATAAAAACTAGAAGCAGTGGAAATGAAATCCATCCATCGTCATCTACCGCTTATTCCTTACTAGTAAGGGTCGCGGGGGGGCTGGAGCCTATCCCAGCATCTACGGGTGAGAGGCGGGGTTCACCCTGGACAGGTCTCCAGTCCATCGCAGGGCCAACACACAGAGACGAACAACCATTCACACTCACAGTCACACCTACGATCAATTTAGAGTATCAATCAGCCTAGTCCCCAAATTGCATGTCGGACGGTGGGAGGAAGCCGGAGTACCTGGAGAGAACCCACGCAGGCACGGGGAGAACATGCAAACTCCACAGAAAGATCCCGCGCCCGAGCCGGGACTCGAACCCGGAACCTTCTTGCTGTGAGGCCACAGTGCTAACCACTGCACCACCGTGCAGCCCGGAAATTAAATGTGTGGCTATATGTTAAGTTGTACATTATCATAAAAGCATATAAATTTAGATATTAGATTGACCATGAGCATAAACAGAAAACAGTAATTTTTTTTATTTCAGGCATGAGCAAGGCCAGCGAGCTATCTCATCTTCATCCAGGCTTCACGCTAAGCTAATCACTTTTACTAATTTGTAATTATCCATAGGGGGCGGCATGGCTCAGAGGTAGAGTGGCCATCCAGCAACCGAAGGGTCGCTGGTTCGAGCCTCACTTCTCCTTGTGACCATGTCCAAGTATCCTTGAGCAAGATACTGAACCCCTAATTGCTCCTGATGGCCTTGCGACGGACTTGTGACCCATCCAGGGTGTACCCCGCCTCTTGCCCAATGTCAGCCCCCCTGTGACCCTTAACAGATAAGCGGTATGGAAAATTGATGGTTGGATGAATGGTAATTACCAATGTAACTGTGAGCTGTGAGGAGCCAAATGTTCAGATGTTTTCTGCCATGTGTCTGGCAACATAAAAATGGTATTGTTTGTGAGACTTTCGGTAATTTGTCGCTGTAATTTATTACAGCGACAAATTACTTAAAGTATCACTTTAATTGAGTGATGAGCTAAGAAATTAATGCTCATTAGAAGCCAGAAATTATAAATAGGATTGAGTGAACTTAGCGTTTTTGGGTGTGTCTGTGGACGTTTGGAGCCATGGGCCTCATGCCTTCATCAAAATTGCAAGGCCCCCCCCCCCCCATTTCATGTTGAGGCTTTGCTCATGACCATATTGCATGATTGCAGTGATGGTTCCCTGCTTAGCTTAGCTTAGCTTAGCGTGAAGCCTGGATGAAGATGAGATAATAATGAATTATTATTAATTCATTTTATTTGTATTATAACCCTTAATTTAACCAAACAAAACAATATTGAAATATATAATTGTCCAAAGAAGAGAAAAGAAAAATCTTGACATGGGACACATGCTGGCAATGAGTATAGCATAGCGAGTTGTACTCTTTAAACAGCACTATATCTGCTCGCTAATGTTACATGGACACATTGATCAAATCTGATGCTAATCTTACAATTATGCACCAATATTTGTGTATAACTTTTATGAGATTACAGATGTTTCACAAGAATGTGTTGCTTGTTCAGAGCTAGGCTAATCTTCCTTGCCTCCACTCACGCCAAGCTAATCAGACACAAAAACACACACAAAATACAAAATATTTCGACACAAAAATTCCTTTGTCCCCCTTTAAGTGAATCTCCTCAATGACCCAAAGAAACAGTGTGGATGGAGGTCAGAACATGAACTTACTCTATGCACTTTATTTGCATTACAGTGATGTCTTGTATGTAGCAGCCTGAAGTACATGGCAACAAAATTTCCCTTGGGATGAAATAAATGAATCTTGACTCTTGACACACGTGCACGCGAGTGTGTTATCAACCCTCTCGTAGTGTGTTTCAAGGAAACAATGAATGAATCCCCATTTGTATACCATATTATTTTTTTCTCACAATATTACAACAATGAAATTGTCATTGTGCCCCGTTTGTGTGATCATTTTGATTATTGAGACACATGCACATACACACACATGCACTCCTCAGTCCCATATAATCTCCTACTTATTACCTGCTGTTCGCTTATGAGCAGCAGGTAGTAAGTAGAAGATTGACTTACTGTCCAGCCTTGTACAAGTGGTACCACCTTGTCTCACCTATTAGTTCTCTCCTATTGTGTATGCCCCCTGGGAAGCCATTCATGTCATGGTTGGTGAATAATGACAATGGAGGCTGTTTTGAGAGATTGGCATTTTATATTCCAGTGTATTTATAAATGTAGGCTTTATTCCTGCATTTAATCTTTAATCGTCTAGTATTCTTCTCATTATCTTCACAGCATGATTCATTTTTACTGCTGCAATGGACTAATTTCAGCAAGGGGATCATTTACTGAATACAATTTTAGATAAGGAGCAGAAGGCAATTAGACAGAGAGCCAAAATGAACACAGTAGACAGGCTGACATGTATCCACAAAAACAACCCAGAATTGGAGTTGAACTGAGGTTGAGGGATAATGTGGAATTGCATATTCTAAGAAGCCACTAGCTCTTGACATCTGTGCAGTGATAGCAAATATATATCACATATATGTTGTCAAGAATTTGTTGTTGATTAGATTTAGCCTTGTCTTTAATCTCGAATCATACAAACACAACGAATATCCTGACAGTGAATACAGAAACACACTCTTATCCTCTGTGTCTGTACACTATTCTGTTTGTGCTGTTATCCACAGGAATGGATGACAGTGGCAATAAAAATGCAAGGAGAAATATATATTAGGGATGGATAATGGTTGATATATAGTGTTGTGGAACCAATTTAAGAGCCTCAAGAACCAGTTCTTCTTTTTCTTTGCTCCCCTCTTCCCTTTGAGGACCATTTGGCAGTGCAGCTGCTCCAGAACCTCCTCCACCTTTGTAGCTCATCCTGGCTTCATCATTAGCCATGTGCTTTTGCAGGGACTCCATCGTCAGGAAAAAAAAAACTCATCTTTCAACATTTGAAGCTACACATTTTCATTTTGCTGGGCGTCTTTTTGTTCTTTGACCAGTCCCAGCTCCAAGGAGAGCTTCCACCGTTCTGCCCTGACCTTCTCTAATTCACCTGCAATAGCCTTAAACTCCTGCTTTATCTTGGGAGCAGCAGTTCAGTGCTGCTGGAGCTCTGCATATGGACTGTCTGCCTCCTGAGCAGAAGTTGCCAGCTCTATCTTTCTGTTCTGCATCTCCAGCTTCAGGGCAACAAAATCATCTTTAAACATTCAAAGCTGCACATTTTCCTTTTGCAGAGCATCATTTTGTTCTTTGAGTGGTTCCAACTCCAGGTGGAGCTTCCACAGCAGTTCCCTGACCTTCTCTAACACATCTCTGGCAAACTTGATTTCCTTATTCTTATTAGAAGTTTGCTGCTCAACCTTCTGAGCACAGTTTGCATGATTATTTTGCAGAGCATTTTTTTCTTCTCAAGTTCCAACTCCAGATGGAGTTTCTGCTGCTGTTCCCTCAACTTCTCTTCTGTGACAGCTTTGATCTCCATGTTCATCTTGAGAGCAGCAGTCTGATGCTGCTGGAACTCTATCCGAAGACCCGCTGCCTCCTGACAACAGTTTAGTAACTCTATAGTCATGTTCTCCATCTTGAGCTCCTCAATTTTTCTCTCCGCTATATAGCCTGCCATCAGTCAAGTTAAAGTTACTTGTATAGTGCCAAGTTATGGCATGACACTTTACAAGTAGAGTACACCTTCCTTTTAACATGTACACTTTACAAGTCGAGTACACCTTCCTTTTAACATGTAGGAATGTCAAGCACATCCAGGCTCAATGGGAACGGCCATCTGCTTTGACTGCTTAGGGGGTAAGAGAACAGGAAAGCGGCACAAAGAAAAAGCCAGATAATGGAAAAAGACAGATCCAGAGAAGAAAAGAGAGCGACAGAGATAAAGAGAGAGAGAAATGGGGTGAGTTTAACAGATAGATGTGGACGTTGGCAGGCCTGAAGGAGAAAGACGACTGTAGAGAAAAACAGAGGGACGTAGGGCACAGTAAACAATAACAACCAGCTACAAAAAATTACATAACAGGTTTAACACAATGCTGATCTTAATGTTAGTCCAGCATGGAGAATACTTCTATCAATACTACTAGTGCTAATACTGTTACTAAGGGTGGCAGCTTGAGCCTCTTCAAGTCTGAAGCCTCCTCCAGCAGCAGCATAAGTTAGGCATTGGAAGTGGGGAAGCACAAGGCTCCTGAGAAGAAGGCAAGTTAGTAACAAGAATTAGTACAGGAGGACAGAGAAGAGGACAGAAGGAGAGAGAAGCCCAGTGCATCATGGGAGCTCCCCCAGCAGTCTAACCTTATAGCAGCATATCTAATGACTAGCCCATGCCAGCCCTAACTGTAAGCTTTATCAAAAAAGAAGTTCTGAAGTCATGGACTGCTTGTGATCAGCATAAGACGCTTTATTTATCATGTCCAAATGGACAGGTGACTCAGCTTTGCCAATGTCCACGAGACTTGGAGGGGTCACTCTTGCTCACTGCCTCCATTTTGGCTCAGTTGTAGAAAGAGCACCTAATTTGTGTGCGACGCAACAACAATGGATGACATGCAGGCAGCATTAGGCCTGGTGCTTAGTCAGTGGTTTTTGCTTAAACCAAAAGTAAGCGACAACAGTCAGGCAAGGCTTCAAGTGGCGAAACAGAACAATCACGATAGGTATAAAAGACTTGACCATGTGATCGACCAGTATTCTGCCGAGGCAAAGATGATACAAAGTAGATGACGTAAGTGGATAAGTTACCCAATCAGCGCCCCACTATGTGTTTACGTCACATTTTTAGTTCCCGCTCAGCTTGCTTCAAACCCCAGTGGAGCCGGGACCAAAATGGCCAAAAACCTTCTCAGTTAAAGCTGCAGGAGGAGCCACAGAAGAAAAGTGTGCTATATATAAATATGAGGAATATATATTTGATGCTGTGCAAATGTATCGCAGGTCCATAACTAACAAAGCTGCTGTTGGATGCATGTATATTGGCTTTTTGAAATATTTGATCATATTCATACCAATGAAAAGCTATTAATTTGGAATCTATCCTCCACATTATCAGGAAGGGGCAGCACTGCTGCATGCTGTTCACCCCTGACAAATGCCCCTGGTCCATACCTGTGTCTTAGTCACTTTTGTCTAAATCCCATGTGATTGGCTACTTGTGGTGAGAAATGACCTGTGATTTCAGCCCTGTCAATGAACAGGTATTTGGGGGGAAAACCCTCTGAACTAACATTTCATCCATCCATCCATTTTCTACCACTTATCCTGTTAAGGGTTGCAGGGTAGGCTGGTGCCTATCCCAGCTGCCGTCTGGTGAGAGGCGGGGTACACCCTGGATGGGTCACCATTCCATTGCAGGGCAAACATATATAGACAAACAACCATTCAGTCTCACAGCCACACCTACATCCAATTTAAGAGATAAGATAGTGTTGTCAACCTTTGAAATAAGAAACATCGCCAAATCTTGTTGTGGCCAGGTTACATTAACATCAGGACATTTGCAGTTGTTCTCCCAAAAACATAACAATAAAAATGGGTGTGTTTATTGAGATATCTTGGAATATAGAATTTCATTCCATCCATTTTCTTCCGCTTATCCTGTTAAGGGTCGCGGGGGGACTGGAGCCTATCCCAGCAGCCTTTGGGCGGGTTCACCTTGGACAGGTTGCCAGTCCATCACAGGGCCAACACATATAGACAGACAACCATTCACACTCACAGTCACACTTATTACTTACTAAGAGTGGCTGATCAGCCTAGTCCCCGTTTGCATGTCTTTGGACTGTGGGAGGAAGTACCCAGATAGAACTAATGCAGGCACAGAGAGAACCCGTGCTTGAGCCAGGGCTTGAACCTGGAACCTTCTTGCTGTCAGGCCACAGTGCTAACCACTGCACCACCGTGCCGCCCTATGGAATTTCCACTGAGAGTAAAATGAATGTCTGTTATTTTGCTTCAGAGACTTGTGTAGGAGCACTGATCACTCGTACGTTTGTTGAATTATGCACATTAAACTGTGTGTAGCTTTTTACAATATGTCATAAATGTTTCATGAGAATACGTTGACATATGTAAATTGTATACTCTTGAGGTAATTTGAGCTGTAATCCATGTCCACGAGCAATGGAATCACCCAGGACAATAGACGGGACATCTCACAGATTATTTCTTAGCAGTGAAACATTATTATTATCCATATTCTTGTCCACCCTTTCACCTTTCGTCTTTGCCTCTGCTGAATTTAGCGAAGCAAGGTTCTCATTTTATTTACTTCTCCTCCCCCTCGATTTCATTTTCTCTGAATTGTATCTCTACCCCTCTTTTCAGGCTCCTTTGTCTCTGTTCATCAACAATAGTGGCCCTCTCCCACTGTTTTTACCTCATCTCTTTTCCCATTCTATGCATTAAATGCAGATTGTGACACAACTAGTAGCTCCCTATAATTAGTTCTCTGTAATTACTGGAGATTGTGATACAAATTTTTCTCATGCTGTGTGTGTCTATAAAGCATGCTTAGTGAAAATCCTCTATTTTCCACTCCCTCTCAGCTATCTTTCCTTTGTTCTGGTCCTCGTTCCTTATCTCACTTTCCACCTTATTTAGTAAAAGTGGACCATTTAGATCTTGATCCTCCTCAAGTATAAATTGTTTCTTTTGCCGAGTCTGTTATCTGCTCTGTTATTCTCTCCTTGCTGGCCTTTATTTTTGCTCTGGCAAGACATTGTAATAACTGAGAGGTTGTAAGAAGAGGAGATGGGGTATTTAGAGCTCTTAGAAATGGACAGAGTAAAGGAAGAACTTGTTTTATTTGGAGAAAGAGACTGGTGTTATGGAGCTGAAGTCAAAGAGGGGTATAGGATGTCAACATTGGTAATGTTTAGGCTGGCAGGGAATAAAGAATCTGATGATTTAATCCATCCATGCAACCACTTTCTTCCGCTTATCCTGTTAAGGTTGCCGGGAAGGCTGGAGCCTATCCCGCCTGTCTTTGGGAGAGAGGCGAGGTTCACCCTGGACAAGTCACCAATCCATCACAGGGCCATCACACATAGATGGAAAACCATTCACTCTCACAGCCACACCTACGGTCAATTTAGAGTATCAATCAGCCTCGTCCCCTCTTGATGTCTTTGGACTGTGGGAGGAAGCTGGAGTACCAGAGAGAACCCACGCAGGAACAGGGAGAACATGCAGACTCACACAGAAAGATCCCGTGCTCGAGCCGGGGCGCCAACCCGGAACCTTCTTGCTGTGAGGCGAGAGTGCTGACCACTGCACCACCGTGCCATCACTGACAATTTTATAATAAAAGTAAACAAAAATTTCCCTTACCTATGAAATGTTCAAAACACTTGGATGTAGTGGTGTGGGGTTTGACTCACAGCCCGCAAGCAGTTTTGGATTGAATTTTGGGAATTCCAACAGATTTGAATGAAGCAGAATATTAGTATTTGAAAGAAATACCAGACAATCCATGTCTTAATCAAAGACATGGACCTTTGTTTCTGGAGAAAAAAAGGTTCCTGATATTTGAGATACTTCAAACATATAAACATCATATATAAACTACGGACTGTAGAATAGCTGTTGAAAACTGAATATAGCACAGGCAAATCTTGGAAAAAAGACAGGAAACAGACTGGAAGAACAAGAAAAGACAAACTAGGGGAGTGCATTTCAAAATAAAACAGGAAACTATGAAGGATTTGATCAAAACACAAATCAAGAGGCACAAAAAAGGTAACAAGGACAACAAGGAACAACAACAATGTCAGAATGAAAGAGTCCAAAACTGTCAGTTTGGAAATAAAACTCAACACACCCAAAGGAACTGTGACATACTGTAAGATTCTTTGAGAAGGAGATGATGGAAAGGAGACAGTTGACAGCAGTGAGTTTTGCTGCAGAGGAGAAAAACAGCTTAGAAAAGACTGCAAACTGACTCTTAAATGCCAGAGTTGTCATGAAGAAGAGCAGTAAAGAAAAAGCAAAGGTAACTGAACAAGGAACTTTGGTAAAACTTGCTACTTTGCATTAGATTAGTGAATCACCAGTATTTTCCATATGACACAAGCTTGAATGTGTGGTTCAGTTTGCCCAAAATGTACCATTGAATCAGTGATGGTAATGTTGCCTTGACAATATCATTTGTCAGGAATAAAATCAAAACCAACCACCTTCAGATGACATTGAGGAGAGTATTGGATGGTTGCCACTCCAGGTGATAGATCCTGCTCATTAATCTTTATTCAGTCTGGTGGGAGTTAATGTCACAGTAAAAAAAAAACTGTGAAAAGGCTAAAATTTAATAAAGAGATTTTTTTTGTGGATTGGATTGAGGTTTATATTCATGTGCCTTCACCTCGTAAAAAGACAAACTAGGAGTGCCCTAAGCTTTTGACCTTCCTTGAGCAGTCTGGACGGTGTATTAATTCTTGGCATCAATGTTACGCTGTATTAATGGATTGGCATCTGCTGCACTTCTCCTCCCACTGAGGTGCCGAGCAAGTTACAGAGATACTAAAGTAACACAGTTGAGGGAATGACCTCAGTAGTGGCCCAGAAAGATGCTAGTTTGCTGGCGCAGCTCAGCACACGCAGCCTCAACCAACCCAAAAATAGGGCCCTAGCTGGCTCCTTTGAATACTTGCTCTTCATCCTTAGTGTTTTGCAGCTTGTCTTTCTTCTCTTCCCTCTCACTTTCTCTCCGCCCAGCTTTCCTTTTCTCCAGTTATCAGGCAGAGGTCTTCGTCCAGTCGTACATTCCTCGTTTCCTCATTCTCTCTCGTCTGTCTGTTCCTATATCTCTGTCACCTGGGGATGGATTACAGCTCATGTTAATTGATATTCTCACTCTTTCCCGCCCTCTATGTCCTCTGTTTTCCATCCTGATATCATTGCCTTCCCTTTTCTGTCAAACTTTTTTGTCGTTGCATTTATATGTGACATTCACACATCTTCAGCCCCATGTTCCCTCTCCTTCCTCTGTCAGAAGGGTTTGACTTGTTCCTATAGCCCTCTTTACGTGTCTCTTTTATTTCTATCCTCCTCTGTCACTCATTTGTATTCCCCCCCCACATCCTGTCTCCATCTTCTCTTCTTAGGTGAAGGGTGTCTACTGTCTTGCTCACTTCTTACACAAACATTTCCTCTTTTTGATTGTTTCCATCACACTCGCCTCAGTTTGATTTATGATTGCAACTGACACGGAATATATTTGAGCGTAATGGCAACGCAAACAAATAGTGCTTTATTCCCTTTTCCTGTTTCTCATCTTCAACCGTGTCTGTTTTTAACTCCATTTCAATGAAATTTGAATTCACTCTAGCTTTACTGAATACCTTTCAGTCTTTGTTAAATGTCCCATTACATTATCAAAGTAAAAGGTCATGACCTGTGGGCTTCCATTGCCAACAGAGAAGAAATATATTCCAAATTTCATCGCCTAAGTAAAAGCCTCCAAATCTGCTGCAAGACAGCTCCAGAGTGGTGCCTCTGGCCGTCAGGAAACCATATCTTGCTGGGGGACACCTCAGTAGGGCTGCTGCTGCTGCTTCCTGTCTGCCAGCTGCAGCTGTTGCAGAGAGAAAAACCTGGAGAGTTAGATCATGTGGAGAAAAGGAAAATACTTGGAATGAAAGAAACACAAACAGAGATTAAATACCTCATTTAGAGGTATATAACCATTTTCTCTTCACTCAAGACTCAATCTGAGCACCCAACGATCCTAAAATTAGAAAAAAAAATTATTCTTCAAAAAAACACATTATGTCAGTATGTATCTGCACTTTCTGTGTTATTGAAGAACTGGTCAGTTTGTTTTAGGTAATGAATGTAAGTCTTGAAACCTTTTTTATTTTACCTTTTAAGGAGGTAAAGTAAGCGTCATGGACAGATTGTGATCGAATTTGGATGCATTTTGGAAATAATCTGGGTTAATTTTTAGACATTGGATCCTTGACAGTTCCAGGCCATAAATTAACTTTTCCTTGAGTTCATGGACAGATAGAGATGTATGACATGTTCTGGATCTATTTTTGATGTAATAATCAATATTTTGAACAAAATTAGAGGTATATTTCAATGAAATGTGTGAGTACATTTATTTTAACAAGAAGGATAAAGCAACAGATTGTGTCCTGTTTGATTTTAGGTGGTTGGGAAGCCATTATTTTGAACTCTGTATCTACAGAGGTCTGTATTCTCTGAGTGAGTTCTAGTCAATCCTCATTTTATGATATTGCTAAAATAGAGTTATTTGTTACAGCTCATAGAATTTGGTTGGAAAAGAAATTCAAAAAGCACGAAAGAAATAAAAAATGTAGCCTAAAATGAATGTTGTTTTCTTGGATTTACAGGAATGTAGTGCACAAATAAACTCAATTTATTTTGCAAAAGTGATTCATGACAGTATTGAATTGATGTCACAACATATTTTCTTTCATAAGTATGCTTTTATAAGAACACCGGATTCTGTGACATCGTATCCAACGGAAAAATTCATTGCTCATTATCCTCACTCGAATAACTGGGAATCTCAGGTATTGTCTCTTCAAGGTGTGGTGGAACTTTGTTGCCAGGGCAACAGGTAAATCATTTCTTTGCCAAGGTCAACCAAACAGAGATTTGTATGTGGATGTAAGCCACTGCTCCCACTCTGATGACACACAAAAGACTACATCAACAACCTCACAGGATTGAAATAGTGGTTTTATCTCACTGGAACAATGTTTGATTCTCGTACTTGCCCGGCAGATACACAATTTTTTTTTTATCATTATTACTTTATTATCATTATTATCAGGATTATGTAATATTTTTAGACTATCATCAATATTTTTAGTTCATCTCAAGTAACTAATTTTGCTTGTCCCTTTTGCAAATATTCTAACAAAGAATTATTTTCAGTAAAGTTGAATAAACAAAATAAAATCGTAATGGAATTGTTTTTTGGACCAGTAAGCTCATCATTACATGTCTTCAAACCAAAACATGAATCAGAACTGATGGGGGGTTGTCAGCTATTTTATTACTTCCTGTCGACTCTGTTGTATGATTTGCAGTTATTGCTTCTGCTGCTTTTAAAAAAAAAGGTAGTGTTTCTCAGAAATCGCAAACAGATGGTACCAACACTAGAAAATAATAATTAAATGTCAAAGTGTTGGTATCATTTGTTTGCGATTTCTGAGAAACACTACCTTTAAAAAAAAAAAAAAAAAAAGGAGCAGTGCCACTATTTTAGCAGTCACACTGTTTTAGTTTCTACATCCCCAACTTATTCTACAGAGGCATCAGTAAACTGATTGGTGAATAGGAATAAAAAAATAAAAGAAACCAGAGAGAGTGGGGAGGACGAAATGACTTGTCCGTCCCTCTGTGAGATTTTTTTTTTCACTTTCTGAATTGACGCAAAGTATCTAAAGTAAACCTGCATGCTTTAAAAGTGCCAGAGGGATGGAAGAAAACTCATACGGGGGAAGAGAGATAAAAGCGTGGTAGATTTAAGATGACCGCAAAAAAGGAAACAGCGATTGAAGGAATTTTTGGGGGGATGAGATGAAGAAGGAAATAATAATAAACATGAGACCAAAGAGCTAGGAGAAATTGACACCCTTGTGAATACAACCAAGCCAAGATAATAGAGAGGGATGGAAGTAGATTTATTTTTGCAGTTTTCAGTCTCAGAGTATTTCCTTCTCACTGGGAGGAGATGAGCCAATGGAAGAGTAATATGGAAATATTGTAAAACTTTGAAGAAAGTAGCAATATGTAGACAGAGGAGAGTTGGAGAATGCAGAGCAGTTAAAGTTTAGTGCTACTGGGTAATGATTGACAGTGCAGGGTAGTGCTAAATAGCTTATTGCTAGTTCGTTGCTGGTTGGTTTAGGGATGTGACAGCTTCCAGTTCTGACCCTTTGGTCTACGACATTGAATATTTTTCCCTCTCTTTTGTAAGTTAAAAGGTAATGAATAAAATTTTGAAATAACAACTACATATGGCTCTGTTCATTAACTTTATATCTTCACCAGCACTCTTTAGATCATGCTACCACTCGTTAGCTTACGCTACCGCTTGGAGCTGCTAAAACCCTTGATTTAATAGTTGGAATTCCACCCAAAAAATCACCGAACACATAACTTAAAGACAACAGCTGTACTATTTAAGCTGCATCCAAATCTAAAATGATTTCTCAAAGCATGTTAGAATCGATGTAGTATCTTCCTGCATTGCTGCCCATGTCTGTGTCTGCAGTGTTAGCGATTTACCTTGCCGCTCTGAATTGCAGATACTTGCTGCTAAGACAGAGCAAGAAGGCTGGGGGGAAGTTATGATGACTGCTGTGTATGAAAAGTCACAAACAGTTATCCGTAAAATCACAACACGTGGCAGCAATATTATGAATGGAGGTGCGGCACTAGCCAACAGTATTAGCCTCCTTCTTCTTGCATCCTGAACTCTACAGACTGTGAATTTATGTGTGAAACCAAGTGGTGAAATAACAGTGTTATGGGCTACTTTAAGGATGTTCATTGTAACAGTTTACAGAATGCCACACCATCGCATCTCCAGGTTGGCCACTGTTGTATTTAGCAGAGCACTGGGGTACCACAAGCTGGTTATTGGAAAGTTGGTAGTTTATTCATGAAAGCAGGGTCTTTCTATCTGCAAGGTGAATTCTATAGTGTTCCTAAAGGTACAGTGAGAAGGCAATCTTAAAGTTTATATGTTTGAAACATAGATTGCTAAATTTCTTCAGTAATTCTACCAATCTTGACCGCCATGCCTTTACAATGCTAACAATCTTAAGCTTACACCCATTAACCCCCAGTGAAGAGTGGTTATTAAAGTACAGTCACAGACTGCTGGTACAAGAACCTAACTTGGCTTTTCCCTTTGGACCATTAATGATTGCAATATGTTTAGTTGCTATATGGTGAATACATATCATGGATGTTTATAACTTGTACTCAAGCTTATTTGATTTGGCATTTTTAAAATTTTCTTTTCTCTTTCTGACAAGTTCTTTTCTCCTCTGTCTTCCACTATTGTATTTTCCTTAATCAAGCTCCACTGTCAGTCTTCTCTTTGCTTCAAACAGGAAAGCATTATTAATGTATCTTCAGCATCCACCATATCAATGAGTTATATTCCATGGGTATAATTTCCATAATGCAGTTTTTCTCCCCACATGTGAACTGTAATTGGATTCCCTTTATGCTGTGTCATTTTCAGCAATTTCATTTGATCCTAGTGCTACAAAAGAAAAGAAAGACAGCAAACAAGAGAGGGGGGGAAGGGTAAAAGGTTTGTGTTGAGCAAAATTGGGAGTGTGAAAATCAAAGGATAGAGGACACATAAACCTATTCATGCATGTGTATATCCAATCACAGCACACTTCTTCACATGCACATGGAGAAGCAGGTACTAGACCTACTATTAAGAGCAATGGTGAACATGCTCTTGTGATCAACGTATTAAAACACTAATAAAAATTCATTCAATCTGTCTTTCTATGTTTGTTTAACATCAAAAATCAGCTGAAAGCAAGTTGTCATTTACAACATCAAAAATAAACATAGCATTAAAAGGTGCAACTAACGATGATAATAATAAAAATGATGGTAAAATAGGGAGCAATATGTAGGTAAGGGATAAGACAAATATAAATGGTAAGTACACATACACATATTTGGGACCAAGGATCTAAACTGACCAAAAGAATCCAGTGTGTTGAGTTTTAAGGTATATTGGAGGTTGTTCCATTCATTGTGGGCAGGAAAAGCAGTCACTATAAATTCTGAGGACCTCAAGTGAAAGCCAGTGACAAAATATGGGGGACCGATTCGACAGAGTATGGATATAAGATGGGAGATCACAAATGACAGCTTTGTATATGAACAGACAGCAAAGTAAACTGCCTCTTTCCGCGAAAGAGGACCACATAACATTATTGTAAAGGGCACATTGGTGAAGACCCTAACTGTCTCCTGTGATGCATCTAAGGGCTGAGTAATGAATGGAGTTTGAGGGTTTAAGGACAGAAGGAGTAGCATGGCGGTAGATCACATCTCCATAATCCAGGCACATACACACACATACACAAACAAAAACTGCCTCAATTACCCTCCTCCTACCAAGCATTGAAAAGATGGCTTGGTGCCTTTACAAGAATCAAATTTTCTGTCGCATTTTACTGAAAAGATGATATAGATGAAATTTAAATGTAACCTTTACATCAAGCCATATGCCAATGTATTTATACTCTGCAACGCTTTCAATGTCAGACCCATTTACAGTGTGAATATGTTGGCCTTCAAAATCAACATTTCAATAGTTTGAGGTGGTTATATTCAAAAACGTTATAATTTTCACAGGACAGTTTTGTAATAAATCTCTTTGTTTGTCCTTTTTTTTCCTCAACAAGTATAGATTTAGTCCTCTTCAAACTCCACTCATGGGAGCAGAAAGGGACAACAGCTGGACAGCAGCTGTGTCCTGACCGTCAAAACCGTCTGCTCCGGGGCTTCCGTTTCTGACAGAGCTAGTATAAATGTTAGCAGCGCTAGCCTCGCCACTGGTGATGCTAGTGCCATATATGGAGACAAGGCCTACACAGCAAGAGGTTGAATGTATCAGTGGTTACATAACTTAAAACAGTTAGGGAACTACTGCACTTTTACATGGAAGTCTAGCATTTATGGGCTGAATATCATTGATTTTTTTTTTGTGCTTTTTGCTCAGTCCTGATGGGATTGATTAAACCTGGTGTCACTCATGAACAAATTAAAATGTTCTTACCATGACCTTTCCATCTTCTAACTCTCTCTGTTGCAGGAAGTGCCGGCACACCAGTGGTTTTCAATGAGAATGGAGATGCCCCTGGAAGATATGATATCTTCCAATACCAGATCACGAACAGATCTACTGCTGAGTACAGAGTTATTGGGTCCTGGACCAACAAACTACACCTCAAAGTGAGATTTTTACACATAACCACACGTGCACAAATTTAGACCATGAATACAGTCAAGCACATGAAGCCCTAATACATTACATGCATTTACTCACCAAAGACTTAAGTGAAAAGCAGAGAGAAAAGATGCAAGAGAATAGGAAATGTGCTGGCGGACTGGATGTGTTTGAGTTATTGCTATCGTTAAGAAACAGTAGTTAGATGAAACTGAGTGTAGATCGAGTGTGCACTCACACAGACACACAAGGACACACTTTATATACACGACCTGTGTGCAGAGAGAAGATTATACACCTGGGCATCACATACAGCCATACAAAAGCACGCAATTGACTGCACAAGCAAACAGAGGCTCCCATCCTCTCTATCTGTCTTCTGCCTCTCGCAACCACCCAGGCGTGCTTTCCAAACTCCTTGAGCTTGATGTTCGAAATTCACCCAGGACTTCATTAAAAAGGCCAGATGACAGATGAGAAGACTAATAGACACTAAACGCTTTCTGCATGATGGACGGCCTGGCTGACTGAGAGAAAGAGAGAGTGTGCAGGACATCTCATAGTTATAACACACACTGTTGGGCACTTTGACATTTGACAAATTAGAAACTGTATTAGACTTGTTTAACAGTCCAGTTTAGGTTGAAGACCAACAAACAGGTCTATGAACAAGACACAGGAAGTTTATGAGCATAAACTATAAGACAGGAATGTTCATGGTTAATGTTTTATTTAAACATCTATTATGTTGCCATCACAGCCAAAATTTAAAGAACAACAACAACAACACAGTATTATTGAAAACACAGTTCTTGTATATGGTACAAAGTACATACATGTGACACAAATTGAGAAGCATATTGGTATGTAGTTGTTATCTCTGTGATTGACAGTTATCAGTTAGTTTATGCATGTTCTCTGGTGTGTGTGTGTGTGTGTGTGTGTGTGTGTGTGTGTGTGTGTGTGTGTGTGTGTGTGTGTGTGTGTGTGTGCTGTAAGACTATGAAATGAAGATGAGAAAAATTCTGAATCAATGTACTTGTAGAAACTGATTTGAAACTGAAACAATGCTCATTTACACTTAAGCCCAAACACAGACGGACACAATCTAACTTTTTTTCATTGAAGTTAGTTTTTCATTTCTCCTAAGTAGTACAACGTTGTATCAGGGTATAAAGGTTCCACATTTAGATATTTAGCATTGGTAATATAGCAAAATATGTAGTGTTTGGCAAGGAGTTAGCAATGTCTGATGTTAAGACAATGACAAGACTAATTTTGTCTCTTTTTTTTTTTCTTCATGTGGACGTTTGGACTGTAAGCACGGTACTTTTTAAGGATAGTAATAGTGTTTCATTCAATAGCTCACTCATAACCTGGTAACTTGTTTTTTTCCAGCTCACTTTCAATGGCCTATCAAAAATCTGCAACAAAGGTTCAACTCCAGTCCTCCCCGCAGGAAGTAGTGGTACTTACAATGGGCTGAACCACCACCTCTAGGGGCTGCAACCTCTTGTGAAACCTGGGGTCTCTGCCCACCCCAAAGTTTGAGAATGAATGGATATTGGTTCAAAACCAAAACTGGTACATTATTATAGATATTAATGAAACTAGAGTCGGGGAATAAAAGTACATCAAACATTTTATTAAGTGAATATGCCTAAAATACAGATTTTTTTTTTAATCATCACAAGTGCACCGTCTGTGACTTCTTTATGTATCTATTTGTATATTTATGTTTACTATCCCAACATGTGAGCAGAAGGATGGATGACATCCCCAGACACTTAAGTACCTCACTCAGCCATTAAAATTCACTGTATAACCTGCAAAACCTGATTATGTTAGTTTGATTTTTATAAGTCGGTAAGAGATTTCAAATCAAATGTTTGAAATGTATGTGTCTCCAGAGAGAGAGAGAGAGAGAGAGAGAGAGAGAGAGAGAGAGAGACTCTCTTAGAACTCTGATTGCCTGTGTTCAGCGACAGTGTCACTGTCCATGGTGCTGAAGGCTGCAAGGGACAGTGTACGCGCCCCCCCCTTCACACCCACACAAACACACACACTCACACACAGTCTCTCAAAACATCTTCCTCACGGCTCAGTACAGAAGAACATGCAGAGTTTGACCTGACACTTAAACTTGAGGGCATAAACACTGTTGGAATATATGAGTGTTGTCCCTAACTTCCGATAGTCATTGAGTAACAAACTAACATCCACCTTCTGTAATAAATAGGCTTTGCTGCAGATTGAATGAATTAGGAAATAAAACATTGTTTGTCGCCCTGTAGGAGTGAGGAGAGAAACTCAGTGTTTATGTCAATGAGCCGCAAATATTTGCATAACTGGTGAATGGAGATGCACATTATTTTTCATTATGCCTTGCAGATTTTCTGAAAATTTGGTTAAAATTTGTGATACATGTGTTTGGAGAGAGATCGTATCAATTTTGTGCGTCCCTGAAGAAATTAATTTTTGTTTGACTGGTGTATTGTGTGCCTGTTTAAAACTGTAATGCTCCATTTTGCTCAGCACCCTTGACAACGGGTACGACAGAGTTTATTACAAACACTCACGGGTATGACAGAGTTTATTACAGACACACACATATGGCAAGCTCAGGGATTCACTGTAATGCCAACATGACACAAACACAAACAAACAAAATGCACACATGGAAGAACATATGCACACACACACAAACACACACAGATGGAAATACAGATGGCCCATTTGTGCCAGATCTGATTATGCTCTGATGCTGTCTTCCAGACTTGCTGGTGTTAGTTTTGTGCCCAACAGCGCTCAGGAAATGATCAGAATATCTTCTTGTGCTAATTCTTCTCCAAGTTGCCCTGTAGAAACACTTTTCTTCAAGTCCAGAGAAAACAAAGTGTTAAAGGACAGTTGACACGCAGTTGTTTCAGCTTCAGCAGATGGTTGCCAAGCTTTGTACCGGCATAATATCCTCGAAGCTCCAAGTATTAATTTATGTTGTTGTAGATGAAAAAGCAAAGAAGTTTGAAGAAGAAAAATAGAAGTGCAATCTATCAAACAGACATCATCTAACACTGTCCCTCCCTTCTCCACTTAGATGGAGGCCATGCGTTGGAAGACAGGCGACCCATCACTCCCTCCCTCTGTATGCAGCGTCCCATGCCGTGCAGGAGAAAGGAAGAAAGTGGTGAAAGGTGTACCCTGCTGCTGGCACTGTGAGCGTTGTGAGGGATACCACTATCAGGTAAGTCCACTCAAACCAATGAAATACACTCTGATGAGCATATAATGGAACCTCTGTTCACTTTGCAGTAGTCCTTTGAATTCTATTTTTTTTGTTTAATTTTGAACTCAGTCACTGTGTATTGATCATTTTAGCTGTAAATGAACCCAGTAGCAACAGTAAGCGGCTAATTTTTGTCTGTAGGTGATGGAGACATGGGCATAGAAATGATAAATCTGTTGTTGTTTTTTTTAACAGCTGTTATTAGTGTTTTCTGAAGATTATAATAAAAAAAAACACCAGTTTAATGAAAAAAAGGAGGAATAAATAATTCAAAGCACACCAATCCTGCCAAGCACCCTGTGATGACCCTATGTTAAAGGTGTGTTCAGACCAACAGAAGTGAACAGATGGTTTGAAATGGTCTGAATACACCCTTAAATAGTGAAACAACAACAAAATTCAAACTATATATTGAACCCACATCGTGTACCGACATGCAATTATCCGTGAACACTCGTGTGCACAAGCACCCCCACCTGAAATATCATATGTGCACACAATTTAAACATATAATCTATTAATTACATCCCTGTGCAGCTCCATCAACTTCAGATTGCATCCGTTTTCTCGCCGCTGAAATTTTAAAATCCAGAATTTCCATAAATATTTCACTCCAATGAGCTCATGTCACAACCCTCAGAGAATTTGGGAGAAAACCGTTTGGTTGTTGTCTTGTGTGAATCCCGTTTATTACAATTATCAAACATTAAGGTGACAAATACACAGAGGCAGGGAACTCAGGAAAGGCTTGCAGGTGACGACAAACCATTAAAAAAAACCACAAAACATTCACTTTTCCCAAGTTGTGCTAACTTACCTGACAAAATAACTAAGGTCTATCTGACGACTTACCTAGATTAACCCAAAAACACACTGCAGCCGCCACCCATATGGCCTTGTGATAATAACATGGGATTCCTACGTGTATGAAAAATGTGAAAAATAAAACAAGAGTACCTACTTCCCTGGTTCACACAAATTGCCTCACAAAACGAGCGCCTCATAAAAGTTAACAAAAATGGCTCCGGGCCCACAAACAAGTTACAGAATACAGAATAATTACGTAGCATTTTCGAGAGGCACAAAGGCTGACTGCTCATTAGGAGCACAGACAAGGCAATGGCTAAAAGGGCACAGACGCTTTTATCAGCAGGCACTAATGCAGGGCGGTCTCACGTAATCGCTTGAGTTCCACGGGTGAGCAGAGTTGATTACAGGGGAAGACGAAGTAGAATGGAGAGAAAAAATGGAGATGATGACCACAGGATACAATGCAGGAGCAACTCGTAACTGAGGAGAATTGTTAGTTATCATGTCAACAACACAAACATGTGGTCATTCCAGGACAGTAACAGTAACATTATCTTCTTATTTTTTCTTCAGTTTTTTGGGGGGTTTTGTTTTTGTGGCGCTGGGCACATAATTGATCATGCAGTTATCTTTGTTTAAGGAAGACCATCTACTTGGGGTCACCAGTTGTTCATTGTATCAGCTTTTATCGTCATCTTCAGCTGCTTTCAGAGACTGCCAACCAAATCGTTTGCAGGTTTAATACTTCACAGGATGTAGACGGTAAACTGCAATTCATTCAATCTTCCATGACACTCTCACCATTGAATAGAAATTGTCTGGCAAACACTGTCTTCCTCCAAGAATAAAAGTGAACAAGTAATTCTATGTGATATGTTGCATTCTGGCATTCGGTGGTGATGTGAGATTTGTTTTCATAACCAAATGTCTCAGTGCCTCTTCACTGGAACTCTTATGTGCAAAGTTACACCAAGTGCACTGTTTACGTAATTGATTATTTGCAGAATCAGAAACTCATATTACCAAAGCAGCACAATAATGGTGTAATAAATAAATTAATTACACAGTAATAAGCAAATATTAAGCATTATATTAAAAAAAAGCAAGCAAAGCTCTTGTATAACACTTAAATTCAGTTGCTGAACATAATATACAACACAGAGCTCCTCAGCGTAATTTGCAGCACAGCCACAGCCAGTTTAATTTGTTGAAGGCTCTTACAATGATTTAACAAGATGTGCTAGCAATAACAGCATTTTGGCATTGTAAACGTGCTAATCTCTTCATGGATCTTCTCTTTGACAGCTGGTGCCCGCTTAGTCTCACTTTACTGTAGAGTTTTGTCCCCCATGTGTAGCAGTCAAGGATTATTGTTTTTACTCATTTCAAGCAATTATATATTTAAAAAAAATGAATCCACTTAGGAGGTCCATTTTTATCTTCCTGTTTGAAGAGTTCATTTGCAAAACTGATAAAAGCCGTTCTTAAGAAAATTACATGAAAGAATCAAGCACTTTTGATACATTTTTGATCATCATTTCATGTAAATTGATGTTATTTTCATATAGTTTTAATTCAATGTTTATCCATTTCACAAATGACTCATCTGTTTTTGCAAATGAGCACTTCATATGTGGGACAAACCCCTCAGATGCTATTACCGCAAATGGAAGCACATAATCTGAGGTATGGGGAAAAAAAGGGTCTGATCACACATTACTAAGATACACATCACCATGTTAATTATATCACAGTCAGGGACAATTTAGCTGCCCGTCCCCTTCCCTATTAAGTTAGAAAACTCCATGAGGGAATGAGTGTATGTGCAAAGAGTTCCCTCGCTCAAGAAGCAATAAAAGAACAAGAAAATATCAGCAGCAAGCTATGATTGTCAGGGAGAACAATCAATACTCATTTTGTAGACACACACAGTTGCTCTAAAATCAATAATCTGTCGACACATTTACTGTAGATTTGGGATTTTAGCAGAGTGTAAGATGCATGACAAAAAAACAAGCATTTGACGGCAAATATCAGATGTTACTTTCAGAATATACATAACAGACAGCTGAGCTTGAAACCTTGAGGAAGATGCAGTAATTGTTGAAACTGTTGTAGATGACAGCATGTAGCATGTATACAATCTACATATAGAAAACATTTTGTTCTTGTTTTGTTTGGGTTTTAAAACCACATTCATAGAGGTACAGAAATGGCAAGTGGATTTTAGCTGGTCCGTCAGTTAGCTCGTCTTGAAATTTTCTATTCACTTCATCTGTTTTTAGAAATGTTCCATAGAGCTTTACGATTTTTTGGTAAGGAAAAGCTATGCCTTGGATAATCTGTGCCTCACTGCTCTGCAGAGTACAAGGACACCAAAGAAAATCCTCATGACTCAGCATGCAAGTGAGGAATGTGTCCAATAGTGCTTGTGCTCTTAGAATTTGGAGTCAGTATGAATAATTGACAAACCTTTCATGTGTGTTTCCACTCTCGCTCTCCCACAGGCGTCGGAATTTACCTGTGAACTGTGCAAATATGATATGAGACCTGATGCCAACCGCACTGGCTGCGTTCCAATCCCGATCATCAAGCTGGAGTGGCATTCCCCCTGGACCGTTGTCCCCGTTTTCATCTCCATGTTGGGGATCATAGCTACATCTTTCGTCATCGTCACTTTCGTACGATACAACGACACCCCCATCGT
Organism: Aulostomus chinensis; assembly: GCF_037954235.1. Classification (NCBI taxonomy): domain Eukaryota; kingdom Metazoa; phylum Chordata; class Actinopteri; order Syngnathiformes; family Aulostomidae; genus Aulostomus; species Aulostomus chinensis. Next base: position 18,192,588 of record NC_141323.1, on the reverse strand, counting down.
GAGAGCATCAGGACGGGAGATGAGCTACGTGCTCCTGACAGGAATCTTCCTGTGTTACGCCATCACCTTCCTAATGATCGCCACACCAGATGTGGTGGTCTGCTCGTTCAGGAGGATTTTCCTGGGCTTGGGGATGTGTTTCAGCTATGCAGCCCTGCTCACCAAGACTAACAGAATACACCGTATATTTGAACAGGGGAAGAAGTCTGTAACAGCACCCAGGTGAGGACAACACTGTCATTATGCTCACACACTCCATTTACCCTCTGTGTGAATGTGTGCTCAGTACACATAGATTTCGCTGGCTGGAGTGACACTCAAGGTCACTGTAAGTGATTTTTATTTTTTGTGTACTCAGGTGTTGTGTATTCACACGAGGCCTTAACCTCTTTACCTTCTTTCTGACTGAGTTGCCTGCAATCATTATTCATCATTATGTTATTTCATACATTATGTATCAGTCTTGAACTCGCACTCACCTATTGTACTGTTTGCACTCGCTGTGAGAGACTCTGGCAGCGAGCGTCGGCTAAGAGGCTAAAATGTTAATGTGGGATTTAATAGAACTCAGGTTAATGTCTCTGCTACCCAGATGGCCATCTGTTTCTCCTTCATCGCCATAACTTACTGGTATTGTGTTGCTATTATTATTCACACAAAATCTTTTGTTTTTTGAAAGTAATTTTAATTTTTCAGGTTTGTCTCTCGACTTCAATGAAAAGCAGACATTTTTCTCAGTTCTCACTACTGCTGTGGTTGTTTCTTAACCCATTTAGACCAAAAAACAACCAGAAAAATGCCTAAAAACCCATCCATCCATCCATCCATCCATTTTCTTCCGCTTATTCCTGTCAAGGGTCACTGGGGGGCTGGAGCCTATCCCAGCGGCTTTCGGTCAAGAGGCAGGGTTCACCCTAGACAGGTCGCCAGTCCATCTCAGGGCCAACACAGAGACAGACAACCATTCACACTCACACCTACAGTCAAGTAAAAACTTGATAGATTGTCAGCATCCACCAAAACCTTTATTTCTCAGCCCATGTAGCAGATTGAAACATGACCGAAAAACAAAACAAAACAAAACTTTAGTGTTTGGCTTCTATGCTGGTCTTTATCCTTCTGTTCATGAAATACTTAACACGATGCTAAAATATCAACAAACACCTCAAACGCAGGGTACAGATATCGGTATTGGGTATCTGTTCCTACACAGTGCTCATGTGCTCACTTGTACTCACTCAATGCTTCCGATACCTTCTGATATACGTCATGGCACTTAACCTCTGAAGTGAGCAGGTACGCTGCAGAGGTGCACTGCCCCAGTTACGGGATTTTATTAAGGTATGGAAAGATGAAAACTATGCTGTGATACATTTTCAAGATGAACAGCAAAAAAAAAAAAATAGCTACATCGACAAAAACATCTGATAAAATATCTGAAGAGCCAAAAATTCAAGGACTTGGCTACTGCTAATGCTAACAATGGGCGATTGCAACAATCAGGCTCTTACCTAGTACATTGCTCTTAATAACCAGCCACTGTCAGTCATTGCTCTCATGGGATTTCAACACACCCAGTGCAATCAAAGCTTCACGACTTTGACAAAAAGCACATCAGCAGCCTGTTGCAAGACATTTCGCTCGTCAGCTTCACTTCTGATATTTAGACAGGCCCAGCGTCTCCTTTGAGCTTAAATGCCCCGCAAATGAATGTGGATTTTACCCTGCAGAGAGTCGTCCTACTCGCTAAACATTCTCAGGTTTCACACGCTAGCCAAGCCATCACAGGTGCATTTGATGATGATGACTTTAAATTTAAAGAATCCCTCAAAAGTTGCATTCACACTGTACTGTGTGATCGCAACAAAAATAGGATTCAAGCCATGAGTGATGATGCACTTTCTTTGCCTGTTGTGTGTAGCACACGCCCTACAGCTGGCTGAAATCCACTGAATATGTTACATTATAGTGAAATATGTGGCAATAATATGTTGAGAATGTAATTTTTTGAGGTGAAGAACATCTAATTTAATCTATTGTAAAATCTTAAATGACTATATCACTTTAAGTACTTGGATTAGGACTTGTATCAGGAAGCACTAAAATTCAAGTACTTGGCCTGGGAAAAAAAGTGGTATTGGTGCATCTCTACTAAACTAACAGGAATTTTGCCTTGTCATAACACAAGTATGGCAAAAAATAAGCACTAAATTGAAGAAAACCGTATCTCCACTATGAAGTTCTGTTCCAAAGCCTTGTCCAATTTTTAGCTTTTTGGACCACCTCCTCATAACACTCACACTTTCTTTCCCAGGTTCATCTCTCCTGCCTCCCAGCTCGTCATCACCTTCTCCCTCATCTCAGTTCAGCTGTTGAGCGTCTTCGTCTGGTTTGCCGTCGACCCACCTCACATCGTCGTGGACTACGGCGAGCAATGGACCCAAGACCCCATGACGGCACGTGGAGTCCTCAAATGCGACATCTCAGACCTGTCCCTTATCTGCTCCTTGGGTTACTCCATCCTGCTGATGGTCACTTGCACAGTTTACGCCATCAAGACACGCGGTGTGCCAGAAACGTTCAACGAAGCCAAGCCCATTGGGTTCACCATGTACACCACCTGTATCATCTGGCTGGCGTTCATTCCAATCTTCTTTGGGACGTCACAGTCCGCAGAAAGGGTAAGTCCTCCATATGTGTTTATATCAAGCTAACCACTACCTGAACTCTGCCAATCTCTCTGTTGACAACACACGTGGAATGATTTCCAAGTAATCTTCTTGCTAAAGCATGAAAGCTGACTGCATACTGCGAGTGAGAGAGAGAGGGCACTGGATTTAGATGATGTGGTGTGATACTGTTTGTATATTTTGTGTGTGTGTGTGTGTGTGTGTGTGTGTGTGTGTGTGTGTGTGTGTGTGTGTGTGTGTGTGTGTGTGTGTGCGAGTGAGATCTTTTATAGGATAACAATTCACTGACAGCTGGGTTATCACTGTGTGGTTTATGGGCTTTCTGTGTCCCTGACCAATCTCTCTTGAGCCCATTTTGCAGCATTATTAACTTTTGGAATTACACATTTTAGAGTCATATATTTGCATGAATTGCTACGCAAGAGTGTGTGAGTCTCCCTGTCCCTCCATGAAACCTTTTTGGGAGATCAAATGTGCATCTCTTGTTACTGAGAGATAGACATGTTTTCGAACTATAGCTGCACTAATGGTATTGAGTTCAATATCCCCACTGAGTACAACAGGATTTTCTCTCTGACTGATTGACTTGATCTGAATCTTGGCTTCTACTGTGTTGGTTCTCAGTATTTATTTATGATGTGAACGCTGCATATGTGTGCATCCACATTTCACTGGATAAATAATACAGTTTCACTATGCAGTTGCTATATTTTATCTGCATCTAGGCTGATCTTGTTTGAGTTGAGAGGGAAATACATTCCTGGCAAAGGCTAACAGGGGGGGTAATTAATAATTTCACATCAAGAAATAGGGGTTCTCTTTACTGTCAAGCTAATTTTCCCTTAAAAAAAAGAAAAATGTGGTTCTTGAATGGATCTGCACCAAAATGTGCCCTTTCTGAGAAAATCTGATTGTAAATTGCAGTTTTAGCCTCATTTGGTCTCATCCCGAGGACGATTCATCTGACAATACGATGCTGCATGGTTTAATCTTACTTTTTTATAAGTTGTTGCTTAAATTTAAGGAACGTGACTGTTCCGCTCTCGAAAGTGTACACAGACCAAACAGTAGTTGCATACATGAAATTTTCATATCATACAACATATTACTACGTTTAGTGTCCTTAAAGTTGTATATTCTGATTTTTTTTTTTTTATTTATTTATTTTTTTTGCATCAAGATTGACTGATATTTAAAGGGATTCTTGACTTTGATGTGAATAAAGCCCGTCATATGGTAAAAGTTAGCAGGTATTCCCTGTTTAGGGACATACTTAGGGAAGAGTGAGGAGTCCAAAGCTTTTGTAATAAGAATCCCAAAGTAATGTTGCACAAATATGAATTTGATTGCGTAGTTTGATTTTGCTTTTCACAGGAAGGCTCCTGACCCACACAGTACATTCTGAATCTGGCCACTGGCTCATAAATTCGCTTCTGCTACATCTCTTTCCAAAAGACATTGTAAAACAAATCTCATCCAACGTTCTCAAATCCCTCGCGTGGAACATTTCCAAAAAGAATCATCACCTTTTGGTTCAAGCGTTCATTGTGCATTGCCTCACTGAGGACATACCCTTTGATGGGGGTTCAAAAATAACATCTGCTCGCATTTAAAGCATCAAAAGCAAAAAATGGCAGATCATTGCCTTCAGGAAATAATTATCATGTAAGTGACTGAACACATACATAAATCCAGTTGCTGTGCACATGTAAGCCATTGTGTTTTACCGGGGCTACTGCTGCAGAGGTGTATTGATTTTTTAAAATTATTATTCAGTTTTCAACACATCTCTCACGTATATGTTTGAAACAGATGCAAGACATTGATTCTAGAGGTCACAGTGGAGCGTCACAATGCCAAAGATGTTTGTCTTTGAATACCGTGTTCACGCAGTCAATAGATAGGCAGTAAACACGGTAATGCAGCTTCACAATGTCACATGCCAGAATTCTTTCGTCCTCTTTTGTCAGTCCTGTCCCTACCGTCTGTGTCCACCGAAGGTTCACATCTTCCTTTTCTCTCCTTCTGAAAAGAGTCGACTTTTATAGTCTACTCCTACTTTGGAGTGTCAGTCAGACAAATTTTCATTTCTCCCCTTCCTTGCATTTTAGCCCATTTTTCTTTCAAGTCGTGTAACGGCTTCTGTCGCATGGCAAAAAGCTGACATCAAAGTGATCCTGTCTAATCACACATCAGGGAAATCATACCCTCGCTTGATGTTTCAGTTTTTGCACTATTTTCTCCTCAAGAAGCTGGAGACTTTTAAAGTTTTATTTATTTTCATTCTTTTGCTTTTTTCCTCATAAATGACATTTTTCATTTTGCTACTTTTATGCATATATCAGATGGCTTGTACAATTAGAACCAAACAAGGGGAATGTAATTCACTTCCATCAGGTGTGGGCTTATGTGCTTCAAGCAGGTGACCTTATGACTCCAGCTTTTAATATTTAATAAGCCCCTTGTGAAATACAGTGAATCAGCGGGAGCTCAAGAGAGTGATTGGACAGTGAATGAATGAAAGTGATACTTTCCCCAAAAAGTCTTTTTACCTTTCATCTCCTCACAAAGAAGTGTTTTGAGCTCATTAAGACATTTTCTCACTGACGCATCACTTCTCCAGAATGCAGAAAGAGCCAGCTACACATATTTAGCTTGAAGCCAATGGCAATTTTTGACAGTTTTGACATTGTTTGTTTTTGGTAGCTATGAGGGCTATTACCATCAAGCTAAATATACATGCTGTGTCCTTTTGCATTCTGCAGTCAGAAATAAATAATTCAACATGTCGTTGTGAGCTCAAGACAGTTATTTTGTATCATGTATACCTGATATTTGCAGCGTTTTCCTCGCGGATCAGTAATGACCATCCTTTCCAGCTGATCTAGTCAAGTATTTACCTTGTGAAACTGCATATATTTTACGAGTCGATTCATGTGTTGTGTTTTGAGTGTGACTGTCAATTCTGTTTGCATGGCTGTAAAGTGTATTTCCACTTTAGATTTGAGTGTGTGCATACCTGAGTGTTTGTATGTGTGTGTGTGTCATGCTTGGGTGTCATAGCTCAGTGGGTGGGCTGAGCGGCATTAGTACCATGTTTGCTCAGCTAATTAGAATGTCCACCAGCAATTTTATGCGTATTTGTTGGAGTGTGTTTGCCTGGTGTTTTTGTGATTAATTGGAATATCCTCTGGAATGTGTGGCAGCTGGCTGGCTATAACACACACTGAGAGAGCAGAAGAGAGGGAGGAGTGAAGGAAATAAACAGGTAATGATGTGATGGCGCTTTAATGAGGGGGAGCCATACCAAGGGCATAGGTTTGGTTTCAGAAGAAAGTGAAGAATGAAATCTCATGGCAGTTGTTTGACTCACATTTTAATTAACTATCATCAAATGGCCATCATGCTCTGTCTAATCATGTAATATAGAATTCAATTTGATGTTGTAATTTGTGGATGATTGATCAAATTTCGTCTCAGGCATAAATACCTACTAATATTCATCAGGAGAAAACCTGCAACGGTCCAAGCAAATTTCTAGTGTCCTTGCTTGCTCCTGAATGCTGAAATATGCAAAGCTCAATGAGATGCTCCCGGCACAGGTTGATTTATTAATGGCATTTGGGCTTTTGATAAAGCCTCTTCGAAATCAGTTTCTGCATGCTGGATTAGTAAAGGTAGAATGTCAAAAGTGCAACACTTTTATTTTATGTATTTATGGTTCAATAATTGTAACCAAGGGGAAATATGCAACAAAATGCAGATAGTTTCACCAAATCCCATCTGCTGGTATGCCAGCAACTGTCTGACAGACAGAGGGAGTCAGTGAAAATTTCCTTTTCATTCGCATCTGAATCCATGTTTGCATCTCATAATGGAGCGTTATCTCCATCTCATAGAATAGTTGAAGTTATTGATTAAAGCTTGTGGAATGTTGCTCCAATGTCCTGTAAGAGCTGTGGGGAGTGATGGATATTTCCAGGGACAGGAACATGCTGACCTACCTGACGGATAGTCAGTAGGGGATATGTCTTAAGGCCACTGGAGCACGGGAAGGTTTTCAGCTTTCAGAAACCGTACGTTCAATGTAGGAACATGAGGCTTTGACCAACAAATGATGCAACAATCAGTGGGTTTTTTTATTCACAGTTGCAGTTGAACTATAGTTTGGTCATTTAAATGAACCACTGCTTTTTGTAGGAATCAATTTATTCATTGAAGTATGTCCGAATTCAACTTGGATTTGTTCAGTGGAGTATGTCCGCTTCCAGAGCAGTGGGTGGGAGCATGCCCCCTTACAGCCTTGTGGCAGTTAGACTTTATTCCAGTTCACCTTTTATGTCATGTACCAAAACAAGTCAGCCAGCGGTAAGAGCATGCCAATACAACTGGACTATAAACTAGAGAAAAATAGACATCTCAGCTCAGTCTTTAGCTGAGACACTGAGTCTCTTTGTCCAAAAGTACATCGGTTTTGCCATAGTTTCAACCCTGAGTTAAACCCCATGGAGGATCTTACAGAACCAGTGATGAACACCAGGCTGTTCAGGAGCTGATTGAGGCGCGAATATGCTGAAACAACGTCCACTCGCATCATCTAGGAATGTTGGTCGGACTTTGAAAAACGTTGGACAAAATTTCAACCAGACTAACACGATCATTTACTAACATCATCTAAACATACCAAGTGAGATGCAGAACCGCATTCCAGAACTGAACTCCTGCATCCACAAAATATCTTAGGGCATACCAACTGTATGAGAGGTTTCATCTGTGAAGAGAGGGTTTCTACATGTACGTGGACACACTGACATCTGTTCCCACACCTGACAGCAGTCAGGTCAAGGCCTGTGTGGGACCGATGAGCCAGCTTCTCTCTGGGCAGAGATTCTCTGGTTGTTCAAACCACTTCATCAGCTGTATGAGCAGCTGGGCTTTGTTGGTCAGGCAAGATGCAGGAATGTCTGATCATGAGCCCGTGATCACACATCCTCTGTGGGCATGTGGGCGTTTGGTGCCAAACTATTGGAACTGATTTCTAAAATGGCTTTAAAAAAAATCCATAACAATTTGCCAAATTGTCATGCCAGATACCATCATGCCAGTTGTCCTCTCCCTGATGACTTGTGCGGCAGTTTGTTTTGACAAAATTGAAGGATTTGTGGCCTTTTCTTTCCCTCCCTTCTTTCCTTCTCGCTCTTTCTCTCTCACCCTCTTTCATCCTGAACAGTCGAGGCAGATGGCCACAGGTCTGCTCTGATGTTTCTGCCTAGTAACAGCTGTCACCAAGGGCTTGCTCATCAGGGATTATAAGGTCTCTTTAAACTAAATTTAAGAGAGCGGTTATATGTAAAGTGTCATGTCATAACCTTTATTATGATTTGGAGCTACATAATTAAAATTGACTTGCCTACAGTAATTTAACAAAATATTGGGCAAAATTTGAGAGAAAAAAAAAGATTTTTGATGTTTGACTGAAATATAAAGTAGCTGCAATAATGAATGTGTTTGTATTTTTGGTTAGTGTTTCCCATCCCGCATCTATATTCATGAGATAAATGTTTGTGATAGTATCTCACCCTTCGAGAAGTGAGCAGGGCACTAACCTGCATCTCCTCAGGTCACAATTTACAATTCAAAGAAGGTTGCATTGATTGGGAGAAAGGCGAAAACGTTCTGTGTGGTACAACTACAAGCGGAACAGTCGAGTCAGTGGCGGAGCCTATAAAGCCCATTAGAGGGCACAGTCTTATTACCTTGCACCAATATTCTTTCATAGCTTCGGGGTTGAATAAAACCCTGCACATATAACAGTGGCACCTCATTCAATTTCTGTTATCTGTCAGCTTCACATAACAATTTAAATTCAAAACAGTATGACTGTATTGATCTGGGTACTTTGGACTCACTCATGTGGTTCATGTACTGACAAACACATTCTCCCATGCCCCCCTTTCCCTCTCTATTTGGTTTTCAGCCCCCATTTTTCTCATCGCTTCCTTTCTCCCCTTTCTGTCTTGACACCTTTCTTCACTTATTCCTCCCAGTGGCTCATGCCCGATCTCTCACAGTACTCAACATGGCTCTGAGTCACAGTGGGCGGGAGAGAGAGAGAGAGAGAGAGAGAGAGAGAGCAGGTAAAAGACAGAGTAGGGAAAAAACCCACAAAGAGAGAGATAAGAATCAAAAGGGAGAGTTACAGCAAGAGCTCAGGACATGCAGAGAGCAGCAGAATAAGAATGTGAGGGATAAATGAAGAAAAAAAAGAGAGGGGGAGAGAGAGAGAGAGATTGTTAACCATCACAGGGAAGTATTGTTTTGAAATAGGTCATGCTACCACGCAGGGGCTCCTGGCCCTGAACAGCTTCTACCCATACCCTGCAGAAATGGGAAAGGTTGTGTGTGATGTGTGTGTGTTTGTGTGAATGTGTGCTCCCTTCAGCCTCTTGCTGCATGGTGCAAAGCCCTAACTACTGGTTACACCCTCTCTCCTTCGATCTCTGAGGCTTTTTCTCCCAACGAGTCAGATCTCTATCCAAGTGTGTCACAATTTGAACCATATATACAGAAAATCTTTCATGTCGAATATTTGTCCAGGAGTTGCTTTGCTGACATTTCTCCTCCTTCTTACACAGCCAGACAAGTTTCGTTTCGTCATACATTCAATTTATATCAAAGCTTGTATCAAAGAGTTTTAATTAGTGGAGATTCACTGTCAAAATCCTGATTGGATGTTAGCTTTTGACTTGCTAAAGTCAACACCTACACATGACTCACCCGTGAAGCTCCGTTTGTTTTAACCTCCGTGGTCAAGAATTACATAGTCTGATGTCACCTTGAACTCAGTGTAATTGCATGTCTTTGCAAACCAAAACCTTTGCTACATCCAGAAAAGGTTTCTACCTCCAGTTCTGCACATTAGCTCTTTTTCTAAAAAGCAAAATCCCCTCATGACCTTTCTTTTTTTTTTTTTCAAAGGTAGGGCACGATGGACATTCATGCTTTTTTTAAACATTTTTTTCTTTCTCTCAGTGAATCTCTTCTCTTCTTGTTCAAAACTCTCAAACATGGTCTGCATCTGTCATCTTGCGCCTCCAGCAGAGAAAGAAGTAGGCTAACCATCCTGCTGCTGCTCCCCACAAAACCGCACACTGTGGTAGTGTGTGATTGTGTGACATGTTTCAGTTTGGGATTGTTCTGAGTGTGTGTTATTTATCGATGTAGTACATGCAGAAGCTTCTCCGGGATGGAGATTTTTGCATCGCAGGCAGTAAAAACCACAGAACTGCAAATATAGCTGTCTTATCCATTCAGAAAAAGCAAAACAACAACAACAACAAAAAACAACCAAAACTCCCCAAAAAACATTGTCTCTGGAGATTTTTGGGATATTTTTCCTGTGGATTTCCTTCCTGTACAGTTTTATACTGCAGGAGTGAGTAGAGAATGAAACAATAAGGTATGTAACCACCTGTAAATGCAGGACAAAGTGAGCTAAAAAAGACGGAGCTGAATTTTCAGCCATCATTGAAGCTGCTTTTCTCACTTACCAGCGCACAAACTCTCTCAAGGCCTCTTACCCATGTTATTTCTGTGACACACACGCGCACACACACACTACTGCACCACTGTAGACCAGAACAGGTCCTCAGGACTCTAACCTCTAAATAGCCCCTTTAACAACTAAATGGACACACCCTATTTTGTTGGATTGTGTTTGGTCCTCAGGAGTATATAAAGAACACACACAATCTATCTCTCTACCTCACAGAATCTGTCAGACAGATTTATAGCTGTGACCGCTGTCCCGGTGGAGAACCAGTGCCCAGATCCTTACCGGGGAGTAACCGTGGATAATCAATCTAAAGTAATCTGAAATCGGGAAAGACAGATGACAGCAGAGACGTGGAGGAAGAGTAAAGGCAAAAAAATGAAAAAAGGAAGGGCTGGGAGAGAGGAAGGTTGAGGAGAAGGAGTTAGGGGAGGTGAAAAGGAGAGGGAACACGCAAGGAAGTAATGCAGCAAAAAAGAAATGAATCAGAGTGTGGGAGTGCAGAGTGACGGCAGCATTAACGACTAATATGGGAGGAGGAGGATGAAGAGGAGGATGGGATGTACAGAAGCATCAAGAGCATAAGATGAAGAGGCAGCGCGGTGTCACCAAATAACTGTTAGTATGCCAATTTCCCAACCTTAACCCTCACTGTCATCAGAAGCCGTTGAAAATACTGCCCTGCTATTCTCAGTGTGATTTTTTTTTTTGTTTCAACCGGCAGCGTTGTAATTCAAATTTTTCACCTCCATTGATGTGCTATTTCTTCACAATTGCCTCTAAAAGGTATTAAATGAAAAACGAGTGTACTATTTATATGCCGGAGTAGATTAGGATGAATTTAATTGACATGCTGACAGAGACCTACAAAGAAAGAAGAAAAGAAGATGGAGGAAGAGAAATGTCTTATGGGGGGGGGGGGGGGGGGATGACCCAAACACCACAATTGATTCTTTGTGACACACCCACACAAACACACACCCACACACATATACATACACACATTGCGACAACACAGTGCTGCAGCCTGCCTGGGGAAGAACTCATTGTGAGGTTTACTGTGTCATTCAACTTTATCTGGCTAGTGGATGATTCTCTTTCTCTCACTGTCTATAAAACATGTGGATCTAGGCACTTTGGCAGCAGACTGACCTCAGAAACTGTTGGATAACTCCGTGTTGACAAAGTAGTCCACATACACGTGTCACTCAGCTCCACTGATGTGCAATGGTGAAATCACTGATGGGAATTTACTCAGGAGTAGCTGCAGTACATGCCACCAACCATCAGGTGGCACTTGTGAGCAGTCAATATAAAATTTGGTGGAACCGCTTCAGAGTTTGCCTGATATCTGACCATGATGCTTTTGAGATCTTTTTGTGTTTATTGCGGGTTTGCTGCCCGCCCTGCATCACAGTCAGTCAGTTCTACGTAATTCGCGTCATGAGTAAAGGAAACTAAAGACGGTCAATGTAGCTCCTCCACTGGACTACAACGGTGACCGACAACGACAACCTATTTACTCACATTGCAAATGTGTGTTCTCTGATCGGAGGCACATGGCCTGGATCTCGCGAGATCTGATAATCTGACTGCAATAACGTTGCACCACGCACTAAATCACGCGAGACTAAAGGGGCAAACAAAAACAAAAAAATAAACGGGTAAAATCTCATGCATTTTAAAACATTGATACTGGCATTTATGTATCATAATCTTTCCTACAAATGTATATCGATAAAATATCAGTATATAGACATTTTTAACCCACCTCTAGCTGACGGGTTATGTTTTCTGCTTGCCACATTCAACTCACTGTGCGCCGACCCTGACGTACTTTTTGGGATCCTGCAGGATAAGGACTGTGACATGCAGTTTTGTCTGTCTAGTCTATTGACGACTTTTGCAGTACCACAGAGTAAGAAAAGGCCAAATTTGACTCGATTTATGAGGACACTGTGCGCGAAGTCCGGGGTCCCAGGGGGCGCTTGGCACGGGAAGTTGGAGATGTGCGTGCAGTAGTGCTGTGCGATATTACGATATATATTGTAGTACGATATAAAAGTGTCTACCATACGATAGAGCCCTTCATCGTTTATATCGTAATTTTAACGCGTAACACGTAACTCGTCACGTTACACATGATTAAAATGACACGTTGTATGAATAAAAGCTAATGTAATTGCAGCAACACTACCAGTACTTCGCGGTAGCGTTTTTACGTCACTCGTAACGTTTACGGCACTGACAGCGGAGCTGCCGCATGAGCGCGGAGCTGCCGCATGAGCTCTGAGTTGCCATGGACACAAACAAAAACAACATGGCCGAGACGGAGAAGTTGGCGGTGCAGAGCGTGGTCAGCGTGTTGGAGACAGAAGAAACAGAGCCCGAGGAGGAACTGGTGCCAAAAAAAAAGCGAACCGGAGTTCTGTTGTTTGGACGTGGTTTGGATTTAAAAAGACTGACACGGACCAGACGACGGTAATATGCAGGACATGCCGCCAACAAGTCGCAACTAGTGGCTCAAACACGTCAAATCTTTTCTACCACTTCCACCACTGCACTTTATTTTATTACTTACTGATTGCATTAGATATTCTTATTTCTGAATGGTATTTGTCCACTGGATATTTGCGTTTTATTTATTTATTTTTTATTCATTTTTTATTCATTTTATTTTCATTGTATTTTACATATAAAATATGTGTTACATATTACTAATAAATAAAAGAAGAAAAGATAAGAGAAATTTCCATTCATTTCGTACATAGTTTTAAGAAAAAATACTATATCAAGATATATATCATTATCGGGATATAAAATTACCTATATCGGGATATAAAGTTTTGTCCATATCACACAGCACTAGCGTGTAGTGTACCGGCAGATGCACAGTGAGATCTTTGACAACATTCTCACTGAACTTCGGAACAGGTTCAAGGATCATGAAAAACTGACGTTCCTTGCCCTTGTAGACCCGAAGAAGTTTTCCTCATACAGAGAAAATTTCCCAAGTCTGTCCTTCATAGCCTTTGACCTTCCCAGGCTCAAGACTGAATTGACGGTCAAGTACAACATGTCAAACTTTGAGACCAGGAGCCCATCAGACCTGCTCCTCTTTCTGACCCTTAAAGAGTTGACTGAGAGCATGCAGCAGCTGTATCACTTAACCTACCTGGTGCTGACCATCCTTGTGTCTACCTTCTCCATTGAGCGCTTTCTCAGCCCTGAAGCGAGCATCAAGACGCACGCCAGGAACAGGATTGAGCAGGATCGCATGGGAGCTTTGGCACTGATGTCAATAGAGAAAAGACTTATTTTGGAGTGTAAGTCAAAGGACAAATTCTATGATGCTGCCATCGCCCACTTCACAAAGAAAGATCGACGGATGGACTTTGTTTTCATGTAATAAGGTAGGCCCCTGTTATAAGCCAGTTTGATTATTATTCACACAGGATTAATGTTAGAGGGGAACACACAGTGTTTTTTTTTTTTTTTTTAATTGCAGAGGTTGTCTGTAAAAACTTGAGCACAAATTGTATAATTCAATAGGCATTCAATATATTTGACTCAGTCAGTGTGTGTGTGATTTGTTATGCGAAATGATTTCATGGCACTGTCCGTGGTGATTAAATTAGCCTCGGTGTCTGTGTCTGTATCTGCAGTCTCTGCGAAGTTTATGTTTGGCAGGTTGCTTGTTGTGGTGAATGTTATTGATGTTATCGCCTATTGTTGAAGTACCATCATCTTTAATTGGATGATTGCAGTTGTAAAGCTCTTTAAATTCATCGTAGCCTACTATTGCTGCTCTTTTTCCGTGATGACATCCTTTCTTGGGGGTGAAGGCCCAGCTGTAGTGCTCATGGTTCACCACTATATACATGTAACATTATTAGATTATACATATTATGTCCAGTAATAACGCTAAAAGTAACATACTTCATTTTACCTGCCATAATAATTGCATGATAATAATTATTACTTACATAAATGGACAAATTAAGAGGGAATAAGGAAGAAATGTGGGGAAAAAATTACATCCATCCATTTATTTTACCGCTTATCCTGTTAAGGGGGGGGGGGGGGCTGGAGCCTATCCCAGCATGTCTTAGGACTGTGGGACATGCATGCAGACTCCACACAGAAAGATCCTGTGCTCGGGCCGGGGCTCGAACCTGGAACCTTCTTGCTGTGGGGCGACAGTGCTAACCACTGCACCACCATGCTGCCTAGAAACAAAATTATACAACTTAATGGACAAATAAATGAAGATGTCAGTTTATGTCAGGTTTTTTGGGGGAAGGAGGCTGGCAGGGTTTGTCAGCTGTTTTCTGTCACCTATGTCTGGGAAGGTTACAGGCGCTGGAGTCATCAGGGGTCTGGTGTCTATGGAATAAGTCCAGTTGGTTATTATTTAGTACGATGTGTCTTTCTGAAGTGATATAATCAGGTAGTAGATGATGTAGACAGGATGTTGCATACTCTTTCTGTTGCTGTTTTGGAGCGTTGTGTTTTTTCAATATAGTTTAGGCGATCAGAATGTGTTGTTCATATTTAAGTGTAAATGAAACCTTTTGACCTTCAGGTAACCTCCGCTATGAGGAAGAAAAGGTGCAGACAATTAGATGTCATAAAATCTGACAAACTTTTCAGAAGGACATATTTAAGGGAAAAAAAACTTACATTGATGAATGAGGCCCATTGTTTCTTTCCTCTGCTGGATTTAGATGTCATGTCATCTTTAGTTTGACAGATTTCACCAATCCTTGGGGTGATCATCTTCAACAGGCTGTGAGGGGAAGAAAAAGAAAACCTTTCATTCCTCTCTTTAAGGGATGGGGTTTGCAATCTTTTGCAGGGGTGCTGGTGGGATTTTGTTGTTGGGCTAAAAGTGGGGGGAGACAGACGGCAAGCATCAGATCCTGACATCAAACAGTGAGATGTTGAAGGATGGGGCGGTGTGGGTGCGGTGGGAGGGGGTGGCACCCAAGGGGATTTTGACACTCAGTCACACTTAAACACAATATGTGCATAGACACAAGCTCCCTCTACATTCATATTCAAGTGTATTCACTTCTTGGCAGCTGCACACGCATTCATTGACCCCCCCAACCCCCAGGGAGTAATATAGTCTGGCAAAGAAGACAATAAGTCCAAACTTTTCAACAAAATTCTCTTTCAGGGCCCATTTCTTTCTCACTTACAACAGCCCTAATATCACAAACATGAGGAGTGCTGTTTATTCGGTCTATTTTTCTACCACCGTTGTGGCTGCTCTAACACTATAATGCATACAAAAGCTGAGATAAGACATTAAAGCCTCAATGTAACATGTAACACGTGCGTGGCGGTTTATTTTTGTTCATACAAGCTCTTTACATGTCCAACATTTCCATTTGAACTGACTCTATTCATTTAATTTTCCAAGAATGGTATCCCACGTGTTTTTTTTTTTCTTGCTAAAGTTAAAATGGTGTTCAAATTTAGAGATATGACACTTTAAATTATGACATTAAATTCTTAGAATAGACCAAACTTATCAGACTGCATTCAATATATTGTAATTTTAGCAAATTGTGCCACATTAATTAACCATAAGAATGATAATTTATGCATATTCAAAACCTTTGAAAACTTGATAAATGAAGCCACCGTTGTTACCCTCAATTTAATTAGTGCTGTACTGCTGATCTGGACGATCCCAAGAGAAATCTAAAGTTTTCTGCCTTTCAAGCTGTTGCTGTGCAGATGCAGTAAACCTGGCATCCTTTTGGCTGGCAATGAATAGAAAATACTTGGCTTGAGAACGTCGTCACGAAGCATTTGGGTCTAAATTAGAACCAAAAAGTTCGGTTAACAAAGACTTGTAGGGCACCGTCGTAAAGTCCTGCCAAGCGTGCTGCCACCATCTCACCTCCTGTGGTGCACCTGGACCCAGACGGAACCACGGAAAAGTTTCAGAACCTGTGCTTAAATAACACAAAAGCGATGATAATTCTGTCTGACCTGCACAGTGTAGAGGAAGAGCACCTCATCAACCCCGTAGATAGCAGCAATCAAACACGGGGCTATCGGATGGTGCAGTGCACATCAAACAGGGCAGGAGGCTTCACATGGTAGTGCACAAGAAACCCACACGCATGATAATTGAATCTTACCACCCGCTGGTAGGACTTTGAGTCTTCTATATCATTAAAAAGAACACAAGAGACAGACAAGAAGACAGATGCTCTTCTCTCCTCTGTGTGTACATCAGGGAGCTGAGACTCACAAAGACTGGCTAGTCAGCTGAATACAATGAATACTAGTTCATTTGTTAGCATACTTCCATGAAAAGGTATCAAATACTATATACATGTGTAAATATATATATATATATATATATATATATATATATATATATATATATATATATATAGTTGTGCGTAACATTCATGATGAAAACAGTGTAGAATTTCACAACATTTTGCACGTAGACACACACACACACACACACACAGTTGAAAGCATGTAGGCACAACTGATATATAATAATCCCTTAATGATCACATCAAACTTCCATGTACCGTTCTCGAAACCACATCACGGTGTGATCGGAGCTAAAGTTGGAAACACGGGAACTCCACTGAGTACATACCAAATAGTGATGCTGTGCTGTCATGCAATCACATCACTGCCATGCTGATACGCAGTACTACAGCATGATAATGAGGGTGATACTGCCGTTACGGAACAATTAAACAATCATCATCCATTCGTCAATAGTATTGAGCAACAACAAATTGGTTGTTTTATATGATGATGAATCGAAGATAGACATGACACGCAGATCGTCCTTCAAAATACCAGGCTTTTTCTCTTCTCTTCATCCACTCCTGACAACCATTTGTAACTGAACTGAAATTTTATGTCTGGAAATCGTATATCTTTTAGGTTCAGTTAATTACAATGTAAGCGAGCGGCTGACAATTAATGTAATCATGTTCCCGGCCCTGCTGGTTTGCTGTTTCTCAGATGTTCTAATTGCTTAATTAGCACACCTGTGAAGCGGACTGATACGTTGTTAAAAGTCCCAGTGCTGTTGTAACCTTGATCAGCACTTGTTGAATTCCTTCTCGTCCAGTCAAATTACTTATTTGGAACTAATTGTAATTAACTAATATAAATGCATGCCAGGTCACACACAGGCTGAACCCACTGAGTACAGCTGTGCACATTAAATTTCTCATTACAATCAAGCGTATTACTCAATAGCCTCGTTTTACACATTATCCATGATATCAAAGACAGAGAAAAATAGGAAGTCATGGCCAATAAATTTTGAAGACCAAAAAAAAAAAGACAAGCTTCCCCTGGATCCCCTGTAGTTCGCACCCTTATTGACATAAATGTTCATTGGAGGAGCCAACTGTTTGAAGTGCAGCTGATAAAGAAGGCTGATTCGTTACACTCATTCTGTTAATGTCATTTTCATTTTTAGGATTTTTCAGACTTACAAAGACTGTCTAACATGCTATTCAGCATTGTTTGGTGTAATTTCCAACCTATTTTCTGTCCAAAAAAGCCACTGAGATAGGCATATTTTACAACCATGACATCAAATTTACTTCACCATATGTGTGATAACATTCTTCTCCCTACAATTTGCTCAGCAGTGTGGTGAGTGATGATGCACCACCTAAATGCTTGCTTTTTTTTTTTTTTTAATTGGCTGGAGCTGCGCGCAGTTGGTCAAACTTGTTAGTCAAGAGAGGAACAGAGAGCGCCCCTGTCACAACGGGGACACCCTCACAATGGGCGTCACAACGAGATGATCTGTTTGACTTGCACCGAACCTGACCGAACCTCACGTCAGCGAGATCTGCATGCACTAACAAGCTGAGGCAAACACAGATGGAACATAACTTTAAAAAAGACAATATGTACTTGCTTGATGGCACACATGCAGAGACATTTGACCAGTATGGATTAAGAGGAGTAAAAATATCTCGAAGTACTGTTTTGTAAGCGATAATGAGGCACTTGTGGTCAACAGTGGCCACGCTTGGGCCCAATTAAGAGGGACTGACACAAAGTTGAAATATTTTGGCAGAGTCTTGTATAAGAGGTTTTTTTTTTCTTCTTCTTCTTCTTCTTTTAAAGTAGCTTTCTATCACAGCGCCAAAATTGTATGTGATTGGTGATGTGGAAGAGAAGTGCACCTTGGGGATTTAACAAGATCTGAATAAAAAGCATCATCATGATGCTCAATCCAAAAAAAAAAAGAATTTTGAAAGTTTTAGAATAATATATAGGGGTTTTATTCCTTTAAGTCCTTTTTTTGAACAAAAAAATGTGTTTCTCTAAGTTACCTGCCACAATTGGTACTTTGAACTGAACATTAATTGGCAACTCTTGTGGAAGTACTTTCAATTGTGGCTATGAAATGGTCCTTCTGAAGGTTATTTTTCTACTCCCTATCTTTCATGAATGAATACAGGGCTCCTTAAAAGAGAGGTCATTAAGACTTGCTGGATTCTGATTGCTCATTAAACAGCAGTTCTTATGTTGCGCATTAACATGGCTGAAATGTTAATCCGTTTAAGATCGCGGGGATCAAGGAGTGTTGATACATTTCGCCGCCTGCGGAATACTGCTAAGTAGAGGAGTGTCAGGTGAATTAAATTAATCCTGCAATAGATGAACAATAAAAGATGGGAGCCTGACTTTTTATCGCCGTTATTTGTTTTGAATTCAAAACACGAAACTCTGACATGTTCTGAACTAATTACACAAATCAGGGGGGAAAAAAGCCCCCCCCCCCCCCCAAAAAAAATCTCCTCATCCTTAACTTCACCCTCCTGTGGCTCAGGTGATTAAAGTAATGAATGGACCCATAGTGTGAATGGAGAGGAACAGGAGGTGTCAATTAGACCTACAGAGAGACTCGCACTCCTGCTCGGAACATTTTAAGAGGACATGGCAGTGTGAAGTTGGGGAAAGGGCCCTAAGGCAGTCGGTGAAGTCAAAGCCTTGTAAAACCGTTACGCAAGGACACCTGAACTCATTATCAACATGCTCAACTTGTTAAGTGACGCAAGGACTGATGGGGCGATATACAAAAAGAGGGAAATAGGTTGGGAGAGGAGAAATAGAGCCGAACAGCATTTACGGATGAAGAAAAACCTTCAAAGAGAGGAACAGATGAGTTTGAAGGGCGCTGGAGTATTTGCCAATCACTCAGTATGGTTACAATGAGGGGAGGATGAGATGGACAGAGAGATAGAAGACATCTGTGGGGTTTAAGAAGTCATGCACAATACTTGCTTGTCCCTCATTTGCCTTGTTTCTGATCCTTGCGTCTCTCTGATCACGTCCTAACTCATGAGGCGAACAAAGCAACCGTTCGTCATTTATTTGATATGAAAGTTGAGAAGCAAATAGGGAGTCGAGTGACCTCAGAGTGACTCCAGGCCAGCAGAAAGTTGAACATGAGTTCACGCTGCAGTTTTTTGTTTTTTTCCCCGTTATATCCAAATGGAATGTTCAGATGTTCTTCAGCTGAAGCCGTTTCGTCTTCTTATGTCAACTTCTTTTAAGCCATCTCTTGTGTTCCCAGTCACCTTGTTCTTGTTCTCTTACTTCCTTTTTTACCTGTGTATTTTAAGACTCACACTGCCTTTCATCAGTTGTCCTACTTGCTGAAATGAACGCGCGCGTGAAGGCGATGACGTTTCGCTTATCACTGTGGAATTGATGTTGCTGAATTTACGACACTCGAAGGAAGCGGCGGCACCCGCATCTGTGCAATGTGCAACATTTACCTTCATTTTTCAGCATAACTGCCAACTTTTGGTCAGGAAAGTGTGAGAATTTTGAAAATGTGCAAGCCCTCACTTATTCCATGGAGTATGCCTGACTTTTGCTTTAATTTTTCGGAATGTTGTACATGTTTACTTACAGGCTATGTTTCCTGTCTGTACAACTAAATGGAGGGTTAAAAGAGGTCTTTATGACATGTCAGGGTCTCTCTCTCATCCCTTCTCAAGTCTTAGTTCAGTTGCGGAGGTTAATCAACTGGTGAGAAGTCTGATTTTACTTGCCTTTATTGTAAGGTGCTGCATTTGAAAGGATGTGTGTTAATCACCAAGGTAGTGTCAAAACCAAAACTGTATTTGGTCCTGTTTCATTCAAGCAAGAGGAGAATTGAAATTAAATCAAGAATTGGGTGTTTCTGCCTTTATAATCCCTCCATTGAATTTGGTGCACGCAAATGTACAATTTCCTAATAATGACTCATGTCGTATGAGTCAAATAACCCCCCACAACATGATTTCGAAGCAGTGATTAAACTCAACTTCGCTTGTCGGTTCTCTGAAAGCTAAGTAGCGTTGGCAAGGCGAAGTGTCGACAAATGCGTGCCAGGAAAATCTCCCAAAACTTTCACTGTGTAACATGGGTTTCTACTTACTGAATACATATCACATATGAATTCCATGTCTGCAGTGTCTTTTATAGTCGTGCCGAGCCAAAGCAAGAATAACTATCACCAGTAGCTGTCATGCTTCAGCTATCATGTGGGTTTTTAGAGAAAAAGCAGCCTGCTCTTGCTACAATTGTTGATGTGTGGCCGAGTTATCATGTCGTGTCTCCCAGGAATTACATTCTTATGCAGTGATTCTTTTGAATTTAAAGTTTAGTAGTCCATCAAACGCCCTCCTCTCCATCATCTCTGCTTACACACAGGCACTCTCTCTCCAAAAGTCTTCCCTCAGAAAACCTTTTTTTGGCACGAATGGCTGAGAGCAAAACAATGTAACTTTTGATGAGCAGTGCCAACAGTTGCCTGCGCCGTCACAAGTGGTAATTACTAGATGCTGGTGCATTTAATTCTGTTGATGTCTAAGCAACGGGGGTTCCACTCTATTATAAAGGGAAGGGAGCACCATTTGAAGGGGAACAGGCTTTTGTGTCAGAACAGAGGAAATGAATCATGCCTCCAGACGGCATGGTTCTGCTGGCGTGAAGAACCAAGAAAAATCTCACTCACAGATGACCTTTCGCATCTGAGGCTGGTAATCTGAAATTTAGTGGCTAACGGCTACCTCTGCACTAACTGACATACGCATGAAACATGTACTTTGGTTTGTAACCTCAAAGAATTTGACAAAGAGGTGAAACAGAAAGAAGCTGCCCAAGATGGCAGAATGTGTGACATACGTTTTGGTTCCGAGCTTTCTGTCTCTTCTTCTGGCTACACAAATTAGCTTGAATATTTATGATACGGCAGACAGCAGGAGTAGTGAACGTTGGCACCTGGCAATGTGATCGAATTGCATTATGTATAATGGGACTAAACTGCGTTAAATGACAGGTGGAAAGCAAAGAATGCATCGGGATAGCATATCAAATGACTTCAGAAATAGATATTGATACTCCTTTTGGTGATACTAGGCTGCAACTGGACCTCGCTGCATTATTTATCCATCTGAAAATGAGCAGCAAAAGTGCTAATTGAAAGGCTTCCTTCTTCTCCAACTTCAAGTCCAACTATAACAAGCATAGCCTCAGGGACAGACATTTAACACCACTAATTTCTCAGATTAATACTCATTCCTACAGTATGCCACTCGGTATTGGTAGGACAATTCTGTCTTCCCATAGTATTGGTAGGGTAATGGCTATACTGTCCATGTGCAGAGCCCCTCCCTTGGATAAAGGGATGGGTCTATGATGGCATTACATTGAAGGTCAGCTAGGAAAATGGACGGTGGTTTCACTGACATAAAAATGTGCAGTTTTCTCATGAATACAGATAAAAACGAGTCACCTAGAAATAATAAAAACAGTGTCCTGAGAATCAGTGCAGCACTACAGAATTAAGTTGAACCATGTCACTCACTGACACCAACCACAAATGTAGCTGAAGCATATTTTTGTCTTTAATCTTGAGAATAAAAAAAAAAAAGCACAAAGCCAGCTATTTGTCTCAAAAACCTAGTGCATGTTTCTCCTTTTCCTTTCCCCCAGGTGTTAAAAGCACATCAGGCATCACTCCTCTGCTCATCCTTTCTTTCAAAACCTCTTCCTGTTAAAAGATGAGAGGGAATGTGTTTATAAATGTTTTAAACCTTAAGGGGACATGTTTTATACAGCCATCCGTCCCTAATCGCCTACTTTCTGAGTGTGACTTTAGAGATGCACACACTCTTTCCTCGCACTATCTGGACCAAAAGGTGGAAAAATAAGGGTTTTGTATCTTCACCGCACGTGTATATGTGTGTCGTTTGTGCTAAAACAGTGGACCAAAGGCTAGCTGTAACGGAAGTGGCTATCAGCAGACTGCTTCCTGTTTTGATAAGAGCAATGTGCTCCTTAAGGGAATCTCTCTTCCTTTCATTTCTCATTTTGTACTGTTATTTCAGCCATTTTTTTGTTAAATATATATTGTTATATTTTTCCTCTCCTTTCAAACTTATCTAGCTCTGTTATAATGAAAAACATTCCCGTGTCTCCATCTGCTCCTCGCTGATACAAAGGCTCACTGATCACCGTATCAGTGCGACTCACTTCACCGCAAATAATTGGGAGGAAGCATGAAACAATATGGCTCACATGAATTCAAAAATGCCCTCTTCCATCGATATGATCTTCTTAGGCTCTTATTTTATTGGGGTTCTGGTTAATACAGCTGTGAGGTTAAGTATTTTTTTAGTGTGTGTGTTTGTGTTTGTTTTCATTTGATCTTGTGAATGAGGTGGACGTAGCCCGTAGGGGAAGCTTCAAGCAAATCTCTAAAGCCAACACACACAGATGCTATTAAAAAAAGGGCTCAATTGAGCGTAAACCTGCATATACATACGGTTTATACTCTTAGTGGGAATTCAAGTCAATCTGTGTATTGTATTTTGCAGGACATATATTGACAGGGTTGTAAAGGAACTACAACTACATCAAGGAATCTGTCCTCTGGGTATTTGTGTTTGTGTGTTTCTCTATTTGCCTCCAGTTTTTTGGCTGCATACTTTCCTTTCCCCTCGGCTATTGTCAGCGTTATCAACTTACACCTTCAGGCAGATATGTATGCGTTCTCACGCTGTGGTGTTTTTGCAAATAAATTAAGAGTTTGAGCCTTTAAAAAAAGATAAAAAATTGATAAATGGGGTGTCTAACTTCCTCTTGGTTTGTTTTATGGTTTTTATCCTGCTGTTACTCTAAAAGTTAGAATTAGGCTCAGATTGTAGATGTGATAACTACAAATTCTCAGCAAGTTTCAGCCTTAAGCAAAAGTCGATATTTAGGTAATTTTGTCGGTTGTAGAATTTTAATGTGCTTTTTAGTAGCATCTACTTTATATTTTGAAATTTTTATCAACATCAATCTCTCATGGTAGCAGTTAACATCTTCAGTTAATCAGCTAAGAAGTGAATCAATGCCTCATTGAAACTTTAGGAGTTTGTATCAACATGTCAACCTGCAGCTGAAGAATCTCCACTGATGCACTGACAGTACAGTCGACTCAAACTTGTCAAAAAGTTGTCTACGCTCTCCAAGTGCACTTCCAGTCATCAAGCGTAAATATTAACATGCGTGTCCGCTTGCATTAACCAAACACCTCCTGTTAGCACTCACACTCAAAGCTCAGTTTGATTCTCAAAGGAAGTATTCAGTCGTCTCCATTGCATTCATTCTGCTTGTTGAGCTTGTGCCGATCGCCTCCCCAGCTCCTACGTAATCTACCTTTTTATTTGCCCAAATATATTTTGACACGAGTAAGAGCCAGTGGGGATTTGGGGACGTGGTTTGTTCTTATTACTTGTGGCATTTGGTCATTACGCATACTACATGTGCAGTTATGGTATTTAAGGTGATTTAGTTTGTGCTTATATTTACTCTTTCTGATCTGGTTATTCACAGTTTATGTATTGCTGTCAGAATTAGATATGGATTACTTAAAAACCACTGTACCACAGTATTGCACAGAAACCCTCCTCCTCGAACGCATAGCCTCTCAAAATTCTACAATTAACTTACAAGCTACCAGCCCAGACGTCCATCCATCCATTTTCTTCTGCTTATCCTATTTAGGGGTGCGGGGGGGCTGGAGCCTATCCCAGGGCAGGGCCAACACATAGAGAGAGACAACCATTCACACTCACAGTCACACCTACGGTCAATTTAGAGTATCAATCAGCCTCGTCCCCTCTTGATGTCTTTGGACTGTGGGAGGAAGCTGGAGTACCAGAGAGAACCCACACAGGAACAGGGAGAACATGCAGACTCCACACAGAACCTGGAAAATTCTTACTGTGAGGCGACAGTGCTAACCACTGCAAAATGTGCCGCCCAGCCCAGACATGTATATTCTTAAAATGTATTTAGAATTTAATAAAACAGCATTTATAGCCTCAAATCTTGGACCCCAACATCACTTTATAGTCCCAATCATTTATTCCATCAGTCCAAAATGAAATAAATGATTCCTAGTTCTTGTTAACAGATGTGAGAGTAAATCTGAAAAATCAAGCTAACAGTAATAGATTTTATTCGTGTTATTTGGGCGGTCCAAGATGTGCTGCTCATACAGAGTTAACAGCTTCTCTCTGTGCTCCTCATTGTCAGGCTGTAGTTACCAAAAAGTGACCCTATCAATGTGTCTAAGTTCCTCTTTTTTGCTCTCATGTCCCACTCTATATTCCTCTCCCTCCCTTGCTCCTTCCTTCCATTTCTATCCCTCCATCACGCCTCTCTCTCTTTAAAGCGCACAGCGCGTGCCTGCGATAGCCGCATGTCTTGAGCACCTGTCAGTAGTGTGGCGAAAGCCTGTACTTAAATCTGTCCTCCTCCAAACTACTTTATGAATCTCACAAAGGCGCAGCCTCCAGCGCACAGGCTGTATACGTGTGACCTTCTAACTGTTTCTTTTGAACTATCTTCTAAGCTCCTCTGCAGAAGTGAATAAATAGTCTAATTTAACAGTGAGTATATATCAGGTTTGACTGACTACCTCCAGTGCACATCATGTGATGTCTGTCCTTCAGACTGCTCACCAGCGCCTGTCAGCTGATCCGATATACAGTAGGACTGTCTGCTAGTGGGTCTGCTTGACAGACATTAATTTTTTTTTTTTGAGGGGAAAGAAACTGCTGCTCTCTTAAAGCAAAAAAAAAAAAAAAACAAACCCCAAAACCTTTCTTTACTCTTGGAAAAATCCATTGGATATTCAGGAAAGTACACTTGAACATCAAATGAGGTAACTGATGTCAATTTAGCTCCTAACAGTGCAGATGCAGTAAACTACACCCCTCTGTCAGTCTGATTCAAAGACAACTCACACACATTTCAGTGGCTTTGTCTGCGCCATTTTTTTTTTTTGGATAAACTGTGACTGTTTCATAGTCAATGCTCATGCTAATTTATCCCTTATGACACCATCACTTTCTCCTTCTTCTATCTGACATATTTTGTAGTTGGATCCATCCCCCCCATGCTGACAACCTGAAATGTGATAAATGACTTTTCCTCCCTCTCCCTCTCTCCCTCTCTCTCTCACTCTCTCACTCTCTAGATGTATATCCAAACCACCACCTTGACCATCTCGCTCAGCCTCTCGGCTTCGGTGTCTCTGGGGATGCTCTACATGCCCAAGGTCTATATCATCCTCTTCCACCCTGAGCAGAACGTACCCAAACGAAAACGCAGCTTCAAGGTGAATTCAGCCAAAGTTTGCACGATGAAATACTCAGGGGCTCGTATACTCTCCAAGTCTTAAATAGTTTGACTTCAATGTTGCTGAAAAATTAGTTTTATTGGAAGATGATATATCTCACGAAATGTTCAAAAAATAGAGGAAGGATATCAAATTTGAGCAAGAAAATCGAAATAGGCTTATTTTATGTGTAACACGTTTCCGAATATGCATGCATGATGACACAGGCCATTGTGACAGCTGCCACCATGTCGGGGAAACTGACCCA
Organism: Aulostomus chinensis; assembly: GCF_037954235.1. Taxonomy (NCBI): domain Eukaryota; kingdom Metazoa; phylum Chordata; class Actinopteri; order Syngnathiformes; family Aulostomidae; genus Aulostomus; species Aulostomus chinensis. Next base: position 18,166,390 of record NC_141323.1, on the reverse strand, counting down.
GAAAGGAGGCGACCGGCCCAACGGAGAGGTGAAGACTGAGCTCTGTGAGAGCATGGAGACCAACAGTGAGTAAGAGAACACCAAAGTCTTCTAACTATACATATAAAAAAAAAAAACCAAAAAACTATATAAATCTTTAACAGCAGATATTTAACACAAACATCTAATCATCTGCTACTGAATACTTCTGGTGCTTGACATGTGGAGATGTCACAACACAAGTTTATGAGCGCTTGTAATGGCTTTATATATATATATATATATATATATAACAGATTTTATGTACTATAATAAAAAGTAAAATGATTGATAAAAAGTGTTTGTTATACAAAAATAATGAGTTTTAGCATAGTAGGATTTTAATTTCATAAATATAAATGCATACACGTGCACAATAACAGATATTTGACAAGGCATCACCTTGTAACAAAGAAGACTATTAGTTAATGCTTAGTTAATGGCTAATAAGGTTTAGTTAACATTTGTCAACATGGAAAACAGGTAGATTGGGTAATGTTAGGGTTAAGGTCAATATAAAGTGTTACATATATCACATTTTATAATAAAGGTCACAAAGAGCATTTTTAAATGGCTAATGCCCAACAAGCACTCTTAGCAGTAGTTAGCACTAATTAAGCATTAATTAGCAATTGTTAATGTTTCCTTACCAAAAATTGTCTAACTATGCAAGTCTGGGGAGGTTAAAGTTTCTTTGATGATGGTAGTTTCACTTTAGTTGCGTGTCATGAAGAACTAGTGCCACAAAAACTTTATTTCCTTTTTTTTATTTTTTTTAGTGCGCAGATGTAAGTTTTTTTATCTGCTTTCATTAAGGGACCAGTTGTGTTGTGGCATCTAGTTGTAAAGGTGCAGATCGTGAACTGAGTGCAGTCTTCCCTCGAGGTTAAATTAGCCATCCAGCAGAAAACAGGAAACTTTGGTAGAAACATTTATTCCTCATCAATGATTTCCATTTGAGAAACTCCTCACCTCTGTTTACTCTAGTTTTGTTTCCTCGCCTGACCTGATTTCATTTTGCATCCCGGTGTTTTCATCTCTTCGACGACAAGATTTCCACCTCATGTTTATCGCGGGTTTTCCCTAAGACTAGGAAAAAACACTTTCACAGCAGTGCCCTCTTTAGCATTATCAAATCGTTAAAATCTGACAAATCCATTTTGAATGACAGGAATGTGCCTGTTGGTTCACCTCTGGTGATGTTTTGGTGCGAAAATGTAATTAAATTTAAGGAAAGATCATGTTTTTGTTTCCAAAAATCATTGGTGTTAATGCTTGCAAGCAATATTTGTAGCAAAAAGCAACACAAAAAAAAAAAAGTTTCTCTTCTGGGCCACTGTAGCAACATGATGCACAGCAGTGGTGGATGAAGTACACAACCAGATTTCTTGGCAATAAATTCTTCTGTTCGAACATTAATTCAGTTCAAGTGAAAGTTACACTTTCTCTCAAGTTTACGTAAAAAGTTGAAGTGAAAAAAAGTAAATATTTCAAAGCGAGCACTCCAGTACTTTAACTCAAATTAACATTTGACTGGAATTGACTCATTTCGTCCACCACTGGTGTGGAGTGGTCAGATCAGTGGAAAAAGAACCGGCTCCAGAGAAAATATTGGTGTACTAAAACACAAGGTTGTTGATACGCTAATAAATTATTATTCTTGAGTGCTCGATTCCTGCCCGCCAAATCTTACACACTGGTCCTTTAAGTAAAATTAATTTCACGCCTGACTTTTTTTTTTTTTTTTTTTTTGCATCAGTCATACAGCATGGTTTGACACTGAAGCTGTTAGAGCCGCTTCAAATCTTTACTTTGTGTGTAGCTGGTTCTCCTGTGTCAGCAGTCTGCCGATGAAATGACAGGAACTTCGCGTGCGTGTGCGCGTACGCGTGCTTGTTCGCATCAATCAGTGATTGAGTGTGGGAGCATTGGTTCGTGGCCAGTGTTTGTGCATGTCAGCCTTGATGAGTTATTACATGTGCACATGCATGTCAATTTTGTGACATAGATAACAGGTTGCAGACCTTTTGAGGGCAAAGCAAATCCTCCTGTCAGCACTCTATTAGAATTAGCTCTCATTTAGCTAACAGACGAAATGCTTTGTCATCACCTGCTTCACTTTTTCAAACAGTTTGCATATGAAAAAAGATCTATATTGAGCTGACAATTTATTTTTCAGCCAGGGCTTTCTGCCCTCTCAGTGGGTGACATTTTGTTTGAGAACGTTCTTCAGGAGATGTCAATAAAACATTTGGATATTTGTCAAGTGTGAAATAAATTGATTTTTTTTGGTTTATTTTCCCCCGTTGATCATGAGCCTTTTCTCCGTGCTGCGGCGGTGTGATTGCAGGAAATAAAAGGGTTGTATGAAAGCATCAATGCCGCAGTTAGAGGCCCTGTGGTTGCTGCAAAATCATTGACATTTTCTATGAAATGCTTGAGGGGACACAAGACATAATGGGTTTGACGAAAGCCGCGACGACTCAGGTGGACTGTGGATGTAAAAAAATGATCTCAACTGCTCTTTCTTTTCCTCTTTACCCTCCTATTTCCTGCACACGCATCTTTTTTTTTTGTCATTTCATTTTTTGCATCTCCACCCCTTTCACCAATTTTTCAATTTATTTTTTTCTACTCATCCTCACACACGTGCACACTTCATGCAGCTTCATCAACTAAGACGACATATGTCAGCTACAGCAATCACGCCATCTGAAGGGGACCACAGAAGATGGAGAGGGGTGTTGGTGACAGAAGAGGAGGTGTGTCAAACGGAGGAGAAGGAGACGTCATTCTTAGCCAATCGGCTGAGGAACCCGGTGGACACGCAGAGCGCCCAGTGGAATCCAAGCATGAGACATTTTGTATTGTTGCGCATCAAACCACAGAGAAGTGGGACCACATCAGCCAGTTAGTGTGCCTGCTTTCCTGCCGCTCACAGCTCATTGGTCCTAACATATCTGTTTTAAAAAAAAAAGAGAAAAAAAAAAAGAAAAAAAGAGACTGACATCATGAAAAACGTGACATACCATAGGACACTGTGGTGGACACATTAATTATGAAAACCAACAAAAAAAAAAGCATAAAAAGAGAAAAAAAAACCTCTCAGAAACCATGTAGACATTATATCTAAAAGGGCAAAAGGTTGGGTCCGTAAAAAGAGATTTAACAGATTTTAAAAAGATATTTAAAAAGAGAAATGTAAGAGAAAAATCTATGAGACTCAAAACATGTTTGTTGTTATTCTCTTCTTGTAAGTATTTTTGTGGTCGTGAAGATTTTTTCATTCTTGTCTCACCGTTGTCTGATGGATCGCCCTTGCATAATGAGATGAGTGTGTTTCCTCCTGCTGTCTTGGCTGGCTGGGTTGTAGCCTCGGGTTGTGAACCTGTAAAACGCCATGGTTGAAGCATGCCAGTTTTTATACAAAAAGGAGATTTATTTATAATAAAGGAATGTTTTGCAAATGTGTAGGTTGGTGGTGGTGCTTTTGAACGATCACTTGCTGAGCTTGTTAGCTAACGTTCCTGCACATGGATGCTGGGTACTGCATTTTATACTTTAAATGTATGTAGATATGTACGTTGAATAGAGAGATTCATAGAGTATTAATCAGGTAGGAGGAAAAATAGTTATGTTGTCTATTAGTGCTGTCCCACAACTTTATATATATATTACCCCGGAGAGAACATTGGCTTCTCCAATTTCTGAAATGTTTTTTTTGTTGGAGTCTTTTTGAAATTAAGGATTCCATTGGTCCTAAACTGGGCTCATACCACAGGACTTTTCAAATCAAGACCACACAGTACAGGATCTTGATGAAGGTGTTTGTGCCGGAGGGAGCAAGCGCTCCACCTCACGTCAGCGGTCACCCACACTCTCATGAGGAATCGATGTCAACAAAATACGGTACAAGAAGTTGCTGTTGTGACGCTTCGAAAGAGAGAAAAAAACACAAACAGGTAGACAAAAGTATCTGGATGGAAAAACCGGTCAGCAAGGGTGTGTTGGGTGAGATTTAACTGACTGTTTTACTGGCTGTAAGCAGTCGTACCTCGTACTATGTTGCTCGGTGACACATCAGAATTCACCGTGATCACTTTCTCAGGCAGTTTTAATGGAAAAATAAAAGAAATGACTGAAATAACAAGCAGATCTGTTCCCTACTTCACCTTACCAGATTGTCTGGGCAGATCAACATTGCCCAGCAGCCATGAGTGTGGAACACCCCTTTTATTGTTGGAGAACCGAATCGCCCCCAATATCCTGTAGTGCTTGTGCCCACCGTGACCAGTTAGTATATTTTTTTTCCCCCACATTCAATTTTCAGTTTTTATGTTTTTGCCTTGTGGGCTTTTTATGCGGACGTCAACTGGAATCAAAGGTAGAAAATATTAGAATGTAAGCAAACCCAACAAAATGACTTCTTGACCGTGCAACCACAGCCGTCGGGGGGGGGGGGGGGGGAATACGGTAAAAACAAAAATTCAACAATAACATTGCTTTTTATTTATAGACGGGGAGACAAACATTCTTCTTTCTCAAGTAAAACTTTGAAAAGTCTTTTTTTGATAATCTCTGAAATTATATACATATTTTCATTGGGGAGCTGTTTACTGACTGTGGTTATAGCGCCACCTAACATTCTGGAGGTGTATGGCATGGCTTAATTAAACTATTATTGATACACTCAGACTTTCATCAGCATTGTTTCAATACAAGGTACGTTATAAAAGCCATCGCAGAAAAAGAAGAAGACAAACTTTCCACATTTTATTAAATTTACTTAATTTTATTCGATGTTTTTGTCACTTAAGCTTGTATTTAAAAGTACAAAGGACACAAAGCTAGGTTTTATCGGTTGCTGTCTGTACCACAGATGTTGAAGTATGAGTGTAAAACTGTTCACCACCGGGGAACCCCGCAAATTGAATTCTGATGATTTATTTATTTCCATTAAATGCTGCTACATCTCTTCTGCCCTCCTCTTCAACCTCCCTCAGCAGCATAAGGTGATCTCCCTACAGAGATTTTGAAAATAGAGAAACCTGCCAGAAAAAGTGACAGAGAGAGAGAAAGAGAGAGAGATTGGAGAGGCGGCGGATAGAATTCCCCCCTCGATACACCTATAACGACTCACAGCCCACCAGATGTCCAGTCTTCAAAAATACATGTGAGCTAAGAAAGAAACAGTCAAGTGCATCAGTGAATCCATTCTTGTTGGAAAGGAACAATCAATAGTACTGAAGGAAAAGTGAAAGGATAAATCACACCATTTACTCGAGCATAGTGAAGCCTACACAAAGATGTAAGTTGAAAAGGTGTAAAAGTCAGTGTGTGTTTGTGTGTGTGCGTGCGTGCGCAGACCTGAACGATAGTAATAAGGTAAAATATGTCTGAAGATATGTGCGTCTTGTGTTTTCCCAAAAGTCAAATTCTCTGTTGTCCTTGAGCAAAACACCCTATCGCATTTCAACAAATCCCATGAAACTCGTAAACAATCAACTTGATTCTACTGTAAAACAATAGCGGCGTTTTCTAGGAATGGCAGTTTGGTAAAGATGAACCCTCAACATTAATAATGAAATATCTGAGAAATCAACAGGGGTTTCGTAATTAAACATAATTGAATATAAGGATGTTATTTCTATTATTATTATTATTATTCTTATTATCGCCATCAGATAACCAAATATTTCATTTTCAGAAAGCAACTCTTTTTCTCGTTTGTTTGTTTGTTTGTTTTTTATTGTGAAAAAAACAACGCCTGTGTAACCTTGAGGGTTTTCATTCCTGCACATCCTCTAAGGTCACAAGAAATGTCAGGAAATCTACACCTGAGGCGGATGTTTGCACCTGCAGTAGTCCCGCCTGGGGTTTGACTCGACGAGCTGTCTTAACAAACGCAGCGATGTGGTTAACTAGGGACCTCATTTGTCATCCGTCTGAAAGTACCCATATAATCCCAATGTTTGCTAAAAGAAAGCAGATGGTGGATATTTTGACCTTGCCGTCAAAAGTCACAGCTGGTTTGTGTACAGGATGGATTTGGTGTGATTAATTAGCTTAGAACCAGAATGACAAATTTGGCAGTGCACAGATGTGGAAGGCTGACATTCTGCCAACGAACCAAGTTTTTCTGTTTATTTCTTTCGTTTCTGATTTTCTTATTTTAGATATAAATCAATTTTGTTTGTCTTACAAAAGACGTGCTTCACTTTGGTTTTTCTTACATCAACTTGCATCTTGCTTTACATTAAATTCCAATGCAATTTCAAGTGACTGGAGACCATTCGACCGGCTTTCGGCATGAGATAATGATGGAATTGTCATTTTTGTGTGAACCCTCCCTATCAAATTTAATTTCAATCAAGCGTGGAGTGAATCACTATAATCATGCAGTAAAATACCTACTTTAGTGTCCAAAAAGAACGTTCATTTTATTTAAATCATAAGAATTAGTTGCTGTTTAGTTTTGCAGGTTCTCTTTCGTCAGATGCGACGCGACATCTTCCAGATCTGAAGTCAAATGTGCATCACTGCTTGCCATCTTTTTCTGGGAACACACACACACACACACACACACACACATGCACGCACACACACACACAGGAACCAGCATGTGTGTGTTCTCTGAAGTGAAAAAAAGCATGTCAATTATGAGGTGATTACTTCCAAACATTTCCTGATCTATTAACCAAATTGCTTTTGGTCTTAAAAACTGAACGAGAAATAGTCCCATGTTATGTTTATTCAGTTCATTTCCTACATAAAATTGAGGAGATGAATTATATTTCCGGGTTATCTTTCCATCCATCTCTTGCGACTGCAATCCCTCAGAAATGCCGTGAGGGAATTTCTGCAGAGATCCGTCTGTCTGGCTTCTCTCCTCACCGTGTCCAAAGCATTCGGCCACAGATCTGATGACACAACTACAAAGTCAATCATTGATCTTTGGCCTGAGGTGCTCTGGTACTACACACTTCTGAGCTACTCTTCACTCCAACAAGATTTTGGTTACGGCCAACCCATGCATAACACAGAAGTCTGATAACACAACACCACTCCGGTTCAGATCAAGAATGTTGGTGTACACTCACCCTCCTCCGAGTTTGTGCACCGTTGCACACTCAAAATCACAGGAACCAGTGTGGTACCCACAATGGTACAACTGGCTTGGGGCACCCTGTGGAAAAACGTTTGTTTACCCTCAAGTTCACTTTGTAGCATTCCCGCAAATTGTGTACGTCTGACCTCTTAAAGAGGGGTGTTGTGGTTTAACAAAATATACCATATATACCTATGAGAGCACATTCTCCAAAAGTGTTCAGATCCATACTTGTTCTGTACCTCCATTTTTGAGTGGCTGTGGACAGCAGAGCTATGGAGTCACTTGGTGGTACTCCTAAAGGATAACCCCAGTGGACCCTAAGAAAGTGGGACGCTAGGATGTACCATTAGGTGGATACAAGTCAAGGCTTAACTGTAATTTCCATCAGACATGGCTGCAACACCGTTTATGTCTAACCAGCTGCAGAACCCACTGGCAGTGAGTCAGACATGTTGCACCAACGACGCACTTTGTACACCCGACTCTGTTAATGTACTCATTCTGCTGAGTTGTTTTTTGTCTATTGGTTTATGTGTTTCTCTCTCATGTGTGTAGCATAAGTGGTTACACTGTAACCTCTTCTGTCTGTTTTTGCAATCAGGAGTCACTGGCACATGGTGTTTTATTCGAAAATTGACCAGATCCACTATATCTTTCATGTGGGGATTTCCTGTCTGTGTAGATTGATGCACCTTCTAAAAAAAAAAAAAAAATGACCTGTTGTAAATTCTTCGTAGAGCAGAATGCCAAGCCCCTACTGGGACACGTCTGAAATGCTCAGCGGCACGACTGATGGAAGTTCAAGCAGCCTAGAGTGACTGCAGTCAGCTCTGGCTGCCGTAGTATGACCGTAACTCAAGAGAACCATGTCTTGTGCAATGCATAGTTGAACAGAGGCAACCGCATTCACTCCAATGGCACAATCCGACTGCGCCAGTACAACCCTGGGCGACTCATGAGTACAGCACACCTATGCAATGCCTTTATCCTTGGCAAATCTGGAAAAAAGACAGTTCAATCCCTCTCATGGACTATATCTAACTGGTGCTGCTCCACACTAATGTTGGAGGTGACATATCCAGGACAGTTCGGGGGTTAGGTTAGGAACAATGCATGTTCAAGGCATCACAGAACTCGCAGGGAACTGTGTCCTTTTCCTGCTCTGGCCTTAGAATTATGGTGAAGAGGACCTGATTGGAATTATATTGAGTCAAATTCCTGACAATTGCCAGAGGGGCAGCATGGCTCCGAGGTAGAGTGACCGTCTCACGACTGAAGGGTTCCCCCGGTGACCATGTCCAAGTATCCTTGAGAAAGATACTGAACCCTGAATTGCTCCTGATGGCCCTGCAACGGACTGGCGACCAGTCCAGGGTGAACCCCGGCTCTCGCCTGACTGACCCCCCCCCCCCCCCCCCCCCCCCCAACGTTATAGAAAATGGATGGATGGATAGGCTACTGCCAGTGTGACCAATGAAACAGAGTGCGCCAGGAGAAAACTTATTCCCACTTGAAAGGGTGTCAAGGTGTGTGACCACGTGTAACCTTGCGGTGGTTCACCGATCTGTTTGATGAAGCGGTGTGGTCTGCTTGCTCAATGCTGTTTCCATGGTATCCATACCAGCTGTCAGAGGGTCCTGAAGTACTTTAAACAAAATGTAATGAGCCTCTGATGGGGAAAGTCAGAGATGTTGGTTCCAAAACAGCTGATCTGAGTTAGTTCAATCTCTTAACTGAAGAGTATTTGCGACAAACATGAGCAGTCGTCAATGTAGCTCTGAATTTACAAGTCACCATGGCAACTAGATGGAGAAAAAATACTTACGACCTACTTCACCCTACTAGAGGTAGAAGTTCATCTCATGTGTATTACCACCTTTTCAGAAAATAAAATAAAACACAGCAATACAGTTGCAGCAGCAGATGAAAAGAGAATTAGCAGGGGAGAGACTTACTGCCAGAGTCATTGCAAAAGTTCGAGTGCAGTAGTCTGTTCGGTTATTGTTTAACTACCTTCTCTTTTCATAAAACAGGAGGAGAAAAAGGTTTTGGCGTGTTCTTGAATATTTATTCTTTTGATGTAGGTGCAATCCTATGGGACCAGTGCATTCAGAAGTGAATAATTAAACAATTCCAACAGGTAAGGAATCTTCTTCTTCTTCTTCTTCTTCGTCATGTATGTTCACATTGTACTGTATATTAAACAAAGTCACCCGCAGGAGATGTCACCAGTCATGTCAGTTGTATCTCTTATCACTACATATCACAATCATCTGGAACGGCAAAAATCACTTGAAAGGGCTTTAATTTTACCCTCAATAAACGAACAACTCTTTCAACAGCATTGTTGGAACCCTGGTTCCCTTGTCCCAAGGTTTTGATGTTTTGTTTTTTTCAGTGAAATGCCTAATATGAGGTCTGTGGTGAACCCTAGCTTCATACCCTCTGATGTTTTCATCTCTGCAGTATCTCCTGAAATACCACAGTCAAGAGTGTTGAAGCTTTTATGTGTCCCGAATAAGACGGTTGCTCACAAGTGTCCAAAAGAGACTCCAGAACCTGTCGAGAACATTTCAAAGGTCGTCGTGCAAAGCTCAGTTGTGGTGAGGAGGATCCCCTGCCTCCATGATAGTTAGTTAGATTGTTAGTTTTGACTTAATTTGCGCGTCAAAAATTGGCAGGGTTCTCGGTGGCTAATGGTGTTTTGGTTTTGGTGAAGATTAGAAGAAGGCGGGGAAATATCATTGAAAATTTCTAAAAAAAGACCACTGGCTTTGAATTTTAGGTCGGCCTCAACGCAGCGTTCCTGCACAACCCTGTGACAATTAAGATGCGTCTTCCTCGGCACGATAGGGAAGTTCAGCCTCCCATCTTTCTGATAGCATGCTGCAATTTAGCTACCACTTGAATTTGAATGAACAATTTTTTTTTTAAGCTGAATCGACCACTTTTATTCACAAAATTGCTTCAAAAGATGAGGGTTTTGTATAACAACTAATATTCCCAAAGAATGTGAAGCAATCGTGTTACTCGAACTTTTTTTTTTTTTTTTTCTGTTCGGTACACACCATCACATGATTTCTTTGTAAATTCGATAACAAACTGTGACCATTTTCCGTTGTCTTTTTCCATTTTCAGTTCGGCAGACATGCTTATTTATTCCATCACAGATTTGTTGACTTTCTAGAGGGAGGGAAAAGGATTCAGATGACTTTGCACAAAAAATAGCAGAGCAAATGAATTGTAATGCATGCTCCCTTATTCTATGTTTAGCCCTTTTTTGGCCACTCAGTAGATGCGTAGTAAATGTTACTTGTTTCAATTTTTTTTTTTTTTTCAAGAAGTCTTGATTATAATTTTTCGACAAATTTAACACGACGGAAACTCATGGTCGCGAAGTTGCATTTACATAAAAGTTTAAATGACCTCAGAAACTTGACGATATAATTGTGCCGCTTCATGCCGTATCCTAAACCCTGAGCAGATAACCATGTCGGTCTGGAATTTTGAGGAAGATTGCTTTTTCTTTTTCTTTTTTTTTTTCAATTGAATTGAATTTATTCATTGATTTAAATATCAGTTTTACTCACTTTTGCCTGAGGGGGAGGCATTTTTTTTAAAAATTTAATCTACTCATGTGTTTTCTCCTTTCTCACAGCAAACAGGATTTACCAGCATTAGAGAATCCCAAATAGATTTTTTTTTTCCCCCAGATATTATTGTCATTATTTTTTTTTTTTATTCTAGACATGTGAATATGTTTGCCAACTATCGCCGTATCCGTTAATCCTGATACAACGTAGAAACAACAGAAAACGCTGTGTTACCGCTATTTGCAAGGCTGATGGTAACAAGCCACAAATATCACAAATCCTTTACCTCTTGTATTTTTAGTGCCCCCTAATTTCCACAGTATTCTCGTGCGGTCTTTTGAGATGTTTAAATGCCTCAGAAGCCTTGTGGCAGTATGTACATGTGTAGCTGTGTTGACTTCAACTCATTGCTATTTTTGAGAGTGTGTGTGTGTGTGTGTGTGTGTGTGTGTGTGTGTGTGTGTGTGTGTGTGTATGTATAAACATAGCCTGGTAAAGAGACGGGACACCTGGGATGCAAACGGCAACAACAGAAATGTCTCACCTGCCAATCAAACACTCCCTACACTGCTGTGCTGCAGAGGAAGAGGAGGAGGACATAAAATGTTCTTCCGTCCTCTTAATGAGGAAGGCCTCCGTTTGGGAGTTAAGAGTGCTTAAGGAATGGAACAGTGATTTGAGAGGGGAAAACAAAGAAGGAGGGGCGGGGGACAGGCTGTTTCGCTGTGTTTAAGGTTTCTCAGGCAGCGTGAGTAGCCTCCCAGCCGAGACTTTATCGTAATTAGCTCTGTCAGATGGCCTGTGCCAGGGGACGCTATTACCTTAAATAGACTCACCAGTGATACGGATCCTGGTTCTTACAGATGTTTGCATGCCTGTTGAGGATACAGCTGGCTGCTGCCCGTGTGGGCACTTATCCAGTTTTTGTGAGTGTGACTATTAATGGAGAATTAAACCGGATAGAGAGTTCTCAACGAAACAAAGTGGTGCATAAACTGTAGGTTTTGTTCTGCATCACAAATGGAACACAAAATCCTGTTCCGTGCCAGAGAAATAAACATAGAGGGAAATTCCCAAGCCCAAAAGCCCAAAATACAGAGTACGAAGTTGCACGTGCATTCTGTTTATGTTTTGCAGAGAGAATTTTAATAATGGATAGCAGGTGTAAACATGGTGGAGGTGGCAGTATTTAAAGGGATAGTTCACCCAAAATAAAACACCAGTCATGATGTACTCATGCTAATGCGAATTGAACACTGGGTGTTTTTTGTTTTTTGGGTTTGTTTGTTTTTTTACCCCATAAAACACTACTGGAGATTTACAGGAAAGGGCGTTGCAGTAATCTCTCAAACAACGGAAGCGAATGGTGATCCCACACACACACACACACACACAAAAAAAAGAAACCCAACATAATAAAACGATGAAGTTCTTCCATGCTGCTTGGTGTTTCGAAAAATATCGCTGATGCCACGTTTTTAGCCTCCCTGCTCCCTGTGACCTGGAGCTTCCCAGCCGCGAAGCGACGGTGGGCGTGACTGGCCTGTTTCTCTCAGTTACACACCGTAGCAAGAGTTCACCGGCGAAAACAGACAAGAGCCGCGCTCCAAATGAAGGAACGAATGGAAATGACATGAAAATGAATATAAAAACATCAATTAAAGTCACAAAACAGACAATAAAGTTCATCTTTATCTTTGTGACATTTTTGAATGCTCAAGCCCATAAGTAGTCAAAGCTCCTTATGTTGAGTTTAAAATGTCTCAAGAAACTGCACTCACCCTCAGCCGAGAGCAGGATATCACACTGTAAATCCATGTCCTTCTCTTCCGGTGTCAGAACAGGGCATCTGTTTCTGAAGGAGATTATGTAAGATTATGTGCAACTGTCAAGTTTCATGCTGACAAGATTATGAGGCGTCTGTGTGACATATCTGTGGCTAACATCTCGACAATAGGAGCAGCGACCCAGTCGGATCGGTCCTGTTAATAGCTAAAGTTCGACATGATGTTAGCATCTGCCGTCCGTCTTGTGAAGAGAAGCGGAGGAAAGGAATATAATTGAGTGAGAGGAACGGCAGGGGAGGGTGTGGAGAATAGAGGAGGATCACTGGAAAGCGGATAAAAGATAGAACAAGGCAGGATAAAAGATTACACATTGAAGGAATTGGTGTTTACAAAGCTATACCCTAAGACAGTGCAGCTGTTCCTTTTATGTGTCTCTGTTTATAGCTGTCCACATGTGGCTTAATACATCCTGAAAGAGGATAAACATGAGATGACGGCAGAAGGACGGAAAGGAGGACAGAACTCCTCCAGGTTTACGGTCCTCTACATGATGGCGCGCCTCCTTCATGTGGTTAACATCTGCTGTATCACGTAAAGATGTTAGCTGCTGTGAAAAGCCGTGAAGAGCTCACCAGAAGCTGGAGCTGGTAATTTATGGGGCCCGTTCTTTATCAGGCGCAGCACAAGGTTTCAGTTCACAATGGAAACGGTGGAAAACGATGTCTCACATTTGGCTTTAAAAAAAAAAAAAAAAAATTGTATTTTTTTATATTTTGGCTTAAATATGAACGTTTATATTGAATAAGACAAATTCAGAACAATAAAAAAAAGCTCCCTCCACCAAGGTGAACTTTAAGCTCCCTGGTAGCTTTGTGTTTGGGTTGTGATTAAGACTGCAAGCAGTGATGAGTGGGCCTTCTGTGTGTGTGTGTGTGGGGGGGGGGGGGGGGGAGTAAGGTGATAACCCCTGATTATATTGGGATTTTGCACGGGGGGGAAGAGGAATGAAAAATATCACTCTCTGCATCCACTGGGTGGTGCTAAAGAACCCATACTTATATAGTTTATGGATGTAAATCATCCATCCATCCATCCATCATTGTCTTCCGCTTATTCCTTACTAGTAAGGGTCACGGGGGGGGAGTCTATCCCAGCATCAACGGGCGAGAGGCGGGGTTCACCCTGGACAGGTCACCAGTCCATCACAGGGCCAACACACAGAGACGAACAACCATTCAGACTCACAGTCACACCTACGGTCAATTTAGAGTATCAATCAGCCTCGTCCCCTCTTGATGTCTTTGGACTGTGGGAGGAAGCTGGAGTACCAGAGAGAACCCACACAGGAACAGGGAGAACATGGAGACTCACACAGAAAGATCCCGTGCTGGAGCCGGGACTCGAACCCGGAACCTTCTTGCTGTGAGGCCACAGTGCAGACCACTGCACCACCGTGCAGAAAGAGAAAATTTTATTGTTATGTAAATCAAAAGATGTTTGTTAACTCAGGTGTCCTTCGGTTGTTCTTTAACGCCTCTGGTTTGGTCGACTCAGTGCAGTTTCAAAGGGGAAGTTGCATCACATTCACCGTCCGGTTCGCTTTCACTGTCGCTTTGTCAAAATTACCAAACACTGTAAACAAATGTCACGTGTTCAGAAAAGAGAAACCACGTGGCCTCAAACTACAGGAGGTTCACCCTGTGGCCAGTGGCTTAAATTCAGCTTGCAGAAATCTTTAGAGGGCAGCACGGTGGTGCAGTGGTCAGCACTGTTGCCTCACAGCAAGAAGGTTCTGGGTTTGAGTCTTGGCTCCAGCACAGGATCTTTCTGTGTGAGTCTGCATGTTCTCCCTGTTCCTGTGTGGGTTCTCTCTGGTACTCCAGCTTCCTCCCACAGTCCAAAGACATCAAGAGGGGACGAGGCTGATTGATACTCTAAATTGACCGTAGGTGTGGCTGTGGCGAGGCGTCCAGGGTGAACCCCGCCTCTCTGCTGCTGGGATAGGCTCCAGCCTCTTTCGATCAGGACTCTCATCAAACATGAGGTTTGGAAAAGATGTGATCGTGATGAATCCAAGAACAACAGTTTCCATTTTCTGTATCACAGTTCAAGGTAATGCAGTCTCGACAGGAACCCATCGGCAAATTCTTCAGACGTTTCTGACATAATTTGGGATCATTCTGTATCCAGTGATGAGGCGGAAAGGCACATTGCATTGTGAATAATAGAAGGAAATATCAGATCATCCACTGACTGAGTTTAACGTCCAGTAACATCTCTCATTAGATGACAATGATAAATAATAATGGTATCAAGGCTACAGCTGATTCTTTGAGGGGGGGGGGGCGGGACCCCATTGATTTTTTTTTTTTTTATTGATTTTTTTGACAACCATGGTTGGGGACTCCACATTTCGATGGAATCAATGCAAGGCGGTTGGGTTGTGTGTGTGTGTGTGTGTGTGTGGGGGGGGGGGGTCTTTTCCCCTATTTGCTTGACAATAGGAATTAATTTCAAATCCTGCGTACGTCTCCCTGATGAACGTAATTGCTTTTCAGACGTTGCCAGAGAGAGCCTTGACAGTGAAAATGAAGCCGACACACAATCTTGTCCCCCATTCTACTTGAGAGTGCAATACATACACGTTTTTTTGTCGGTAATTTGTCACAGTCCTTTGTCTCGGAACAGTGGGTGACTTTGCCGTTGTTACTGCAAGTGACCTTACAGTTGCAGGAGAATTGAGCTGCGGTGGGATAGAGTTGGGGGCGGTAGAAAGACGGGGAGAAAGAGTCGAGGTATCAAATTATATCATGTGAAAGAGTGTGTTCAGCACAAAAGAGAGCTTTTCAAGCAGTTTATCAGGGTGTTGAGATTTGCAAAAAAAAGGCTGTTTTTCCTATGTGTCTGTCTCCTTCACCTTGTCAAATTATGATATTTTCTTAGCGGCTAATATGTATCATCTTGGTATTTCCTTTCTCCGGTGACACACGACACAAACGTGGGGGGGGGGGGGCTTACTATTATATTAGATGTTCTTTTAAAATTCCTTCAAGCCATTTGAATTCCTTCAAAAAGTATGCTTTTGAAAGTCATACCTAAGAGTCCGTTGTTCACATTCTAAAATATTCTAGATGGAAAGTCAAATACAATCGTTGGGAAGAAGAATCGGCATTTTTTTTTTTTTGGGGCTCTTGCTCTGCGCTGGCGTCGGGGATGGAGAGTAATCCACTAAAGTAACTGGGATTTGTGACATTTTTTTGGAAAAAGTAACGTGCCTGAATGATGATGATCGCGTGACGGCGAGATGTGACGATCCTGCCGTATTTCTTGCTCAGGTGTTCTTTGGCAGCACGATAGACAAAAGATAGACATCTTCTTTTTTTATTTATTTTTTTATCATGGCTGGTATTCCCTCCACAGCTTAGTGGAACCCAACTGAGTGTGAAACAACTTTCTCAGCTTGTAGTTTTGGCTCCCGGTGGAAAAGCAGTGTACTGTACTGCTTGGATAATAGCCACGTTTGTGACTGCCAATGACCGAGAATAAAAGCGAGACGGCATTACTCGTTTAGAAATATCACAAGGGAACAACTGCTATTGACGAACCCTCAGTTCAACCATTTCTACTGCTGTACGGTGTTTATGGTGATATAATTAGATGTACTCACCAATCATCCTTTTATTCTTCGTCGTAGAAGTGATTCATTTCGTTCAACAGCGCACACAACAAGAGAGTTTGTGGCTGACTGACATCACGGAGGCAGGAAATTCCGTAAATCATAGGTGCCTAACCTTGTACCTGTATGTCGTTATTCTTTCCCGAAAGAAAAGCGGTTGCAAAAAAAACTGTCGAAATCAACACAAACAGTTTAGTTGTTTTTTTTTATGTTTTTACTTTCAATGGGGAGAAAAAAAGGTAACAAGAAGTCAAGGGTGTGGAAGTTAAAAGAACTGAAGAAAAGAATTTATCCGTATGAATATGAAACATCGGAATATTGACGCGCTGACCACCACTTCGATTGAAGAAAGTGTGGAAGAATGGAGAAGATTTTTTAAAAAAGAAAAATCCTTCAACGTATATACACGTGCTGTTCACACACATAAGAATTCACGCACAGTTTCATGTAGACACACACACGTCCACATATATGTGACAACAGAATAAGACTGGCTTTGAAAATCAACCTGACTGGATGTGACTACTCAAATGGTTCACTGCAAGGAGTGCTGTTCAATAAACCTGAAGTGAGGCCAGTCAGCGCACTAAAGTTACATACAAAAATCTGCTTTCATGTGAGTGAGAGAGACTTTCCGTTACCATAGTAACCATACCATAGTGCTGCGAGAAGAGGATGGTCCCTCATGAAAGTGTTGCCTGTTCATGTTTCACAGCAATCGGTAGGTCTTTGTGTTGGGTTTTTTTCTGTTGTTGCCCTCTCTGTTGTGACGTACGCTAGCTTGAATCCAAGTGAACAGAAGTGAGCTTTGCTTTGTCACATCCACCTCTTTGTAAAATGACGCGAGCGAGGCCCCGATGTCACGCGGCTACGTTCCCCTGGAGTGATGACTTCTTTGGCCCGCGAGGATCTGATGCAAACATGTTGCGTGTTCACTCATGTGACTGTACTGTACATGAGTCCGTGTTCTTCTGAGCTCGTGGACGTATCCAGCATGTGTTGTCTGTGTCTGCATCGTCAGAATCAGATCCCTCAGGGGAAATTGGTCTTCACCTGCAAATAGAGAAAAGAAATGGCAAAAACATTTTATGGAATATACCTTTAAAAGCCCTAACCTATTATAATAATGGTTTTTGATTCCGGAAAATGGATACCTCCGAAGAATTGCTCTTTTTGGGGCTGTAATTTTATACATACAAATCCTTTCCTCTTCCCCTGCCACGTCAGGGCATTTCATCTAATGGCTCAAATGGCACTCCTCCACTTTCCTTTTCAGGGGGACCATTCAGAAAGTGCCAAAAGGCATCTCGCTGCAGTCCCTCGTGATATGTCATGTCATACCATGATGGCTGTACGTGTCATTGGCCCGGCTGTCGAGTGTGTCATCGTGTGCACAGAAGAGCTAGAGAGTTAAGCCACCCTATACACTCGAAAGAAACTGGAAAACGTGGCCGTCCAGAGGATAGATCGAATCATTTCGGGGCTGTCCGTTGATTGTGATGCAATTATTTACGAGCACACCCCAGTGATTTAAAAAAAAAAAACTTTTTGTAATCCCTTGCCATTTTTTTCCCCCATTAACGCACAACCTCACATTGTTCCTCGAGGGTTGTTGATGCAACTGTATGAAAATTTCATATCACAACCATCGTAAGAAAATTCGAACGTCATGATTAAGGTACAAAAACGACCTTTTTTTAAAAATTTTTTTTTTTTTTTTTTTAAATGAGTGGCGCTTCTTCAGATGACTCCATTTAGATGTGTTGCTGCCTTTCAGGGGGATTTTAATTTTTGCATCTACAGCAGACAGGTTAGCCATCACCAGTTTTATCTCCCTCATCACTCTGAAAGTGTCCAAAACACACTCACACCTCCTGTCACTTCCCTTGTCCTTTCTGATTGCTGAACATCCTCCCTCTCCAGCGCTGCCTCTGCCATGTTCGCATAGCAAAGGAACATTGCCTGTTGGGAACTTGGAATGACACCAGTCGTCAGAACTCAGGATATTTACCATGAGTGGGACATGTGACCAAGGTGTTCTGTGGAGACAGGTGCGAAGGTGTATCAAAGTGTCCCTCAGGTTGTGTCATCAACCCGCGCCCGCT